>NC_142258.1:11143350-11448237 GCF_052056855.1 Sturnus vulgaris
TGTACCTCTGTGTTTGGGTTTATTTTTCTCTTCTCCCCTGTGATCCACTGCCATGCACTATGCCATGCTCACACCCCTTCAAGGAAAACTGCTAGCAGTTTTAAAGTTACAGAAAAGTAGTCCAGGAAAAAGAGAGGCAGTGAGGATCCAGTAGTGGGGAGGACTGCCAAAAAAATCTGCTTTTGTAGGCTCCAGGGATATACTCCAAATAGTGAGAGCATTTGTGGGGTAAAAGTTGTAGCAGGAAATGTGAACAAACTAACTGGAGCAAAAGAAGTGTGAGGAGTGAGGGTTTCCGTCCCAGCTGTGTGTGAGGTTGTAGTGGCTGATGGTGACACAGACCACAAAATGCTGCATTATTAGAGAGAAAAATACAGGGTGTGGAGTAAACTTAAGGGACTTTGGGTTGTCCTGAGACAAAGGAAGAATCATTCATCCTCAACAGAATAAGGAATTTAAAATACAGCTCAATTCGATGGTCGTGTTTATACCAACTTCTAGCCAGAGGCAAAGCAGGAAGGCAGTAATTAATTTTGGAAGTCCTCAAAATTTGCTTCAGATGAGTGGTATTAGCAGTGGAGGGAAAATAGAAGTAGTCGGGAAGATTTACCAGAAAGAAGAGAGTATCTGGAATTAGGGTGTTCTGCAAAGTATAAGAAAGATGTAATTCACAGAGTGACACACAGTAGCCAACTGTCCTAAAATGTATTTTCAAGTCTATTTTGTTGTCTTTATGTTTTAAGAATAGTTGACCAGAAAGCTATTGAAATACTATCTGAGGATTTGGCTCATGAAACAAAAATTAAGTGTAATATGTAGTAAGAAAGTAAATATGCAACAAACGTGAGCAGTGAAATACAATTTCATCTTCAGAATGTATTTCTGATGAAAAATGTGCTAATTATAACTGCTGCTACTTGTGAAGTAACTCAGTTTTCCAAAAAAAGAAGAAGAAATTCGACCAACTTGTTTTGTCTCCCTTTACAAGGGAAAACTAATTTGGGTGATTATTTGGGATGGTGACACATCTGGACACTACTGAGATCACTGAAATCTGAGAGCCACACCATATACAATAAACTCCATCAGAAACATCCTTATCCCTCCACCTCTGCCATTTGGTTGCTCTTTAAATTCAAATGAAAATGAAATTACATAGGCATGAGGTCTTCCTTTTTGAATGCATCTCTCAAATTTCTGTTTCTGAAGTAGTTGTTTGCATAAATCATGTAGCTTTGGAGTTTGCAGCTGCAGATGTTCCTGTATGAGGTACAGGGTTCAAGAAGCTCTGTCTGTGATGGAGTTCTAAAAGATTGCTGGTTTAGAGGTGTTCCAGGGTATAGCAGTAGGTTCTTCTTTATTCTTGTTTGTATTACAAGTTGCTCAGGTTTGGAGGTGTGAATTTGGCTGTTCACATAATGTTCCTGTGGAGGAGTACACAGCAGTTTCTTTGCCTCGTGGATTTCGGTGTGTTTGTGTTAGGATTTGGAAAAGCAAGTTAGCCTCAAAATCTGTATATGGCTGTGTCTGTATACTGTTTTCTCTAGAATACAAAGTATAGCTTCATTCCTGATTGTGATTGCTTAACTAATAGGCCTGGGGAAGCAGGGACTTGATTCCCTGGTCCCATGGCAGCCTGTGTGGCACCAGAACAGCTGGCTGGCTGTTTAACACTGAATAGTTAAACAGGAAAAGCTTTTTCAGTCACTTTAAAGTTTTCTTTTGTTTTCAGTAAGAAAAGAATGCGACTTAAAATTGCTGACAAAGAAAAAGTGGTAAAATTGTCAGTGGAGTGCTTAAGTGAGGATTATAAAGTTCCCGTCTGCATTCTTTTAAGAATTCCATGGTAAATAGTGGAAACTGACACACGAGATTCCATAAAAAAAAATTTTCAGCTGTGTTATTTGTTTGAAGAAAATTGTTCCTCATGTAGACAGTATTAAATAATTAACACTGTTTAGTGCTAATTTTGGTGTCTGCTAACATTTGGATGTTTTCAGTACAGTAACTTTCATCTTCAAAGCAGCAAAGTGAAGCTGATCTTCAGAACGTTTTACAACAATAATCAGTTCTTTCTTAGAGCCTAAGTAATTATTTTCTTGCATTAACACTTGGAGGTAGAAAGGTTGCTGTCAGAATGGAAAGGGAAAATAAAGGTTAAATCTTAGTCAAAATGAATGCTGAAGAAAGTGTAAACTGCTTTGGGATTTAATGGTTCTGTTGTAGAGACTGAGGAAAGCTGTTGCATCAGTGCTCTGTTAAGGCTTCTAAAATTATTTTAGTGATTGCTAATTTTCGTGCTGCAAACTAGAAGAAAGCAGCCACCTGGCAGATGATTCAGTAGATTAAAGCTAGCCAGAAATTTAATGGCTGGGGTTTCTTGGGAGTGTCTAGACCCCAAAATCTTCGTGGAGACTTCAGTGAAAACAGGGACACTGATGGAGGGATGGGAATTTCCAAATGGGAGCAGGATGGGGTAAAGCACCCCACAGTCTCTGCTCCCTGGGGCACCAGCCCTGAGCCTTTTTCGTGTTCAAGGCAGGGACATCACCAAATCTCCTGTACCAGCTGGACACCCCTTTCATGCACAGTCATTCCATGTTCATCCTCTTTGGTCAGTGAAGCTTTTGTGGGACATGGCACTGTGCTAACAGGCGAGGCTGGAAAATTGAGTTTAAGGAACAACCTCAAAAGCTCCTGGGAACCATGTCTTTTAGGAATTTGGGAAACTAGTGGAGAACAGAACTCTGAAATCTATGTCTTAAACAATAAGAAAGCAGCTTCTTTTCTAGATCATCCCATGTGAAAAAAGGAACATTTTTTGTTTTGCTCATTTTGCAGTTGTTAATTTTACATGAGAGCGTTATTACTGCTTGTTAATTACATCAAAAACAGACGTTTACACTTAAAGCATAGATTTTTTTTTTTTTGGAGTAGAAATCTCTGAAATCTCTTAAAATCATGGTTTGCTATTATGCTGGAAATGTATCTGTTACTATACACAGTGAAAACTGAATTTCAGTAGGAAATAATGATTTTGTCAGCAGTGCTCCCTGTATGGCTGGCAGGAAGCAGTAAATGTTCCTGTGTTACCAGGCTGTGCACGTGTGCATGTGGATCAGTTCACATAAAGAACTTAACAAAACAACCTCAAACCTCAGACCTTGAATGGTTTAATTGTTGTTGTCGTTTTCCCCACAGTTAATCTTCGCTTGTAAAAGCGACCCTGATGTGAGGTTAGGATTTATCAGCACTGGGCACCCCACACTAATTGGTTCAGCTCTGCAGTTCAGTGCCGTGGCTCTTCTTCAGAGCAGGAGGAAACTCACCTGGGCAGGTAGGGCTGATCCTGCTCCCAGCCCCACACTGCCTGGATGCTTCTCCACAATTGGGCCGGCTCTTTATTTTGAATGAAAAGTGCCAGACGCTTTGGCAATAGGCATTTCTTTCCTACAGTAAAGTTTTATAGATTCTACAAAACTGTGTTCTTAGTCAAGAATTTTATTTTTTTTTTTTTTTTTTTTTTTTTTTTTTTTTAATACTTTAGGCTAGTAACAGATTTTTTTGTATGAATGCTCAGAAGTTCCTTATGGAAACCCTGAATATTTGCATAAGATTAGCCACCCTGGACTGAGCAAAAATTGTTTAACCTGGTGTGTGGAGGTCTGTCAGTGGCAGATGCTGATGTTTAACGTGAGTGCAGGGGAGGGATGGCGAGTTCCCTTCCCTGCTGTGCACACCCAGAGGGTGTCTGAGCCTGGCCATGCTGCCTCTGTACCTTTTCACTGCTCCTCGTAGAATCTTCTTCCATTCACTGCATCGCCTTTGGAAGTGAACTGGCAATAATAAATGCTTTGTGTACATTCCCTATGCTGCTGATTTCGAACTCTGAGTGCAGCCTGGTTAACAGCCTTGCTTCCCCCTCCATATTGAAAAGGTATAGGAGAAGTAAAGAAGTTACAACAAGGAAAATAAAGATGGTACAATGTATCAAATGGCTGTTCAGTGGTATTGACTGATTAGACTAGGAAGGGTCCTGGATAATTGAGGAAAGATGTGCTGAAAGTCTGGAGAGCGGATTTTGTTTCTTTAAACTTGCATTCTGGTAATTTAATATGAAGTCCCTTGTGTATTATAAGTAGTAGAAAATCCTATATTCCCCTCTAGTCATGAAGAAGCCAAACCAGCACACACGGCAGGCTTGATTTACAATTCTTCTGTATAAACAATATCTTTCTGCTTCCATACTACATTTCAGATTGCTCTAGTACTCAGTGCATTGTGCTAATTACAGCCTGTAGTGGTTCTTGGTTGCAGAAGCCACCACCTCAATAAAAACATAGTCAGATACTGTGCTACTGAGATCTTTGAGTTGTGAATCTCAGCTGGGCAGTATATGCATCCAGTGGCATGGCAGAGTGATCACCACTCCTTGTGTCCTCAGGGACACAGTTTTTGCATTTTTCTAGATTTGCCATGGGATTGCCAGATCAAGTTTGGAGATGCTTTGGCCTGGGATTTCAGGCTGCTTTGCTGTAACAGCCACCTCTGAAACACATTCCATAGTTATCCTCAGAGGAATACTTTCTTGTGAGCATATTTGATTTTGACTCCTTTACTATGCAGCAAAGAAGCCTGGATTTAAGCTTGTTTGTGTTGTCAGGAAATACGATTAACTGTGCTTGCCTGGTTTTTCACAGTTTTATGTAGTTGTTAATGTTATTTTCCTGAATCTGATTTATTTGCCTTTCTCTCTTCTCACCAAAGCCTAGTCTAGAACTACCAGCTACCTGCATCTACTGAGTCAGATTCTGTGAACGTGGAATACTTTACTTATCTATCCATTTCTCTGCACAGCTGGCCCCATAAGAAGAGGGAAAACAAGATCAGTATTAGCAAATCTGCAATAATAAAGGAAGACCTTTAAAGCATTTCTGAAAATAAGAGGAGGAAATGCTGGAAGTGTTAGATCCCTAAATGTGAGGGTTTTGGTCACATTGCACAGTTTCTGTGGCTTGGTGTCATCTTTTCTGTTAAAAGGTAAATTAAAAGATGGGGCTAAAGTAGGTGGTTTATATTTTTTGCTCATAGGCTTATAAAATTAGTTCCAATGCAAGTCCATATGCATATGGAAGTCTAACATATCCAATTCTCTACCAGGAAATTAATTTTGCTTTTAAACTCCAACATGGACAGATCAACAGTGTTTCAACAGTTTAAAAATCACGTCACTATTAGGAAAATACAATCAAGCTACCTTCCTGTGCTACTGCTAGTGTGAGCAAAACTCAGCATGCTTCAAGGCTGAGTTCAGGAGTCAGCAGTGCAATTAGCCTTTGCTGTAAGGATGAATCTGGTCTCAAAACAGTTACAGAATCTGAAATAGTGGTGAATAATATTTTGACTCTGTAGCAAAGGAACTGCGCAGAAGCAGTGTACCTTCAGAGCTGGTTTGGGCAAGTGGTGTGTGTGATCATACCCATGTAAGGCAATGTTTTATGCTACTGGTATATGTGCAAAACCTTTTTGCTTCTTAAGCATACTGTGAGTGTTCAGTTATTGTATTCAGTTAAATAGATGTATCCCAAGACTCTCTGAGACTGTGGATTGTACTCATCCGAAATGGTACAGAAGTGAGTTCTGAAAAATTTATGTATCGGAGTAATAAAAATCATGCTGGTCCAGGTGGTGGAGGTGTGTGCTTTTCTAGACTTCCACAAGGAAAGAGAGAGGTGCTAATGGGAGCAGAATCAGTAATTCCACAATGTGCTTATATTATTATCCAAATATGCTTATTTTAATTGCTTTTTAATTGTCTGTTTTAAACGCACCAAGAACATGTCCACAGCACTGTTGCATGCTGAGTATAATGTCACACAAACAGAAATACTCTATGGCCCTTGGGCTGCCCTGCCTCCAGCTCAGGGGACATCCTTTTCTTCCCTCTTTCAGAACTTCCTTTTTTTCTGTGAGTAGTTTTGCAGCCTCTCTAGTGATGCCACAGATGGTAGCCTTTGTTGTTGCAGTAGAGAAGGACATTACTCAGTAGAGCAGTAAAACATAAAGAGGGGTGTGATACTGGAAAAACACATTGTTGAGGGTGTGTTCGGTAGGTTGGGACTGAGTGCCCGACCCGCAGCAGAGATGTAATCACACTGCCATCTCTGGAATGTGCAGAGACAAGACCTGACGAGTTGAGGTAGTTGCTTCTGTAGCCTTGCTGCTCTAGATACAGCAAGGAGAAGGTAGTGCCAGTCCAGGAGCTGCTGCCATAATAGGTCATGACACTTCTGATGTTTCTGCCTTTCCTGATCATGGAAGAAAATAATTTATCTTGTCAACTGTTCTAGTTACTGTTTTTTGAGTATTACAGGGTAGCCAGAAGCAGTCTTCCTGCCTTTCTTCCTGATCTGATTGGTTTCTAGAAGCACAGCCTAAGCTAAAAAAGCTCTTCAGACTAAGAAAAAAACTGTGAAAAATTTTTCAGCAGACCTTCTCTTGTCCTGATGGCTTCCAAGAGGTTGTGACACTGTATAATGCATAAAGCCAGGATAATGAGACAGGCAGGTTGGTATCTTCTGCTAAATAATTTCACCGTACTGAAGAAAAATTCATGCCAGTGCTGCTGTCTACCCCAGTTATTATACACCTGGGGCTTAAAAAGCATTTGAAAGATCCCTTGAAATGTGAAGGCTGCCTATACACACTCTTCACCAAGAGCATAAAGTTGTACATTTGTTGGATAATTATGTGTGTGTTGTTAGTGTCCAAACTGAACTCTGGTTCACACAATCTTTCATCTGACACTGAATTACTCATAAAGCAAAGGGTTAAAATGGTGAAAGCAGGTGATTTAGTCACTCTTGGTTTCAGTAAGTTTTTGGGGGGACTTCTTTAATGGCAGCTTAGTCCGCTGCGTGGGTGTATTGATAATACCCTAAATGGTTTTTTTGTGATAGTAGGAAGTTAATCACATTTCTAAGACATTTAAGAGTTTTGTTTGGTAAAGTGCCATCAGACTGCTCTTGTCTTTGAAGATGAGCAGACAAATGAGTTGCTGCAGCAAACTTCTTAGTTATGGAGCAGATTCTGAGTTGGCTATTTGTTCTCAACTATTTTTCTATCCACAAAGTTACATTGTACCTCCCATTTATTTTCCCACGGAGATAACTGTATCAGTGGGATGAAGCTTCTGATACTATTTACCTTACAGACTGGTATTGTTCATGTGTGTTGTGCAGTGTTCAGGGTCTTCTTAGAGTGTAACTGCTTTGCTTTATCTAAGAATAGAATAATCATGTAATCTATTAATACAATTTAGTTCCCATTCATTAGTTACATTGGCGCAGTTAGAAACCAGTCTGGCCGTCCTGTGCTTTGTCAAAATGTCCTCTTTGGCCGGGCAGACCCAGAGATGGGAATGCAAGGCAGCAGAACATAATGATTGATCAGTGTCCTAAGTGGTGGCTGCAGTGTTGTTACTGTCTGTCTAGTCATTGCTGCATATTCTGTAGGCACGGCAGAGATGAGTCTGGTTCCAGGAAGTTGTCCCATCCCAGTTCTTCATTTGCTGTCTTGTGTAACATCATCTCCTACTGTGGGAGATTTGCAGTTCCCAGTCAATAATGCAATAATTACTTGTTTCAGATGACAATTAGAGAGCAAGAGACTTCCGTATAATACTGTTTGGGTTTTGGTTTTGGTTTTTTTGGTTTTTTTTTTTTTTGAGATTTAATGTTGGCTACTTGCTCTTTAGTAAATAAATGTATTTTCTCCTTTCTTTCTAAATGTAATAGAGGAAATTTTGAAAGGATTGAAGATCTTTAAACCTTATTTCCCTAGCTGGAAGTCTCCTCACTTTCTGTGCCCTTAATACCTTTCTCCCTTAGTCTGTAAGGTTGGTTCTGCCTCCTGATACTTCTCTAGAAGCTTTTCCCCCTTAAGACTTAGTCATTATAATCATAACTTTCTTGTTATGGTACAGACATTTCTAGATACACCTTTTGGCACTGATCAAGTAATGAGCCATGAAGAAAGGAAAATAATAAATGAAGCCAAAGCAAATTTTACCCAGTTTTGCTAATGGGAGAATTAACTTTTAACTGCGAAGACAAATGACATAATATTTATAAGTAATGGAAACATCCATGACAGCAATTATCTACATCTTGATCCATAGGATCATGGGGGTTTATGTACTTCCCTTTTCCCTCCTCCCATTCTTCTGGCCAAATTAATCTCAGTCTCTGTTACTGTTTGATACCTTTGAAATGTTTTAGGTGAATTGCTTTTTTTGGATGCCTTTTGAAAGGCAGCCACAGTACAGAAATTGCTTGATTTCTCTTCAGATCTTTCATTATAGCAACCTAGGACTGTCTTGGAAAAATGAAACTGTGTAGAATGATTTTCATTTAATTCCTTTTCTCTTGAGTCCCTTTGTGCAGTAAGTGGTGTTTGTATTCTAACTGCAGGTAGGGATTAGAGGCCAAATAGTTTCTCTTGCTTTGGAAAAGCTGAGTTCTTTCAGAGCAAGTGGGGAAATTTTTGCTCTGAACACTTCTAGTAGTTCAAAGATTGACTACTGTAAATAAATTCCATTCAGATTGTGGAGGTGGGAGCTTGTTTGGATAATTTTGGTATGTGTGGTTGTTTCGGTTTTACTTTTTGGCCTGGATATTTGGTTTTTTGTTTGGTTGGTTTTTGTTTGTTTTTTTTAAACCCTGCCCTCTTGAGAGCCACTCTTTTCATCTGGCTTTCAGAGCAATGGTTTCCAGACTTGTGGAGAAGCAAGCTACTGGAACCCAGAAGTTTTCTTGTGAACTGTTACAGCCACATAAAAACCAGTTCCACAGAGTGCCTGCAGCCTCCTTACAGGCATGGTCTGGGCATTTCTTCTCTGGAATTGTGAAATAACCTCTTGGCGTTGTTTCTTCCAGCTCAAGGCAGGTATTTGCTCATCATCTTCTTCACATTTTTCTGACTTTCATATTCTTGCTTTCTGAGTCTCTTCAGTATCCTGTTTGCACCACCATGGTTTGGTAACTGCTTCAGAAAGCGTGGCATTTACTGCTTGCTTTAGGGATTTCTCAGTTATGTCTTTTGATATGCTGCATATAGCTCCTATAGCAAGGATCAACTTGGTGGTTAAAGAGATGATATTTATTATAGCACTTGAAATCACAGAATGTTTATTCATTATGATTTCTAGCAGTGGTGATTTCTTAATTCTTTTTTTTTACTTTTGTGCTATTATCCATGTCAGGCTGGTATTTTAAACTATGCATTGACATAAACTTTTAGATATTTCTTTATTTTTATTTATTTACAATACTGATACATTTTAAAAAAATAATTTAAAAAAAAAACTATTAAAGAGATTATGGTTTGTTCCACAATAGAGGAAATGTTCTGTAGTGAATGCAGAGAACCATGGCTGTGCTGCGCTGCCCCGAGGGGTGTGACAGCTTTGAGTCCTGACACTGAGGTGCAAAGCTAAACCTGGACTATGTGTTGAGCATGCACGGGATGTCCTTGATGCTGATGTAGGTTGACTGTTACAGCATGAACTTTGCTCATTTGCATTCTCTGATTTTATTCTTATCTCCTGCCACCTGATATTTTTGCTCAGTAAGTCCTTTTCCTAGTGTTTACTGCGGGTTCACTCATCCACTGGAATTCACGCACACCCACCCCTTTATCATATCTGTATATAGGGTTATATTTGTATTTAAAGAGAAGAATGCCCTTTTAAAACTTTCATGAAGACCTTTATTCTGGAATGCCCGTTTAGTCCAGCAAAAGAGAAGAAAGTGTTGTTTTCTGCTTTCTTCCACTAAAATCAAGACCCTGGATGTGAAAGGTCATGATATTCTTCAAGCTGCTGCCAGCAGTGAATGACTGACTCCCTTCAGGTTGCTGATACTGCCCTTGGTGCAGCTCCCTGCTGATGTTGGGATTGCTGTGGCCCTGCTGCATGGAGGGCTGTGCAGGCTGCCTGCAGGGACTGTAAAACCCTCAGTGCCAGTGGTTTCAGAGTGAGCGGATGTGTGTGATAACTGTACCCAGTGTTTAGTATCACTATTACTCCTCCGCTGTGGTCTCCTTAACCTCAAAAGGAAACAAATGTTTCATAACCTGCTGCGGAGACTGCTTCAGTTTCTCCTCTGTGGCTGCCAGCTCTGAAAGCTAATAACAAATATTATAGAGAATCTCTCAGACTTTGACTATGGCTGTGATGTGAATCATGACTGAAAGATTAGTAAAGTTGTAGCTCGCCGTCATCATTGTTAAACAGAGGCAGTTTCTGCTGTAGTGGAATTGCTGTGCTTGTGGAGTCATTCTGTAGCTTTTGGCCACATGTGACTGCAAACACGTGTTTATGCTGAGTGATGTGTCCTGCAGCTCAGGGACAGAGCACTCTGCAGTGCTCCTGTCTTAAAACTGGATTTAACTTATGCCAGAAGCTACATCAACTTGACAAAATTTTTTCTACTTTCTCATCAGTAGGAAAAAAATATGACAAACTGTGATTCCATCCTTGTGGATTTGAATTGTTGTGAACAGTAGAACAACAGAGCAATGTATCTTACAGTGACACTTGAGTTCATATTAATAAGCAGGCTGAATCCATCAGAACAGCTTTTCTTTAATATAGGTTGTTTGTTGGTTTTTTTTTAATCATCGATACTGTTGTAGTTCTGATTGCTTAATAGTGTGAGTATTTGAACATGATAATACTGAGCTCATAGTCCATAACAAGCAGACTTCTTTTCATATATATACTTTCTGTAGGGTCTGTCATTATATGGGAAGTTTATAGTTTCAGAGAATGTATTTGGGGTTTTTTTGCTTCTCTGTCCCACTTTCCCCTGCAGCAAATGCCACAACCATTTTGTTTTGATGCTTTCATCTCAACACTTCAGTGACAGGCTTAGTTAATGGGTGATGAGAAGTGTGCACCTGCAGAGTCATTTATGTATAATCCAGTAATTTGTCTGTGTAAGGTGACTGACACTTCTTACCACCTTCCCAAACTGTGCCATCATGCTCCAGTTTTGTTCCAGTTGCGTATCTCGGTGTTTAGACTTATTTCAGCATTCATGATCTTTCAGTAACTAAGTGAAAGCTTTTTTTTGTGCACAAACTCACTAATATCTGAAATGTCCATTCTTGGAAGTTGCCTTATCGTCCAAACTCAGAGACTCCCTGTAAACTCTTCAAGATGTATTTTTCATTTGCAGCACAGTGCCATGGACAGAGAGAAAATGGTATATGATGTTAAATGTTTCAGAAGAAATTGTCATCGCTATTTTTCGTGTTGCCTTGCATTCCTTTTTGTAACAAAAGAACATCTACAAAGGTTTATGTGTTGCATTTTGGGGAGGTGGAAAATATATTCTTACAACACAGGCTTATAGTGTCTACAACTTTACTATTGAGAGCTGTGTTCATTTAATATTGCAGTAATGTATTTAAAGAGTTAAAAACGTTTCCTGTTCCTAAAGTTGCTTTGTTGTAATGCTTCCTTAATTGATGTGGTTTATGTTAATTTTCAGTTGATTCATAGACTGCATCTCAAATTTATTCCAGGGATATCATTAGAACTGGGTATTCTGATGTGGCAATGGAGAGATGACATGACTGGAGTGATGTTGGCACACTGTGGTTTAAACTGCATTAAAGGCAGCAGTGTATTAAGTAGTATGTTTGGTAGGAAGGCTTTCCTGGCCAGTGTGGACAGGTATTTTTTTCTCTTTCTTAATCGTGTAATGTATAATTTGAATAAGTCTTAGGCATTGCCTCTGCTTGAGGCAAAGGAAAACATGTTTCTTAATTAAACCTTGGTAGGATTTTACAATTTTTCCTATGAGCTGTTAAGGACATGAGAGGAAAACACAAATTACTGGTTTTCAACGCTCTAGTAGAAAATGCATTTTGTTATACTGCTTGCTAGTACATCTGTGGAAGAGGGATTGTGTTTTGTTTGTCTAAAGGATTAGTTGAATTTTATTAGCAGTTTAAAAGCTTCCTTTTTCACAGTAGCCAAAAATATTGACTGGTGTTATCTGGTTTCCATATCTGAAAGCTGTATCACAAACTTTGTGTCCATCTATGTCAGAAGAAGCAGCAGGGGCATTCATCATGGGTCATTTGTCTTATCACTAAACAGTGTCTAAGTTGATTGGTATTGCTATCCTCTCTAATTCCTCATACTTTCAGGGAATGTAGAGCAGTATCTCATAGGAAGTTCTTTATTAGTTAAGGGCAGTTCTTTTCCCATGAAACATGGTGTCGATATTTAAATTTTCTGTTTAAAGGTAACTTGGATATGCTTTTAGTGAAGAATAGAGCTCAGGTGTTTGCTTCAGTTTGTTTCCAGATACTAAGTTGCATTGATGATAACTTTGGGAAGAAAAATAATTAAAAAAAATATTAGTATTAATTTAGCATAAGCAATTGTTACATTTTGAGAACATGCTGTATGCTTCTAGAATGCGCTGACCCAGAGAACAGCTTTGTTTAACAGCACGTGCTGTTAAAAGGTTAAAAAAGTGATGGGGAGGGCAGGATGTTGAAATGAAATTGGGGATCTTTCCTTCTCACTCTTGATTTTTGTCATTTTCCTGCTCTTAAGTTGCAGGAGTTCAGAGCTGTCCCCCCGTAATTTTGTTGTAAATCTTTAACTTGCTGTTCTGCTGCAGCGTTCCCAGTGCCGGTTGCTGCTGAAGGGGCCCCTGAGGCTCTACCACACCCGAGCCACTCTTCTGCAAACCTTTTTCTTACAAAGTCAAAACTTCAAGTCATACTTGATTTTGCTTTTGTTCTAAAGCTAAGAATTTAGAAAAACATAGGTGTTACTGTGTGTGCTGCCCAGTGCGTGTTTCACTACACCGCTGTCACTGGTACCTCAGTGAGATCTGCTGCACCCTAATAAGTGTCCAAAAGCCGTGTGTGAGCATTATGTTCGTGATGTAGCGTAGCTCTAATCCAGGAGTAAGTCTCTAACCTGAGCTGTTTCTGTCGTGCTGAGGGCAGAGGTTACTACTTGTGCGGATTTCCCAGGAGAGTAAACAATCAGAATAGGAGTGCCGAGTGTGAAAGTATCTTCCTGTGTGCTGTGAGCTGGAATGAGGCTGCAAAAGCGTGGTGTGCTCTGAGGAGAGGGACGGCTCTGAAGCAGCCGGTGACTGATGCTGCTGCACTTCTGTGGTTTCTCCTACCTTTGATGGGAGCCCTGGCCTTTAAAAGACTCGGGAGACGATCACACAGCGATTCCTATTGTCACTTGAGTTTGTCCCTTTTGCCCAGGAGAAATTCAGCTGCAGTCTGGTCGGAGGCAATTGTCCAGGCTAGTTGGCAGCTCTTGCAAACAGCCTGGCAGCCGGGTCGGTGGGCAGCCGGGTCGATGGGCAGCCCGGCCCGTGGGCAGCCCTGCGTGGCCGTGGGGAGCTCGGTTGCTCGGCAGGGCGGTGGCGAGCACGGCTCTGTCCAGGGTGCTGACGGGCGAGGGCACGGCCAGGCCGGTGTGCTGGAGCTGGGATCGTGCCGTGTCCCTTGGGAACGGTTTCCATCCTGTGGCACAGGTTACCTGCATCCCCTGTGCTCACAGTCAGTAACTTGTGTGTAGCTTTTGGGTATAAAACTGTTCCTGTTTACCCAGATCAGTGACCTTGGGGCTTTTGAGGGATAGTAGAATATATAAGTTAATAGCACAACTTGTGTAGCAACGAGAAACTCATCAGACCTTTTAAATTCCAGTGTCTTTTAAGTAGTGCCTGTCCTTGAGATGGTTGCAAGGGCTTATAGGTTTTACTGTTTGATGATAAAACCCAGTTTGTTTTATCCAAGAATATAGCCACTTTTCTGGAATCATGCTGAAACTATCCACTGGTGTGGAAGCAATGGAAGGAGGTGTTGTTCAGTTGTTGGAGGAATGAGGAAGGTGCTTGTTCAATCAAAATAGTGGGGTTTCAGTTCATCAAATTGTCTCATGTCTCTTGGTTTAGTGGCATTTATGTATGTAATGGTCACTGGAGCAAAACTTAATGGCAGTTATGGCTAGAAATTGGAAATGTTATATCTAAAATGTTCCTTAATCCTAAAAGATTTCCTTGTCAATTTTCCCCAAGTAAGATTTAAATCTTACTATTACAGTTGATTAGAGGTTCAGTTTTTTCCTTAAAAAAGTAACACAAGTCTTAAAGTAACTTGTTAGTTTAAAAAGTCTGCTATTAGAAACTTGAACTTGTGTAAAAATTTCTTGCATTGTAAGAATGCAAGAGAAAGTAAAGAAAATATTCTTATTTAATGAGACTTGATTATAAGATGCTGATTGTAAAGCCATTTGGAAACTTAAAAGTCAATTTATGTTCTTTGTCTCTGTATTCCACATTAATGTGGACCTTTTTCTTCATCCATAAATATTCACCTATATGGGGAATTTTTGTTAGACACATACCAGTAAAACTGTTGAGCAATAATTTAATTAAATGCTGTTCTGTGCAAATGTGCACCATTCGTGTGTCTCATAAACACTACCTGAGACAAAAATGTTATTTTCTGATTATTAATTGTGTGATTAATTTTCACATATTTTTTTTTGGTCTTAGCTGGAGATACAGATGATCCTCCAAGAATTACTCAAAATCCTGTCATTAATGGGAATGTAGCAATGGCTGACGGACATAACAACACTGAGGAAGACATGGAAGATGGTAAGTAAATATTTGATAAATGCATTTGTTTGGCTTCTTTAATTTTATGATTTTAATGGAGAAAATGGTCAATCTCTTACCTGTGTCCTGTGATCTGTAGCTCATTAAAAAAATAAATCCCTCTGTAGTTATGGCTGCTGGCTTTCTGTGTAGGCATCCTTTTGACATAGCTGTACAATAGGATTAGACTTCTGAAGGCTTGGGATTTTTTTCTTGTACTCTTTCTAGGTACTCATTTAAAAATTGCAGAAAGTGCTCTTGGCCATTGTTATGTTTTGTGATACAGCCCTTTAAAGGTGCTGCAGCTGGGTTTTGCTGAATAGTAGTTTTATCAGTTACACAATTCCTTCAGGGTGTTTAGAATCCTTATCTGTCCTGCTCTCTTGTCAGGTGGCAGCTGTGCTCTGGTTTTGTCTTTGTGTGGTAAGTCAGTGGCAACTATTTTGTTGATGAACATCTTTTGCTCTCAGTTCTGATGCCTAATTTTACTTGCAAAAGTGAAGAAAAAATTATGTATTAATGTCCTGTTAATACAAGGGGACATGTGTTTTTGAAGTCCTTTGGTCCATTAAATGAAAATAAGGGTATACAGTTTGTTGCAGAAGATCAAATAATTATAACTCTGGGTATATTTAAAGAAAGGCAACAAGTCTAGATCTGTTATGTTTAGTGAGGAAAATGTGCAACGATATTTCTTTTCTTAGGAAAGGATATGGGCAAGGACTGCTCATTTTGAAGAATGGGTAAAATTGAGTTGGGAGAAGGGAAACATCATATGAGTGGGTTTTGTTCCATATTCCATGCTGTCTTGTGAGAGTACAGTTAGGACTAGACTTAAACATTTTGTTAGATTTGTGCAGAAATGTTGAGTAATTTTTTTCAGAAAAAGCAGAATTTGAGGTTAAAGGTCAAAAAAGTGCTTACTTTCATGTGTTCAAGGAACATAGAATACTGGTAGAAAATAGTAATGTTCCATGAAGAGAATAGAGTTTAAATTCGGAACAAAAGCATCTCATGTTTGAATTATCTCTGTATCATTGGCAAAGATGAAGTTTTCTATGACCAGAGTCTTGCAGTGAAAGAAAAATGTGGTCTTCTTAGCCTATGAATTTTATTTGTGTGATCACCTAATCTCATTCAGAGGGTTTTGATTTATTGCTCAGAGTAAATAGGTGAGACTGAAACAGGGAATTCTGTTCTTACCAAAAGCTGTTATAAAAGAGGTTAAATATCTGTCAGGCCATGATATTTAGAGGGTGGCAAGAGAAGACCACATGGGTTGACACCAACTGGCTAGAGCAGAACTGTTTAAGTTCTGTTCTTGGTAGAGATGTTTATATGTAGAAAGCCTGTAGTGTTTGCTGTTGATACAAGCAGTACATAACACATTGATGACTTAGAAAAATTGTTTTCCACTAGTTGATCTGTACATACTTGTACAAATTGTACAAATAGGGACTTGAACTGCAGAAATAGCTGATGAAAGCCAGGCTCTATCAGGGCTGGCAAGTAATCAGATATTTACCTCTCCATTCAGAATAACATTGACCCTTTAACCAAAAAACTACTGTGAACCTGTTTGTGTCAATTCCCAACTGTTTGACTCTTCTCAGAACTGGGTATTGAAGGTGTTGCACTAGGGAGAAGAAGTATCTCAAGGCATTTGACAGAAGACTTGTGAAAGCTTCTCATGCCTTGATGGGCTTTCAGCATGGTCAGGAGCTTGGGCCCACTCTCCAGTGGGACATCCTTCAGGGTTCAAGGAATTATTATTAATCAAGGGATTATTAAGCAATACTCGTGATAGTTCCTCATTATCATATTTGAATAAGGAGTGTCTGGCTACATGTTGGTGCTGCTACAGCTGTGCATTGACACAGATAGGAAAGAGTGTTATTGCAAAATGTTAAGTTGAAAAAACATTCCTGAAGACTTGCATCACATAAGTGGATGATGCCTCTTTTCCAAGTCTTGTAAATCAGATTAGTTGCTTGCTGTTGCATTATTTACACATCGGTGCAATTGCTCTCTTGCTGTTTGTGCTCTTGCTAATCTGGTTTGCAGCATGATGTGCATGGGTAATGTACAGCTCAGAGATTCCAAAGACACGGAAAATGGGAGATATGGGCTTCTCTGATAAACATGCAGCTTTCTTTTGCTGTTACTCATAGCAAGGGGCATCAATCTGAGCTGGTACAGAATGCATGAGAAGAATTTAGATACCTGTTCAGTGAAATTAATGAGTTTAGTGGTTCCTGTGAGAGGTGAACAGTAAGATGAAAGTTGATGCTTCCAGCTGGATGATAGAAATCGGCTTTCTGGTGATTTTCTGAGTTCAAGAAACTTTTGAGGTGATTTTGTTCTTCCAGCTTAGCACATAAAGAAATGACTGATAAGATTGGGGGGGAAAAAAAATGCAGCTCTTATCCCCTTTGCTAGGCAACAGGCTGCAGGCATTGTGAGGCACAGGGAACAGGAGCAGCAGTGGACCAGCAGCAGGACTTTCAGATAAGGCTGTGTTCTCTCAAGTGCTGTGACCAGTACCTGTTGCTGCTCTGTATGAAATCTTAGCAATTAAAAAGAACCAGCTAAAGGACTGTGCTGTGCTTTGGATGGAGAATGACTTAAATGAACCAGACTTTAAAACCTGGAATAGCAGCCTCTGCAAATAAAGTAAAAACTAATAAAAACAAGGCTCTGATCAAAACTTGTTTGCAAGTGCATCAGTATTCAAAGCAACATATAGAATAAATTCTCTTAGAAGTTAAAGTTCAAACAGAAGGTCCCTAGCTGAACATAAACTCGCAGCTTTGCCATTACCTCCTGAAGTCTCATTTCTGTGAAGAATTGCAGAGGCAAGAAGGCTTTCAGAAGCATCAGTCTTAGCCATATGCTGGTATTGCATGCTGTATTTGGATCATTATTAAAATATTCATAGAATATTCAGCCAGTTTCTCCATTAATAATTCAGGTTTAGAATATTTTAATAATTCCAGTGCACTTTCAAGGTAGCAACATTTACTAAGAGAATAAAGAAATCTGCTTTTCCCAAAAGTATCGACATTTAAATATGTGTTTCAGCCTTAAAATGATCATATTCAGTATTTGGATCTCTGATTTGAAGGCTCTTTCTTCTCTGAGGGTGCTGAATGTGACATTCATCACATCAATGAAAAAATCTTTTCCACATAAGAAAGTCCATTCCCTGGAATATCTCCAGGTATTGTCAGCTGGATTTTACCTTGTGTTCAGTTTGTAGTTCTGGGATTTATAAAAGTCTCTCTTGCCAGTCACTACTAAATTATCCTGCTGCCAGTTGCAGTCTTTAACTGGCATCTGGAGGACATGTTCATGATGGCAGAAAAAGGCTTTATTTATTGATGTACTCAAAATAATTGTCACATTTGCTATGTAAACTTCTTTTTCTAATAAAATTCTTCCTTTAATCCATTACACTTGCTAAGAAAAAATTAGGCTTACTGGAAAGAAAGGAAGGTTGTTATTTTTAAAGAAACTTCTGTTTCAGGGTTGACCTGTGTTACAAGGCTGCATTTTTATGGAGCAGTTACTAGTGCTTGTTCAAATATTTTACAGAGAAAAGTTCCCAATTCCCTCATGAGGTCTCATGCACAGGCTTTCCTAAAAAGAAATCAAGAAATACAGGCAAACTTTCTCTGAAGCATCTGCAGATGCTGCGTGGGCTGTGTTTTTTAGCTGACACTGTAGCAGCACTGCTGCATCCTTGTGCTGAAGTCTCTGAAAGCTGCATCAAAGGAGGCAGAAAGCAAACTTGGCTCCTGTTTTGGAAGCTCAGACTGAGCCCAGAATCACTGATACCCTGATTGTGAGCAGGGAGGTGGCCTCGAGTTGGTTTGAAATACACGTGTGATGCAAGACTGATTTTAAATTATTAAATGTGTTACAGACTTGTATTATCCTGGCTGCAAATCAAGTTAGTGAGCTCCTCTGTCTGCAGCCTGTCAGGTTCTTGGGTGTAGAAGATCAGCTTTTCCCTCTGTCAACGGGCAGTGAGTAGTGAAACTGGGAAGAGAGCATTTTTTAAGTAGGTGACAGACTGCTAGTTAGCTGCACTTCCAGGCAGGGAAAAAGGAGAAAGTAATCCTTTGAATTGTTGTGTTATTGAGGAAGCTGAGAGCTCAGGGCAACACGAAGGTCTTTACAGGAGCAGAGGGGACAGGAAACAGGTTTGGGCCATAGTACCTTCAGGACACAATTGGAATGCTTATGGCTGTCAGACCATACACCAAAAAATCCTCTGTGTTGCAGTTCGGGAGTAGGACAACTGCTTGAAAACTGCTTCACAAGGGAGAAGAATGAAATCTGTCATAGCTCCCTGGCAGTTGTGGATAAAACTTGGTAATTTTGTGTATGAAGTGTATAATCTTTACCCTGTTGCATATTGTAATGAAGAATGTTCCATTTTTTAAGTAAGGTAGCAATCAGGACTCACCTGTGTTTTGGAAAAATGATTCAGCGCTGTCTCTGGTGCTGTGCCAAGCTGAGTAAACGGCTGCTGTCTGTGTATGGAAGGAACACGTTTGTTGTACTGTGTGCCTCGTCACAATTTCACAATCTGATTTCTGATTTCTGGCTCGGTGGTGCTGTCCCTCAGTGCTCTTTGATTTCAGGTGTCACTGCATGTGTGGCACACTTTCAGCTGTGCATCTCCCATGGGTGCAGTGAGAGCAGCAGGGTGACCCTGGGTACTGGCTGCTGCCCCGTGTGCTAGTGCAACCTCCTTACAGCCAGGAGGATTCCATGTGACACGAGTGTCAGACTGGAGAAGGAGGGGAGTGTCTCATGCATCCCTGGACTGTAGATAATCTGGGATAAGTTGCAGGTTTTTCCTCCCTTAGTGCACTATGAGGTGTGTCACAGGAAAGAGAGGCTGGCCTTGTGCCTTGCTGAAGCTGTCACAGTCTCCAGCACCCTGTTATAGCTGAGTGCTACAGAAGCAGAACAGATTGTGGTAGGTGAAGAACTGGGTATGTGGGAAGAAGGCAAAATTACTTTAATTGTGTGTGTCAAAATAAGCTCTTTGAAAAAAAAATAGTCTAATTTAATTTTGTGCTAGACCACTAAAAATCTCTAAAGTTTTTGCATAGCATAAAGAAAACAGGACCTTGCTCTTGAGCTGAATTTCAGCAAACAGATACAATTTTACAAAAATCCAACAACCAACCTATGGCATTAATCTGTTTTAAGATACACTGTTGTAAGCCAAAAGCAACTAAAAGATGACATGATATCAACAGGGCATCTGAACAGATTGTGAAATTCCTTTGTGCGTATGGGTTCATGCAGGGAAGTGACTTAAACTGGGCTGTGGAGATGCTGCACAACAAGAAGAGTTAGAGTGGGCTGTGATTTAGTTGTAGAGTGTTTGATGTCTGTCTTACTGCACCTGCTGCTTTAGAAGAAACTGGAGTGGTAACAAATCCTACTGCTAAAGAAGCATTTAAAGAAATAGTGTACAAAAGGAATTTGTCTTGCAGTGCCTTGTTTGCCTGAATGGAGTTGCAGTGTTTCTCAAAATGAAAAAATTGAGACGTCAGTAATGAAGTAGTTCACTGTCCCTCTGGGATGGGAATGTTTTTGTTGCTTCCCATATTCCACTACATGAAATGTGCTCATATTACATGATGTTGGTCATTTTGGAGTGAAGAACGTGAGGTGTTTCAAACAGTGGGGTGTGTGTGTGTGTGTGTTACAGATACAAGTTGGCGATCAGAAGCGACATTTCAGTTTACAGTGGAACGCTTCAACAGGTTGAGTGAGTCAGTGCTCAGCCCTCCCTGCTTCGTACGGAACTTGCCCTGGAAGATCATGGTAATGCCACGACTCTACCCGGACAGACCACACCAAAAAAGTGTAGGATTCTTCCTTCAGTGCAATGCTGAATCTGATTCCACGTAAGACCCTTCTAATTATTGTACAACTCCTCACTTGATACTGGCTAATCTATTGCAATAAGTACAAATACCTACAAAAAAACCTTCACCTCACTTTCTGCAAGAGGAGAGAATTCTTGCAGGAGTTTGAGTGCCCTTTACCCACCTTTCTAAATCTCAAAGCATAAGAATAATCCCCTCTTTAGGATGAGCTAAAATCAGCTTGTGTGACTAGAAGTTTGTGGTAAAATTTAGATATATGCTTGCTGAAGGATAAGTCCTTGACTGACAGTTTTCTTGGCATGGAAAAAGTTTTGGGTTGATTTCAAATGAAAGTGGAGCTTCTCTAACCATGCCAAGCTATAAATGCTGCCCTGTGAAGTGTGTGAACAGGTAACTGCTACCAGTGCAGGCAGAGCAGGACACAAGTCCTTAAGTGGAGTTTGTTGCTCATCCAGCAAGATCTGAACATGTGTGTGTTCTTGGAGTCCTGCATGCAAATCAATATTGACTACCTCTGACCACTTTTGTAAATAATAGAAAAATTTTAAAAGATACCTACAAATTTCTGAGGCATTCCTGTAGCTTATCTAGGAAAAGTGCAGACCTCTCAGGTGTCCTTTCCAATAGGGTAACTCCATTCTGGCACTGAATCTCACAAAGCTTGTTATTTATTCTGAATAATAAGTTGCACTTCTTCATCATTTTTATAATTTAGAGGTGAGTGCTCAGGACAGAATATAAAGAAAAAGTTGTAAGTGTATTAACAAGTAATAGGACGTGTGATTCACATCCAAGTTTTAAAGAAAAAGGGTGATCTTCAGAAGAACCAACCAAGGTGCAGCTGGTGGAGCTGAGCAAGCAGTGCCACTGCATGAGGCAGTGACAGGATCTTGTCTGAGCTGTGTCCAGACTGATTGCCTTGCACAAGTAGGGTGGTTTTGGGCACCAATGGTCATGAAGGAGTGCTGCTGAGACAATTAGTGTTGGAGAGTTTATCTTGAGGGAGGGAGGGGAGAAGCTCCTCATCCTTTCCTTAGCAAAGGCTGAGCCCTCCCACTCTGCAGACACCAAGAGCACGTGGAGTTGGCCCATCCATGTGCAGTGAGGCAGATCAGAATTAACTCACCTGGGAGAGCCCTCAGCTTCTTAAACCAACCTGCAAGTCACTGACACACTTTCTTATCAACACTGTTGCCATAAGAAATTCTCCATTCCAGGTTCATAATGTCGCTTCAGAAAGCCTCAGAGGTTCATGCCCTCAGTAACAATTAACATCTAATAAGGAAAAAAAATCCAGTGTGAAAGTAATGTACCCAAAATCCCTAACAAAAAAAATTATGTAATGACTATAAAAAGCTTGGTTTTGAAAGAGTTTCAAGTGTTTCTTCTATATTTATAGGTCATGGTCCTGTCATGCACAAGCAGTTCTCAAGATAATAAACTACAAGGATGATGAAAAATCATTCAGTCGTCGTATTAGTCACTTGTTCTTTCATAAGGAGAATGACTGGGGCTTTTCTAACTTCATGGCCTGGAGTGTAAGTAATTGGACATGTATTAATCTGTTGCTTAATCTGAGCAGTTTTCTGTACTCCTGCATACTGAGATGCTGATAGCAAAGGGTTTTTTTCCTCAAGCTGTTATTTTTTTCTATCATTACTGTAGATTTCTTCTCAATTTCTTACTCTATCAATTTGATTTTTGTAGAGTGCTCTTATTGGTGTTGTAATTTAAATATTCCCTCATTATTATTTTCTGCCTGAGTGCTTGTGTTTTGTTATCACTATGTGATAGTCAATGACATTCTGAAGCAACAAATTTGCTTGCATTTCCATATGTTCTTTGTATATATGTAGATGTATATTTAATGCCCTAACAATACTACTAAAGTTTCTCTTGAATTGTGACAACTTTTTAAACATTTGCAAAGGTTTTGGAATACTGTCCAGAAGAAGCAGAACATTTGATTACCAACTCTTACATTATTGAAAACTGAAAAACTACTGTGAAAACTTAGAAGGCAGGAGCAAGTTTCCTACACTGAGACACTAAAAAAGAATTAAAATGCAGTGAGCTGAAAAACAACTGCTTTGGTGTTCTTCAGCTTTTCCTCTTCAGTTTATTACTACTGATAGCTCAGGCTTGGAAACTAGAAAGTGATGTCTGACTGGATGCTTCACTGCAGTCATGTTGCATGTTCCACTTTTCATGTTCCTGTGTCATTTGTGTTTTACAGGAAGTTACTGATCCTGAAAAAGGCTTTATAGAAGAGGACAAAGTTACTTTTGAAGTCTATGTTCAAGCAGATGCTCCACACGGAGTAGCGTAAGTATCTTTTATTAAAAACAAAGCCATACTAAAAATTCTTAATTCTAGTATTTTTATGTTGCTTGGGATCATTCAAGTATTCTGTGTTATTGCCATTTGTAGCTCCCATCAGACATTCTTGCTTTGTCACTACTAGTTGCTGAATTCTCACATGGCAATATTTTCATAGTCAGAGATTTTGTATAGAATCAATTTCTTTTGGCATCAGTCAGCAAAATGGTGTCACGCAGCTTCTGTGTGAGATTTAACACCTCTGCAATTCTGGCCTGAGCATTTGTGGTATGGGAGCTGGTGGGGTCTCAGGTGCAACTGAGTGGCTGTGCTGCCTAACTTGCCTTAGTTTGCAGTTGTAAAACTACTTCATCTCAGTTGTTCTCACTAATGGCACTTGTAAACAGCAGTGTTGTACAGAGCTGCAGACTTGCCCTTAAAAGTACAGCTCTGAGCTCCAGGACGCTCCCATAGGACATTGTTTTTCTGCCATATAGAACATATTTTCTTTAAAAAAGTAATAAAATCACTAAGCATCTGATTGCAGAGACTGTTGTTACTGGCAGGCAGCAGTGGAGTGTAGTTTATTTGAATCTTCAGAAGCAGTGCAGAGTAGCTGATACCAACCAGCAGCACTGCCTTAGAACAAACACTCTTTATTATTGGAATATAGAACTTCCTTGTTTTTAACCACAAACTATTTTCTAGGTGGGATTCAAAGAAGCACACAGGATATGTTGGCTTAAAGAACCAGGGAGCAACGTGTTACATGAACAGTTTGTTACAGACTTTATTTTTCACAAATCAGCTACGAAAGGTAAGTAATACACGAAAGAACCTGAGACTATAATGTTGGTTGTTTCATTTGTAAATGCTTCAGAATTTGTGTGATCCTTTTGCCTCCTTTATCCTTCCAGAGGAGTTGTGACTTACATGGTGGTGTACATCATACTGCAGGCAGAGTACAGGAAGCTCCCTTTTGTAGTTTGTAGAACACAAGCTTTTGTCTTCTATGGAAGCAGACAGAGCACCTGGAGAAGACCCGAGCTTAGGGAGTGTTTCTTTGACTGTATTATATCTTAATATTGCTAGGAATTGCTGGGGGTGGGGAGAGCACTTTAATCTTGCAGATAAAAGATGGAAGCAATTTCCTTTCTCTGAAATAGTTAAAATAGGGAATTAAGGCTTTTCAGCCCATAAACAATGCTCAAAGATACACATTTGCTCCATCTTGAAATTCCTATTATGCAGCAGAATGTGGTTGCCATCCTCGTAGTGATGGGGAAAGCATTGTATTTTCAGTAGTTCAAACAATGTAATTTTGTATTTACTTTAGTAGCATTTTTTTGTTTACTGTAGATGTTACTTCTTTGCTGGAAATGTCTTTAAATATCTTTTTAATAAATATCTCATCTAAAGCCAGGATAAAATACACTAGATAATGTATTATTTTGAAATAGTGCAGTACCCTTACTGGGGTTAAAAACAGAAGTGATGACTTGGTATTGGAGGTGGCTATTTAGAAGAGGGGATGTACTTGGAGAAAAAGGGATTGTGGTGCTGTTCAGTGTATTGGAGTTTCCTGTTGATCCTAATTCATCCTTCTGTGCATTTCTGCACTTACTGTCTGTCTTACTGAAAATAAGCTGTTCTAACTTGGGCTTTCTCTTGTGTAGACTAGTTGTTGCAGTTCAGTTATATTTTTTTCCTTTTTAATGTACCTGCTTTCCACTGTCTTTAATTTCCCACAGCCTTATTATTTATATCCCTGTGGCCTGTAAGTGTCCCAGTTGCCATTTCTTTTTTCTCTTTGCAGTGGGCTGTTTACTCTGAAGTGCTGCAAAAAAAATAGCACCTCAAACTCCAATAGAGTGTAACTGAGATCTTCCCATTGCCATGAACAACAGATAAATACTTGCCTTGTTTTATATGATGCACCTGTTCCTTTTTTGCAGGAGCTATAATTTACTCATTCAGTTTATCACTCATTATAATGCCTGTTCTTTTTGGTCAGTACTCAGTGTTTGTGCATTTTACTTTTTTGAGCAACTTCAATTTGGTCTTGAGAGAAAAAAGTGTTTTTGTAATAGCTCCATCTAATGCAGTTGAGTAGTTTGTTCAAGACAGTCTTGTAGTCACTAAATCAATATGTACCATGAAGTAGTGAAGAAGAAATTCTTTTTGTTTACAGACTCGTTTCAACTGAACAAATCTTACCAGGCATTCCCCGGCACTTCTTCCCCAGCACCAAAATAAAAGCAACTTTTAGCATCTCTTAATATCTGGCTAATGACCACATGAGAGCTTAATTTACTGAAATTGGTAACTGCAGCTTCCTTTATGGAAGTGTTCCTGGACATCAGCTGGAAAGTTCAATTCCTTGCTCATTCCTCAGGCTTCCAGAGTCCCTCCAAACAGAACAGATGACAGTGGCAGTTTTAGACAACTTTAGCACTCATTTGCCATTGGTACAGATCAGGAAGAATCAGTTGTTGCCTTGTCTGAAAAAATATTTTTTACATTTTTATTTTCACTTTGACCAAACTTGTTCCTCTTAAACCAAAGTAAAATAAAACAAAACATACAGCATCCTCGGTTTGCTTTTCACTATTTCCATAATTTCAGTGAATCCTCCTTCCTTGGAAGAAATAATGATTTCTGTTGCTGTTACTTAGAGCTTTGTTCACAGAGAAGCTGCTGTCAGAGCAGAGCTGGGGAAGCAGTGAACAATAGCAAAGGCAGGCACGTACCTGTGGAAAGTCAGGCCCTGGGGAAGCGTGGGTGAGGTTTGATGGAGAGGTCCTTTCTTCTCTGCTCTGCTTGCACATAGCACATGGGAGGTTCTGGGCTCTTGGAAATGAGACCTCCCTTTAAAGCAACAAGAGGTGGCTTCAGTGGTAGGGAATAAAGAAAGGAACTTTGACATTAAAGTATGTTATTATTTGTTGTTTGGGACTGATGTGCTTAACTACAGTCCAGTAGGCAAGGGGCAGTGGTGACTGCCCAGAGGGGTCCAGCTTTGTCCCTGGCCTCTGTTCATTGCCTTGTCCCAGAACTGTCCTTAGTGCCTCCAGCCTCTCAGTGCTTGTGGCTGCATTCGGTCCATTCTGGAACTTTCTGTTGGTTCCCTTGCAAAAGTCCCTACAACTCATGAGAACATTACAGAATGTTTATACATTAAAATAATAAATATTGTCCATTTCTCCCTGATCTGGCTCTCCTCAAGTTATCCAATATATTTTACAAAACCTTGGAATTTCATACACAGTATTTATTTCCCTTCTTTAAGTAATTCCTGGCTTTAAGCAATTTGTTCAAAGTTGCCTGTACCATTCTATTGTTATGTAAATATCTAAAATTTTTCTCATATCTGTCAATATGCCTATACATGTCCTATCCCTCTTTTGTGTTCATTTCCTGAGGGAACTTCTCAGGTGTTAAATAAGAGACCTTGCTTTTTTATGTGGATGAGAATGCCCCACTCCTTTATCTTGAGGTCAAGCTTTCAGAATTTGGGAGGCTAAGGCAAAAAATTAAAGGTTTCAAGTGGATAATATTTAAGAAGTGGTAGAGTGAAGAAACACTTAAACTTAGAGAAGTGAACTCCAATATTACCTAAAAACACAAACAGAATGAAGAGCCAAGAAAGGCTGTGTTAAAAGTTTGCTTTGTCATAACACATACAGAATTTCCAAAGAAATAAAACTGGTGTTTTTATTCAATGACAGCTAGAATGTAGTAATTATAAGTAAATTGTAAATTATTATTTGGATATTACTTGAGAGATATAGGAAGGGAATTAATTGTCCAGATGGTGTATGAGACAAACATTTTAAAAAATAGGAACTAAAGGCAAAGGATTTGATTTTGGTTAATCATCAAGGTATTCTGAACTCCAGTTTATGCATTTTTGATGGAAGAGTCAATCACAAGGTTGAATTTTAGCCTGCTATAGATTTAGCATTTTAATATTTTTTTAAATTTTTAAATTTTTTTTAAACTATATTTGCATTTTTTCATGACGATTTTCATGCTTTATTTCTTTTTGTTTAAACATAGCAAGTATATATATGTTTTATAGAATAGCATTTATAAGATGTTCAAAAAGTTAACAGGGGCTGATGATAGAGTTTTGAAAGATCTGAGACTTAGTTGTTCAACTGCTTCTGTTGCTATCTTTAGTTAGTGATACTCTTAAAAAGATTCATAAACCAGGTACGGGAAGAGGTTTAAAGTTGACTCTTCAAGGTGCTGATTTGTTCTGGTGTTGATACTTTAAAGCAAGAAATAATTTTTGCTTGTGAAATCAAAGGTATAAGTCTAGCTAGTGATATTTGAATTGGAGTTTGTTCAGATCCACCTGGTTAGCTGAGATTCTGCATTTGGATGATAAAAATAAAGCAATTGGAAATTATTTACTCTGTTAGCTTATTTGAATTGTTCTGAAATTGAATGTTCTGATCTTAGGAAGGAAATTTTCCTAATCAGGTGGTCTAGCTATACATGAGGATCTATGGAGAGGTGGAGGGATCTCCATTCCTGAGATGCTCAGAACTTAACTGGATCTGATCCTGAGCAACTGGACCCCAGTCTGAACTTGGCACTTCTGTGGGCAGTAACAGAGAGCAGAAGCTACAGAGTTCTGTCCCAGACTGTATCACTATAAACTCTTGAAGCGTGCTTAACACATTAAAAAAGTTGGAGGTTTATTGAGTTTCAACAGTTAAAAGCTGTTGCCAGTGATAAAACTGAAGATGCAATTTTCTTCAATTTATAAAATTTACAACAGCAGTTTAAGCAAATCTCAAAGTGGAGCAAAGGAAGACTTTTTTTATTGTCATTAGACTGAGGTTGGGCGTTTGTTCTTAAAATTACCCTAACAAAGACTTCTGTTGACTATCCTTCAGAAAAAAGTTGATGATAAATTTCAGTGTGTTATTAGTGTTTCCTTTTTATATGTGTAAGTATTACTAATGATGTAGCTTGCAACTGAAGAGAAATAAAATTTAGAAGTTATTTGTGTTCATGATTCTGTTTTAGGTCATCTCTATTAACTGGTGACTTCTGAAAATTAAATTTTTCTGGTTTTAACAGGTTATTTTCTCATATGCTACTTAATATTGGAGTATTTTTTAGTTTCTTTTGTTGCCTAATCTCCTTCCAGGATTGTCTGTTTTTTTGTATATTTATGCTTCTCAAATGAACATCTCCCTTTTCTTTGCTCTTCCTTTCCCCTAGATGTATTGTACACTTTTTAAAAAGTAAATCTCATTTCAGTGACTATGGAACTCTCCTAATCCCTGTTTGGTCTATTTGTGTGATTTCTTTGTTCCAAATCCTTCCCAGATCAGTATAATCAGTGAATTGAATTGTTAAGCTGTTTATTTGCTGGACAGTGATGACATTAAGTAGGAATGAGGGAATCAGGGACTCTCAGAGCTTCCTCTGGCATCTTTCTCCACGTGGACCACTTCTGTTTTCATTCACTTGTTGCTCTTTATGGTTTCATGTGGTTGCTTTTTCACAAAACCAGTTATTTTCAAGTCTGTAGTATTGACTGGTATATCTGGTCCTACTGTGATGATTGCACAGCCATACCAGGCATGAGAAGGTATCTGAAGGTATTAAATGCTTTAGTGCATTTACTATTCTAGGCTGGAATAAGGGAACTATTTAGATAAAATAACAGTGAATGGAATCTGTTGTTCACATCTTCCCAACCACTGTGCTCTAAGAAGAGTTCTTCCAGACAATTGACGTTTTTACACTACAGTACAAGATTTTTTTTCAGACTTTTTTGAAGTGTTGATTAAATTGAGTTCTAGGAAGGAAGTCACTGAAGAGGAAAGAATGTATTAAACAGGATGAGCAATAAACTTTTCTGATACTAATTGAACTAAATGCTTTTTCAGGCTGTGTACATGATGCCCACAGAAGGAGATGATTCATCCAAAAGTGTTCCTTTAGCATTGCAAAGAGTGTTTTATGAGCTGCAACATAGTGACAAACCAGTTGGAACTAAAAAGTTAACAAAATCATTTGGGTAAGTTTCAAAAGCTTGGACTATTTATTAGACTCAGGTTTCATAAAGCTTTACTTTAAAAAATTCTATTTTAATAGGTTACTTTTAGAGATGTGCAGAGAAGTGTTAATATAACATGGTGTTAATTGTTAACTTTCTGTAGTCTACTTGCATGGGTTTTTATTTGTAGCCAGTACTAAAGACAGCTGATCCAAAAGTCAGATTGTTTGGGAAGGGGAATGGTACAGAAAAAGAGCTGTTAAAAGCAGGATTGTAATTTACCTGAACATTGTGTGATGTATTTGACTTAAGTAAAATTCAGAACAAAACAGTCATTGAAACATTGCAGTTCGTGTATAGTTAATGTCTTTGAAAAATGAAATCTGTTTTCGATTTAATGCAATAGCAGTAATTTGCATGTCCATGTTGTTGAACATTGATGGCTGCTGTAGCATTTTCCTACAGCGTACCAAAAACACAAGTTAGGACAGAAAGATTAACATTAATATAACCTCTATAAGTCTTTCCATGTCTTGTAAGTGTGGAGTGGGATGTTATTAAAATCTGTTCTAAAATACTTTATCATGTATTACTTTGTCTCACTGTATTTATAGGCTAGTCTTGTAATATTGACAAAGACTCTTTATTTCAAAACACATTAGGAACACATTTTATTTCAAAACACATTTTTATCATCTTTTTCATACAGTTGTCCTCGTGTTCATCCTGCATCTGCTGCTACAGCCTGTAGTCGTGCTCTGTCCTACAAACACTCTTTGTACCTCGTGTCTTTAGAACTTTGACTCTTTTCCTTTAGGGGAATCTTAAAATGAAATCAGTAGCCTCAGTGTTTCTGTTTATCTGTCCATACCCTCTTCCTGCTGTATATTTGGTTTATCAGTGCTCCTGCTGTCCTGCAACAGGACCAGACTTGATGATAGATATTTCGAGTTAAGATCCCAACTGTCATATTCAGTAGCTTGAAGAGGCCTTTCCCAAGGGTGTTGCAGATGCTTAATTTTGTATTCAACAGTAGGGTTTTAAGAATGTGTTCGTGCCTGCTTTTGTTCTTGGAAAAGAATTTTAGAATATGTTTGAAGATTTAGGTTTCCCCCTTCCCTCACTGTTGAATCAGAGAGGGGTTTTTGGCCTTGTGAGCCCTAGATTCTGGTTAGGGTATTACTTTTTACTGAGTATTGTGAAATTCTAGGTTTGACTTCTTTAAGTAGAAAATGATGCCACGAGTGAAGGAGACCACCTTTATCTTAATTTTAGTGTGTGACCTTTTTCTTTGATTTGTCCTATGAGCTGGCTAGTGTTTAAAGCCTAAAGAGTCAGGGCATTATTTTCTATTCTTAATTATCTGACAGGTCACTTGATTCAGCTTGTTTAGGTGTGGACTCCACACAGTTGTTGGCACACTTTGGGAGATTAGTTTGCTGTCTTGTGACAGCGGGGGTGAGTCACTGAGAGGAGAGTAGGAGGGAGGATAAAGTCAGCACTGCTCCTGATCACCCTGCTGCTGGTTCCAGGGCCAGGGTGGAACCTCACACTGAAGCTGGAGCCTACCATCAACAGAGTATTTCATACAGCTGGGACTAGTGGTGTCTGCTGCAAAAAAAAGTTGTCAGAGACTTAGAACTTAAAAAGCTTGCTAGAGTTGAAGTTACACACAGATTCTCACAGTTCTCACAGATGTATTTAGTGCTGGAACTAGAAACACTCTGTGCTTCTTGTTTTGTTGAAGGCAGGAGTGCTGAACACTCTTGTTGCAGTGTGCTATGCTGGCTCTGAGGCATTTAGATCCTGCTTTCACACAGTGTGTTTGTATATGGACAGTTCAGAAAGCTGAATGCCTCTTGGAGTCACTGCATGCCCAGGATTAACTGTTTAGATGAGCACAAAAGAGCCAGTCTTTCCTAGAAATCCATTTGCTTCCTTTCCTGTGCTGAACTAATCCCTGAACGCCACTTGACTGCACCTGAAGGGCCCTCTGCAGAGAGGCAGCTGGAAAGCTGCTGTGGAGACTGATGGCATTGAATTGCTCCCAAGCCTTTATTTAAGAGGTTTTTTGGCATGAACTGAGACTGGGTTGTAGACTGGGAGAGCAATGTCCTGGCCTCAGCTGGCTCTGGGTGTCTTCACTGTCCCTGTCCCGTACAGGAGAAGGGGGGTGGGCACAGAACAGCTGCCAAAATGTCTCCCAAGTTCACTGCCCCTTCTTCCTACACAAATAAAGAACCTGTGCATCAGTCAGTCCTAAATCTCAGTCTGTACATCTTGCTGTGTATTACATTTTTGATCTATGAAGAAATCAAAAAATGTCTTTTGAGGTGTTTTTTTCCTAATTAGTAATTTTTTATTTATTTGCCTTACAAAGGTGGGAAACTTTAGACAGCTTCATGCAGCATGATGTCCAGGAATTATGTCGAGTGGTATGTTTATACTATTTCTTACTGATCTGTGATGTATAAATTTCTCTTGATATTCTGCCAAATACATATCTATATAGTTTAGGAATGATCAGAGTAATAGTAGCCCTGATTAATTTAAATTAGGTCTCAAATGCAGAGTTTTTGCCTTGGTTTCTCTTTAAGAATGGGATTGCTTGTGGCCTTTTGTGGGTGAGGAATTTGTAAAGAGTTGAGAAGCTGGAACGTGTGCTAGTGGTACTTCTATAGCCATGGAGAGAAATGCAGTTTTGAAGATAAAGTGTATTGTTACATCTGTGGGGGTTTCCAGACTCAAAGGAATGAAGTAGCTGGCTGGAGTAGCTCTCAGTTTAGGGGAAAGATGAGGATTTAAAGAACTAGAAAGGAAATGCCAGTACAAATAAACTAACATTTAATTTTTGTCCAAGTAATTTAGCATCTAATCAGTTAAGTAGTCATGTGTGTCTGATGACTAAATTTAAAAACTGCAAGTTTATCTTGTGTAAACAATGATTTTTCTTTCAGCTGCTTGATAATGTGGAAAATAAAATGAAAGGCACATGTGTAGAAGGCACTATCCCTAAATTGTTCAGAGGGAAGATGGTGGTATGTATTTTATACCTTTCTCAAAAATAATTTAAATTCACTCTTATTACTTTTATAAAATTGAACTTCTGTGGGTTTTTTTGGTTTTGTTTCCAGTCTTATATCCAGTGCAAGCACGTAGACTATCGATCTGAACGAATAGAAGATTATTATGACATCCAGCTAAGTATAAAGGGAAAGAAAAATAGTAAGTGATATATTGTGGTATACACCAATCCAGTACTTCAACATATTGGAAAACTGTAGTGCCTGTTGTTTTCAAGTGGGTTTGTTGGTGCACAGTGATTGGAAATATGTGCTTTAGGACACCTTACTGAAAACATTTTCAGTGCTGAGAATGTTTTTGCCTGCATTGCATTTCCTTTTTTTCCTTATTCCATTTCCTTTCCCTGCTCCTTCTCCTTCCTCCCCAATTCTCTCACTGGTATCTTTTCATAAAACTCTAAGACCTTCAGGAGTATTCTGGTGTCATAAAACTGTGCCATGGTGATCACAGTGGTATTGTCACAGTAGTTATGATTTTAAAATCTACTGGTATTCTTAGATATGCCTCTACAATTTGGTGCATTTCTTGACATTCTTAAGTAATATAAAACTTTATTTAAAGGACAGAAATATTCAAACACAAACTCCCCTGTCCTAATATTTCATTTGATTAATGTATTGCAGGCTACAGTAAACGTGCATTTTTTTTCCTCCTGTACAATTCCCCAATCTTTTTTTCATTCAGTTTTTGAGTCCTTCATTGACTACGTTGCAGTGGAGCAGTTGGATGGTGATAACAAGTATGATGCAGGAGAACATGGCTTGCAGGTATTATTCTCTCTTTTTTTTTTTTTTTAATAGTATTTCATTATCCTTTATTCTAGATTTTATCAACTGATTTTGGTGATGTTTCTTCTTAGACAAGCTTTTTATATAGTGCCTCTTATTTAGTGTTGAATTTCTTAAAATGGAGCTCAAATTTTATAGCAATTTAATTTGTAGTGAGTTTTATAGGTCCAAGTCTTCCAGTTGCTAGAATGGCTCACTTTTCCACCAATCTCAAGACTGAGTTCTTCCTCTATGAGTAGTCTGTTCTTCCATGTGTCAAGTAAAAAAGCAAAAGCAGCATAGCTCTGAAAGTAACTTTGGAGAGCTCATGTTTGTATTCTCAGCAAGAATACCAAAATGACCCATAGAAATTAAACATTTATGTGTGTGCACATGTTCTGAGCTCTTCAGTTGCACTTTCTGCACCCACCAGAGTAAGCTGAAGTCCTTTATAAATAAAGTTTTGTGAAAGCTTATTTCTGCAGCTTTGACATACTAGGTTTTGTCAGTAATGTTCTATATATTCTTCAGCTGTTCTTAGGAAGGTATAGCACAGTAGCCAAATTCATGTTGGCAGGATGCAATGAACATTAAATTCTGAATTGATCAAAAATGAGCTTTTGCCTCCATATTCTCCCAATTTTATTTGTGCAGGTAACTTGCTCTTAATGCAGTGAGGTGTCCACATGTGCTTGTATGAGTGGCCTAAATTTAATTTAACTGAGTTCTTGTGTTACTGGAATAGCTCATGGGAGATTGATGCAGCATTAGGATACTCAAATTGCACCCAAGTTTTGAACCATTCTGGTGCACATTGTGCAGTCAAGTCTATAAAAGTCCATATGAAGAGTGTGTGCAAACAAATATTTTGAGTTGCTAAAAATCCTACAAATTCAACCCTCTATTTCCTTTAAAATGTCTAGGAGGCAGAGAAAGGTGTGAAGTTCCTAACATTGCCACCAGTATTACACCTACAGCTCATGAGATTTATGTATGATCCTCAGACTGACCAAAACATCAAGATAAACGATAGGTAAGTGGGTTGGTTGGTTTAGTGTGTGTGTTGGGTTTTTTGTAGAATTTAGACCTATGAATGTATTTTACCAAAAAATAGCTTCCCAAAATCCTGCTTGTGGCTAAAGTGTGAGAGGCAGGTGTGTGCAGTCACACGCAGTAGAGGTCCCCTAAAAGTGCACTGGTTGAATGTTGAAGTTCAGAATGACAAATGGAATGTTTGGTAATTCATAGTGATTGCTTTGACCATGAACAGGTGACTGCATCTTTTAATGGCTTCTGTAGCATTCTTTGTGCTATGTGTGGCTAGGCTGCCACCACAGTAAGCAGGATGAATAAGGAGTTACCTGCTTGCCCTCCATCTGTTTCCACGGATGGAGGAAGAGCCATTTGCCCACTTACTGTAAGTAGAGATAATTTCTTGAGGAAATACACAGTTGGTTGTAAACTAAATGTGTTTTGCAATTATCTCATTCTCACCAAGGTGAGATATTTCATAGTAATGTTCCAGTACAGTGGTAGCTGTGCTAGGAAAGCTGCATTTGTCTGCTGGAAATTAACAGATTTTAAAGCTTTTGCCTTGATGCAGTGAATCCAAACCAGCCCTAATTCAGTTGAAGTGCTTTTACCCATGCTACTGAGGGCATACTTTCCTGAGCTGCTTGAAAAGTTTATTTTTATTCCATATTTAAACAGGAATTTATTTAAACTTTTCCATTCTGCCAGTGTATGCAGCATGTTGTGGATAGAAATGGCATTGTAACAGTAACATGTTCAATCTTTATACTTTGCTTAAGGAGTACATGTAATGTTCCATAATAATGTGTGTCTATCTTAACTACAAATACAATTGTCTTCGTTCTTCTCAAAACTAGGTTTGAATTTCCTGAGCAGTTGCCACTAGATGAATTTTTGCAAAAAACAGATCCTAAAGATCCTGCAAATTACATTCTCCATGCAGTCCTAGTACACAGTGGAGATAACCATGGTGGACATTATGTTGTTTACTTAAATCCAAAGGGCGATGGCAAAGTGAGTATTGAAAAGCACCTAAAAGTATTTGTGTGTGGTAAATGCATGCTTGCAGTTTTTATAATGGGCAAATCTTCAGAATTTTTGTCCCCTAAAAGAAGAGTGCATACACACTTAGCTTTTAACAAAAGACATTTAACTGAGGAAATCCCTTCACTTGTGTGTGTATGTGTTGAAGTCCTTCTGCAATCAGGTTTTATCCAGCATTTTTTTGAGGCTGACTTTGCTGAAGCAAATAGAAGCATTTCCAGCGTTTCTGTGACTCAGAAGTTCAGCATGTTTGTGTATGTCCCACTGTTCCAGGTTTAGGTGACTTGATTGGATTGGACATTTATAGGTCAGGTGCCTCTTCCCGAGAGTTGACTGGTTTTGTGTGTACATGATTGTTCACAGTAAGGGTAGAAGTCAGATTTTACTGCGAAGTTGTTGCTATTTGTAATTTATTCTTAATTGACTTTAATGTTTTAATTTAAAATTTGATGTATATTGGTCTAAACGTGCAAAGAATTACTAGATGTCTTGTGCATCATTGCTTTTTTATTTCATTTTACAACAGATAACATCAGTTTTTCTGTTTCCTACAGAAATACTAGATATTTGAATAACAGTCTTATGAAAAGCTTCTTAGAATAATTATTGTGCTCATTGTAAAATGATCAGTAAAGGTTTGGTATTTATGGACTTCCTTATGCTGAGCACAAGTAGCAGGTAGCACAAATTATACTGAACTAGATTTCCTTTTAAAAGCCATGCCGCTTGAAAGTAATTTTAGTTACTTCAAAGAGCAGAAAGACATGCCAGAAATAGGATTAATTTATCATTCAGGAACATGTTTTTACGTGTAAAATCACCTTTCTCTGAAACTTTCCTCGCCAGTGGTGTAAATTCGATGACGATGTAGTGTCGAGGTGCACGAAGGAGGAGGCGATCGAGCACAACTACGGGGGGCACGACGACGACCTGTCCGTGCGGCACTGCACCAACGCCTACATGCTGGTCTACATCAGGGAGTCCAAGCTCAGTACGTGTCCCCTCTGTGCTCACAGGGACCTGCAGGCAGGCAGGCAGGGCTGGCTCACCTCTGAACTGTTGGCAGTGTTCCTGCACAACAGGACTGCGTTATTTACAGTGGGAACGTGTGGTCACTGCGCTGCAAAGAGAGAGAAAGGACAGCAACACACACGGAGCTTTTTGGGGAAAAAGGCCAAGTTTATTGTACAGACAGCCCGGATTTAAAGTGTGTTATGTGCAGCCAGGACAGGACAGGAGCTCATTGGACAATTGGGAAAAACATCCTTGGGACAGCACCTCAGGATGTGTCCCACGGGAAAGACACCAGGGGTTAATCTTTATTATGAATCCCACTCTGTTTGTCACCATGTTCTCACCTTGGGAGACTCCTCCCTAACTGAAGCTGCAGTCAGCTTGTCAGCCTGGGAATGGAGCTGAGAGTCAGGAGAAATCCAGGCCTGGAAAGGATTTCCAAGCTGTAATTCCCCAGCTCTGTGAATGTGTGTGTCCTCAGGAACGTAAAGATCCCGCAAGATCAACCGGCCGTTCTCTCGTGTTTGGAAAGTTTAAGCTGCTCTGGGTCATCTTTTACTTCAGTAAGGCACCTGCAAAGTGCTTCAACCTTGGCTGGTTTATAGGATGGAAAACTTAGTGAACTGACTTCGGTAATGGAATGAAATCAAATTGATTGTAAACGTGTAGATACATATATGCTTAAAAATGGAGTGGTGACAAATATTTTTTTCATTCTGAACTGAATATTTCATTCAAAAGTCTATGATATATATTTCATGGAAGTAGTGCTTTTTGGCTTGTCATAGAAGTGCTTCTTTTGCCAAAGCATGATGATATCAAACCATGTTTTTAAGTGAAAGCTGAAGAAAGCTGGTTTTGACTTCAAATCAGAGGGAAGTCAAGCATATATGAAGAAGGAGCTGTTTGATGTAAGTCTTGAAATAACATCATAAAATTTGCTTTATAGGTGAAGTTTTGCAACCTGTCACCGACCATGATATTCCTCAACAACTTGTAGAAAGGCTACAAGAAGAGAAAAGGATAGAAGCTCAGAAGAGGAAGGAAAGGCAGGAAGCTCACCTCTATATGCAAGTGCAGGTCAGCTTTTGAAACAGATTCAGTTACAACTACTTTACCATGAAAATTTAGAATACTGAACCACCCTGAAGGCAAACCTTGATTTTCATTTTTTCTTAAATATTTGTTCTGAAGTAGTGTTTGAAGAGGAAATTATTATTTTAGTGCTTTTAAGTATATTTACATATGCAAGGAATCATAATAAAACACACAGTACTGTATGTTGTAAACATTTCTGCTTACTTTAGAGTTTATTGTGCTTGTTAGTAAAAGTAGTAAGTTCAGGTAAAAGGACCAGGTTATTTCAAATGGCTGCCCTACCACTGCACTTTTATCTCCTTCAGGAATTATTTTCTAAAATTAGAATGTATCTAGCCATAGGCTGCAGGTCTGGACTATTGCCAAACTGAGCTCATCAAGTAGAAGCAGGAGGAGAGAGTGCTTATATTTGCAATTATCTTTTTAGAAAAGCCAGATGGACTAGATAGTTATGAATTGCCTTAAGGAACCCTGTTTATGGCTCTTTCCAGAGCCCATCTGGCACAGGGAAATAGAACCCATTTTCCATGTGCCTCCATGTTTCCTTGCCTGTTCTCTCTGGTGGTGATGAGCAGAGATACTGGTGAAGTCCAGCTCGTTCTGCCCTGCATTTACACTGAGTTTGCAGTGGGACCTTGCAAATACAGGGAAAGGGTTCAATGGCCTCTTTACATTGCACCAGTCACAGAATTATGTAGCCTTTTTATTTTCTCCAAGTGCCAAGATTGTTAGAGCACGTTCCAAGACTTGGGATCTAAGACTGGTTTTTAATTGCTCGGGATTTGTAAGAATTAATGTATTGTAATTACTTGCACTGATGAGATTATCAATCACGATTTTTAAATTTCATTATAATCTCTATTCTTGTAAATTTGCTGCCTGAGAACATGAGCATTGTGCCAGAGGGCCAGTGAGGTTTAATAGTAAAGCATCCTGAGAAGGTATTATGTGGTGCAGCTGGGCTAATGTGAATAGTAACCTTTAAATGTCGTTTTTCAGATAGTGGCAGAGGATCAGTTCTGTGGTCACCAAGGCAATGATATGTATGATGAAGAAAAAGTGAAATACACTGTTTTCAAAGTATTAAAAAACTCCACACTTACAGAATTTGTTCAAAACCTCTCTCAAACAATGGTGAGTTTTCTGTAGCTGAATACCTACCTGCATGTATTTATTTTGTTACATTATGGTTGTTTTATAGCCCTTCTCCACATATTGGCAGCAATCATAATTTAAACCTTTTAACACAGAAGATTTTTTTGAATTTGATGAAAGCATCTTTAGCCTGTTTTTCCCTTGTTTTGATTTAGTTTCCTGTCACAATTTTTATTTATTTTAGGGATTTCCCCAGGATCAAATCAGATTATGGCCAATGCAAGCTAGAAGTAATGGAACAAAGAGACCTGCAATGTTAGATAATGAAGCAGATGGCAATAAAACGGTAAGTAGTCACTGAGAGATGATATTACTTCTGTATATCTCCCATGATTTTTAGCTCTCTTAAAGAATATCTAACTTTGAGACATTAGATTTTTCAGACTTTCAATTTAAAATTAATTTCATTGTATCTTGTGAAGTTTGATACTTGGGATGACTTGGTGTTGAGTGGATTAATTTGGATAGGAAGCAGGAGTGTAGTTGGTGCATGATTTTTCTGCTTTGGAAAAAAGATTTGATCATGGTTTCTTATGTTAGATTAAAACACAAATGTCCCTTTGACAAAAGGGGAAAACCCTCTGGATTTAAGGAATTCTGTTGCTTAAAATGTAAAACGTGTCTAAATACCACAGAAAATAGAGATTGGTTTCACTGTCCTTTTATTCTGAAATTAAGTCATGTCCTTGCCATTTTAAAGGTAGCTGTAGGTAAACTTTTAGAAGATAAAGAAGTGGGTTTATTTTAAGTAAAACTTACTACTTCATCAAAGTTTTTAGTAGTTTTATATCTGTATTTGTTTGTCTTAATAAATTTCTTAAACTGCCTTTAACACAACTTTAAAATAAAACTATCCCACTTGTAGAATATCTTGAAGTTCTTGTACTGATTAAAATGCAGATACCAGGTTGTATTATGGTCTTCAGAGACTTTTATTTTTCTTCTCTCACATCTTTCTACGTAGATGATTGAGCTCAGTGACAATGAGAATCCATGGACAATATTTTTGGAAACAGTAGATCCAGAGATGGCTGCTACTGGAGCAACATTACCCAAATTTGATAAAGATCGTAAGCATATGGGCTAAACATTTCTAAAATACAAAGTACTTTCATTTTGTGTGTATCTCCAAAAACACTGTGCACTCCTTTTTTCAGCTATATTGTTGATGTATCCATCAAACTACTACAGTGCTGAAATTAGTTTTTCTCATCCAGTTTTTCTTTCATTTCTCCTGAAGTGGAAGACAATCTTTGCATGTTTTTAGACTCACTGAATAAATTTCTCTCTATATTTTAATGGCACCAAATTAATAAATCAAAGATACATTTGTTACTGTGCAAATAAAAACATCTAGGTGATCTCCTTCCTCCTCCCCCCAAGCCTCACTTAAAATCAAATCTTGTGTTTTAATTTGTAGATGATGTAATGTTGTTTCTGAAGATGTATGATCCGAAGACTCGGAGTTTGAATTATTGTGGACATATCTACACCCCTATATCCTGTAAAATACGTGAGTTCTCAATTTCAATTTCATTGTACTTATTGAAGTTTTTAGAGTAGATTGCACATACTTATCCTTTAATAATAATTTCATCACTGAAACCAAAGGTACATCACAGAAGCAAATTCTTATTTCACCTAGCACCTGAGAGTTTTCTTCCCCACGTGGTGTCAGTGACATTTTCTGCAGGTCTGAGCCTCCAAACCCCACAGGTGGTCAGTTCATTGTTGCTGTACTCACCAGCTGTTACAGCTGTTTCAGACCTGTTGTAAAGCTTTGGGATTTGCTACTTTCCTCCCAACAGCTTTTCAAATAACTCTTCTACAACCTCTCACCATGGCAGCCTGAGCAGCTGCTCAGCCTGAATTGTGTGTGAGCCTTAATTTTCATATGGGTCCATTTAAGGCATTCTGCAAATACCCACTGACTAAAAACATTTAGTAGTTTTTCATTTTGAATGTCTCATTTTGTTAACTTATGCATATTTCTTAATCCTGTATTTTAACTGTCATGAATTATTTTTTTAAAGATACTAAACCTTTTCTCTGGGGAAGGAGCAGTGTTATTTTCAATGAACTGGTGCATATTTTTGTTGTTCAAATGAAGTGGAAAGAAACCATAAATGTGTGTCTGGTTGAATGTCAACAAGGGAAAATTTAATGTGGAAGGCTCTCTTTCTTAGGCATTGTAGAACCCAGGGTAAAGAAAGGGATTCTCTCCTTTCAGTGGTTGGTCTCAGTAGCAATTAGTGCAACACATTTTACATTCCTTTTTTTTTCTCCCAACAGGTGACTTGCTTCCAGTTATGTGTGAGAGAGCAGGATTTCCACAAGAAACTAACCTTATCCTCTATGAGGTTTGAATTGATAGACTTTTTGTAACTTTTTGTCTTTTGCATGCTGTAAAGAAAGAAATTACTAATTTTAAAAAGTTGCTCATAACAATGGTAATTTATAAATCATCAGCGCTGTAATCTGTAATTCTGAAGTCTACAGTGCTGCAAAAGAGTAGCAGCAGTTACCTTCAAACAGATTTTATATTGAAAGATAAAAATGGAAAACTTTAAGACAAAAAAAAGTCTCAATGAGGTCCTATATGAGCAGCTTTGTTGTTCTAAACCTGTGTTGCTGAGTTAGAGGAGCTAATGCTGCTGACATTATTGGCCATCATGTTTTCAGTGCCCACCTTAGTGAAGTTGAGAAAATGTTGCATCTTCTCCTTCCTTCCCCCAGCCAAAATCAGCAAACAAAATCCTTAGTCTGCTATGCTGTTTCTGCCCAAATACACAAGCAGTGTGCTGATGAAGCAGATCTTGCCAAGGTAAAGTCCTTGCTAGAGTAAGAATAAGGAATTGGTTTTTTGTTGCAATTTATAGTAGCAGTCCTGCTGCTCTCTCTGGTGGTTCCAGGGCAGCACACACACTGCCATCCTAAAAAGCAAAGCTATACTCCTTGCTCTGGGCAGGTCAGGGTTACAGTGTCATTCCAGTTTGTTTGCACAGATGCTTTTATCCCTGGGTCAGCCCAGAGGTCAGCCTGCCAGTATAAGTATGTAATATGCCTATAGATATTTAATAATACATATATTGGATTTGTATTGATACATATCTATGCATTTGTTTCAGTTGAAAGAATATACATGTTAGCTTATCTGATGATTTCTTCACTATTGTGACCTTTATTTTTCTCTTTTTTTCTGTGATCAATAATTTTTATTCTTTATTGCAGGAAGTTAAACCCAATTTAACAGAAAGGATTCAAGACTATGATGTATCTCTTGATAAAGCTCTCGATGAACTCATGGATGGTGACATCATAGTGTTTCAGAAGTATGTATTTTACGGGGTCCCTTATTGCAATTCAATCACCTGGTTGACTTTGAAAGCTGAACTTCCTTTAAGCTTTCTTATCAAGAGCAAAGTATTACATTCCAATAGTAGATGTGTTCTCTGCAGTTCTCATTTGTTTATTCAAAGGGGGAATGAGGAAATATCAGTGGTATTTGAGTATCACGTGCCACATTACTTAAGGAAAAGGTGTCCTCCTAGTTTAGAAAACCAATAACCTAAAATAGCTCATAATATTGCCAGAGTGTGTTCAGCAATGCATCTGATTTGTGCAGCTTTGTACTGGAGCCTCTGTAATGCAGACACCAAGGAGCCTTCCAGCATTTCAGATCTTGGGCTCAGTACCATGGCCACTGGACAAGGCTCTTGGAGCTCTTTCAGCCCAGAACTACACTAAACTGCTTTCCCTTTTTGCCTCTCCCTTGTGCTCACAGTCAGGTCCTTACTGGTCTGTGGTGATGAGATGCTCCTAGTTTGCCTGAGCACGTGCCACTCGTGGGTGTACTGGTGCTTCAGCTGGAGATTTCTCCAAGGCAAAAGGGGAGCTCCTGCATCTTGTATCCAATAAAGGAATCTTTCATAAGCTTGGCAGGGCTATAAATCAGCATTTCTATGCTCTCACTCCTGATGGTCACACCCAACTGTGTTGCTCTGTTTCTCTCCATGGGCTGACAGTGGGTGGAAGCCAGCTAGTCTATCTTCAGCACTCTTACCCCAGATTATGTGAGATGAATGTATTTCTCATGTCATGCCTTGGAACTCGCATTCCCAGTTGACCCAGTTGGTGTTATGCACCCTTGGCTGGCTGCTGACTCCTGGGTAAGTGCACAGCTTGTACCCTGGTGCTATTTCTCTGCAGAGAAGTTGGGGTACCAGTCAGGAGTGACCCAAACCAGCCCCTATGCCCACTGTTCTGCCTTTCTGTGCTAAGGAATGTTGTCCATCCGGCCTCTGTGCAAAGTGATTGATACAGGGGTTCATGGAAAGCTGTGCAGCATTGGTACAGACACACAGGGATGTGCCAGGGTGGGAGGGAGGGGCAGCTCCTGCTGCAATGGTGCTGTGGACCCACAGGAACCAGGAGCAGGGCCAGGCTGCCAAGGGAGCAGCCCAGCAGGCGAGGCCACCGGGCCCTGCAGCACAGACACGCCGGGCTCTGGGTCACTGCTGGCTGCACCAGTCCTACTGTGTACCAGTGGTGGCTCTTGCAAAAGGTTTCTAAACTTCATCTCTCTATCTCTCCACTGTTGCTGACTTACTGTAGAACATGTTTTTAAAAGCCCCAGCTGCCTGTGTGTGTAACAGTGTGATGTGTAATGGTGTCATTATTTGTTTGCTCTTGTAGGGATGACCCAGAAAATGATAACAGCGAGCTCCCAACAGCTAAGGAATACTTCCGAGACCTCTATCACCGTGTGGATGTCATTTTCTGTGACAAAACCATCCCAAATGACCCAGGCTTTGTTGTTACTTTATCCAATAGGATGAATTACTTTCAGGCATGTGTCCTGTTTCTCTTTTGTTTCCTTGAAGGAGTGGGAATCTTCAGAGCAAGTCTTCCTTATTTCCCTAATACTATATGTAAAAAAAACAAACAAACAAACAAAACCAACAGCAAAAAGCAACCAAACAACAAAAACAAGCAAAATAAGAATGGACCAATTGTTGTGGATTTAGTGGCCTTTTGGCAACAGTAACTTATGTCATAAAACAGTTTCCTCTTTTTTTCCTTAGAATATCTTATTATCAACTGTTCAGAAGCTAACAATACTAGTTTATTTAGCCTTGGGGAGGTAGGCATAGTGGGTTCTCTCAGAATTCCAGTAGCATAATGTTCCTGTCATGGAATGAATGACTGTATAATTGTAGAGCAATGTCATAAATGTGTGAAACAATTCAGAACTTACCGAAAATTTATTTTCAGGTTGCAAAGACAGTCGCTCAGAGACTTAACACGGATCCAATGCTATTACAGTTTTTCAAGTCCCAAGGGTAAGATGAATTCCTTAATATTCTGTGTCTAAGCTGTTCCTCAAAAATTAGCCTTTTCCAGGTCTTTAACTAATTCTCTACCAGTGAGATGTTACCTTTGTGGCAAGCACAGCAGGTTGCTTTGACAGTTGAAGTATTGCAATGTCTGTCTCTAGACCCTCAAAGAATTGCATGTTTTAGAAGAGTTCTAGTAAATGTCATTTTAAAAATGATTAATTACTTCAAAGCCTGATGCTGTGAGACAAATTGCTAAGTTAATGCAAGTGCTGTTTCAGTGAATGCAGATTTCTAGAATGGAGGAGAGCAGAAACAGCACATAAAGCAGTATTTTTGGTGATTTTACAAGTTTAAATGCAGGAGTTACTCCACAGAATTCCCCCCTCCTACCTCAAAGTCTGCAAATAAGGTTTTATGAAGATGACAACAATCTAACAAGTTCACAGGAACTCAGAGGGATATTTCTGGTTCAAGTGATGGTTTTACATGTTTGTGTAAAACTAGATTTGAATCTGTATGAAACTGTAGCAGAAAGTAGTGTATTATGGCTCTGTGTATAGGAATAATGCACACACAAAACTTAGTTTTCTAACTTAGTTTTCTGTTTTCATGGAAGTGTAGATGCTCTTTAGTTACCTGAGGCTATCTCCCTTCATCATCAGTGAGAATTTGAGTAGCTCTGTGTAGTTTCCAGTGCTCTGTGGTCACTGTGGAATTTGCTGTGTCATGTGGCTCCACAAATTAATCTTTCACAATCTAAAGCATGTGCTGCTATGCCAGTAATTTCAGAGGAATGTAGGTCTGCCAGCCTGCAGGCTGACGGTGAGCTTGTAAACATCAGGAGAGTTAACACACACCCTGAATGGTTAACACACACCCTGAATGGTTTTCTGTTCCCACAGCCCAGCTGTGTTTAAAAATCACTAAAGTTCTGTGTGTTGTGCTGCTTAGGCTGTGTTAGCAATTATGTGAAACTGGAAGCCAGTAATAAAAATGTTCTTGATGCTTCAATTTACTGAGAAGTGATGGATTTTGAAGAGGTGGATTTTAAGAACGTGTTTTCTTTCCTTCTGTAGTTATAGGGATGGCCCTGGTAATCCTCTTAGACATAATTATGAAGGTACTTTAAGAGATCTTCTGCAGTTCTTCAAGCCTAGGCAACCGAAAAAACTCTACTATCAACAGGTAAGAGTCTTTTCCTTTTATTGGGGTGAGTTATAAAAAATAATTCTGCCCTATTCAAAGTATGCCTAAAGTGTTTTTCTTTTTTTTCTTAAGCTCAAAATGAAGATAACTGATTTTGAAAACAGAAGAAGTTTTAAATGCATATGGCTAAATAGCCAGTTTAGGGAAGAGGTGAGTGAAGCCATTACACATTTGCTGTCATTTCTGTGTCAGAGCTGGTGTGGGTGTGCTTATGGGTCACACACTCTACCCGTGAGTAACACAGAATTAGAACAAAGTTGTACATAATGTAAAAAAACCTAACAAAATAAACAAACAACAAAAAAAAAAAAAACAAAAACAAAGAGCACCAAAAAAAGGTAAAAAAAAAATCAGCTCTGTTAACAAAAATGTTGAAGATGACATAGGTACTGACTTAAGTTATCTTTTCAAGATGAGTAGTTAAGGAGAACAGTCTGGTGTGTTCTGTGCTTTAATGTGGTTGTTTACATTTTCAGATTTTCTAATGACTTTTGTGTTTCAAATTCCACAGGAAATAACAGTATATCCAGATAAACATGGGTGTGTGCGGGACCTGTTAGAAGAATGTAAAAAAGTTGTAGAACTCTCTGAAAAAGGTTCAGGGAAATTAAGGTAAAGCTGGAAGACTATGATTTCTTCTATGTGATCGTGTAAATTTTATGCAGCAAAGTATCTGTAGAATTTAAAATGTTGCATTGATTTTCTTTAATTCACTTTTTTTCCTGTTTATCTTTAAGGCTGCTAGAAATTGTAAGTTACAAAATAATTGGTGTCCATCAGGAGGATGAGCTGTTAGAGTGTTTGTCACCTGCAACAAGTCGAACGTTTCGAATAGAGGTGAGTTGTGCTTGTCTTAGAGAAGCTTTAAAGCCTGACTTTGAGAGAGGAAACTCTTTCAAGTGGTAATTTTCTTTTTCTGGGTGCTAATCTTCAAATATTGTGATGTTTGTATTAAGATTACATGATAATATTGCATGTATTTTTAAAGATAATGCTTTTAAAAAGATCATCCTTTGTTCCATCTGCTTCCCTGTAATGGTTTCATTCTTTCAGTTTTACATGTTTTTATAACAATACATGAAGACTTTGCAAGAGCCTGCCCATAGGATATTTAATGTCTTAGCAGTAATTCCAAGGTTTATTTGAGAGTTCATGATAGAAATGTTTATGCTTAGAACCCACTTTTTTACTCTAATATTCTAGAAGGTTTTGTTTCCTTTTCTGATACATTTGAGGTTCTTGAGGAAAATTTGATACTTAATGTGTGATTTGTTTTCCCTAAACATATCATCATTTAGATCTGCTAGCTTGCCTGAGAGATCAGAAATCAAAAAAAAAGTTCCCAGCGTAAATTGTAATGAGGAGCTGACAAGAGGCCTGTGCTACTGTCAGCTAGTTCTGGACTGATAGAAGATTTCTTGTCAAAAAAGCCATTCAGAGAAACCAGAGAATATTTCCTGAGTAGGGGAAGCTGAAGTGCTTTCATGCCAGGGATGAGGGACTCTGGTAAAAGACTGTCAAACAACGTGGCTCTTCTATTTGTTTTTGAATAGAATTATTTGAAATCAGTAACAGTAATAATGCTTTCAGTTTCTTAATAACTAGAAAAATTACTTTAAAACTTTAGTTTCTTTTTGTGGAAGTTTAGCTGATTGGAGTCACAATTCTCTGTTTGGATCTAGGAAATTCCTCTGGACCAGGTAGATATAGATAAAGAAAATGAGATGCTAATCACAGTGGCACATTTCCACAAAGAGGTTTTCGGGACATTTGGAATTCCATTCTTGCTGAGGATACACCAGGTGCAGTATTCTTCCCTTTTGCTCCCTGTGGGATTATACTGATGATGTTTTCTTTAGGTGCTGTCAAAGAAATGCATCAGTACAAGAAGAGAGTGTAGGAGAGCACAGCTCTTGTAGCAAAGGTTCTGCCCTGTCTGTGCCTTTTTATGCTTAAATCATTTCCCAGCTCAGTTCCTTTTGCATATCCAGGCTGTTCAGTGTTTCAGTGAGCCTGTGCAAGACCTAGAGCTGGCATTTGGCAGCAGCTGTCATCCCCTGCCCCTGCAGAATCCCCCAACAAACCAGAGCCCTATTTCCAGCAGCACTTCAGTAACTGCAGTGCAGAGTTGGCAAAAGTGGCCCTGCCATGATTGCTCTCACCAGACAAGATTATGGAAAATGGGGTTGCTCTCTCCATCACTTCCTGAGATGACTTTGCATTTCATCCCTTCTGCAATTTGATGTGCTCTGTCTGCTAGGGCTGAAAGTTGGTACAAGAACAAAAGCTAATTTTGAAAGCTTAATTTAAATTCTCAAGTTTTTCTGTGGTGCTGTCACCCTGAATGCCACCCTGATTCTCTTAATATCAGTATGTATTTCTGGGAGCACTTAGGCATTTGCTTCTAAATTTTTTCTAGTTTATGTATGTTACTTTGTATGAAAATAACTTTAAAAATTTGGGAATTAGAAATATGTCCATATCTCTCTACTTCTAAAACTCTAAAATTAGAATTTTACTGATTTCCATATTTTTGATCAAAGAGTAAAACCTGTGTGGTGATTTTTGGTGGAAGCCATTTGTTCTGCATTTTCTTGTTATGACAGTTAATATATATTATTAATCTTTAAATTGATGGTATCTGTCACTTTTTGGGCAGTGTACATAGGGAGCAAAAATATATTACAATAAGTAGTAATATGCTTAGCAAGAATATGGGGTTTTGTTACAAATTCCTGTTTTGCTGCTGATTTTCTAACTTTCCTACTTAACTTTAACCTGACTTGCACATATCAGTGGCAGTGCCTGGCCAATTTATGGGGCAGTTTGCATAATGATGAATCAGTAATACTTAAAGTTTCTGAATTTAGAGCAAAGTTGCCTGCTGTTCTTCCATATTGTAGAGAATTATTTTGATACTTGTGTAATTTTGTAAATAACAGAGTTTAAGGCATTGTTTTTCAATGAAGCTTGAAGCAGGAAATACTAACAGCTTCTCTTTCTTTTCCTTGATTTTTTTGACATTAAAAATCTTGTTGCAATTATTAGGGTGAACACTTCAGAGAGGTTATGAAGCGGATTCAGACAATGCTGGACATACAAGAAAAAGAATTTGAAAAGGTAATTTCAAGTTGGGAGAGTTTTTATTGCTGACTGTAAACCCTAAATGAGTTTATTGTAGTAGGTTGGTACACCACAGACTTGGGATAAGTGTAGATTTTGTGTAATAGAACAGCTGCTTGACTGAAATAATGCTTTTTCTAGGACTAATCAGTTAGGGTGGGTAGAATCAGTATTTCTATACTGCATCAAGAGAGATATTCTGCAAAACATTAAAGTAACCCAGAAAAGTGTAGCTGATGAGGGACCTTTAGAAGCCACCCCCACATTACATTCCTGCTCAGAGCAGTCTGTGACTCAGTCAGGTTGTGCAGGGTTTTTTAGTTGCAATTTGTAAATTCCCAAGGGTGGGAATTCTGCCCTGTTCTGGACACTGTGTTTTAGAGTATTGCCACTATCATTGGGAAGGCTTTGCTTTCCTTGCATACAACCAGAATGTTTCATTTTGCAACTCGTGGAGGTCACCTCTGTGCAGTTTTTTTGCAAAGAGCCTGTTCCTGTGCACCATCCTTCAGGTACTGGAAAGCTGTAGATACCCTGTCCTCCTTTTCTTTGGGCTAAACAGAAGCCATTTCCCAGAGGTTCCTGTACACCAGATTCTCCCCCAGTCCTCTCATGGTCTCACTGGACTGTGGCTGCACTTGCTGCAGTTTGTTGCCCTGTCTTTTCCCTGGAGGGCTTGAACCTGGACACAGTATTCCAGGATGTGGGTTCATGATTTCCAGAGCATTTATTGTGTCCCATTATCCAAGTTGTTGATGAGGGTTTTAAGCAGGATTGGCCTTTTTCAACCCCTGAAGAACACTACTTATAACCAATGAACTTAGGCTTGAAGACTTTATTTCAATGTTGTGTCCTACCACTTGGGTTTTGTGTTGTTTTTCTTTGTATAGTTTAAATTTGCCATTGTAATGATGGGCCGACACCAGTATCTCAATGAAGATGAGTATGAAGTGAACTTGAAAGATTTTGAGTCCCAACCTGGTAAGTTGTTAGACAACTTCACTTTTCTTTTGCCTGCTGAAATTTCTCTGCAAGTTGTTATTATGTGTTTATCCTTAACTCAGGATGCAGAAAGAGTTTGTTCTTTTTACATGAAATATATTTGATGTAGTGACTAAACAGGAATTTATATACACCTGTGTGCACACTGAGCAGTGTTAATATATATGTGTTAGTCTGAGAATAATTATTTTATAGGCATATAGATAAGTAATCTATTTCCTTTTGAGTTAAAAGATTGCATGTGAATGACCAAATGGGTCCAGTATAATACACATTGCAGTATCAATTGCACCTTGTCTTTATTGTCCATCTACCCCCTTGCATGTTTGATTGTCATGAAAAGTTAATTCTTCTTTATTCTTGATATCCTCAATGAATCTGAAGATTCTAACAAGGGCATTAAATATGTCAATTAGACACTGCTTAGATTTTTTTCCCCCTAAGAGATGATTCACCAAGGTACAAATGCAGCTCCATCTAAATTTGTCTCTGGATGGACTTGCCATCTTGTTTACTTGACTGACATTTAAACCTCTGTTTTCTTAGACATTTACACATGGGAGAAAACAGATTAATCCTTCAGGAGTTCCACCACAGGAGTGTTTTTATAGTTATAGAAAGCTTTGGGCTGGGAAGTGCCTTAAAGAGCCTCCCATTCCACCCTGTTCCATGGATGCCACACACCAGACTCAGGGCTCCATCAAACCTGGCCTTGGACACTTCCAGGGATGGAGCAGCTACAGCTCCTCTGGGCAACTGCACCAGTGCTTCTAAATCCAAATCTCCTTTTCCTCTTTGGAGAGTTCTGTTTGGGAATGGCACCTTTGCATCCACAGTCAGGGATCCATTGAAACCCTTGAATTCATTGGGGTTTCTTCTCCCAGCTTAGCTGAGTATTCCTCTCTGTGGGTTGCACTGACTCTCTGCAGTTCTGTTTTTCTGACCATTAGGAATCCTGGTTTATGTGGTAGGTTTTGCTAGGGTCGAGCTTTCTCCAGTTTTTCCCAGCTGTGCTCTGGATTGATGTAACAGTTGTAAAGAAATCCTGTAACTGTCCATTTATTTCAAAACCTGCAGAGAGTTAGACCTGTGTTATTACTGGGCACTTGCAGGAGCCTAGCAAACAGTGCTTTTGTTGTGTGTGTGGCACAGGCAGGGTCATGGCTTGTCAGAGCTGTGAGTGCCTGCAGCTGCAGTCACCCCAGAGCCACGAGTGTGGCACTGCAGGACCTCTGTGCTCTGCTTGTGAAGCGTCTCTGGATGGTCAGCTTGGAGGTGGACATTTCTCCACAGACAGATAAACTCTCTCTTGTGTGGTCAGAGCAGACAGAGTCCTAATTTTATTCTGGGAGTCATCTCTCTTGGGTCAGGGAGGGAAAGGCAATAGTATGGGATGAGCTGCTGGACTTGGTGAGCAAGGCAGAGCCAGTGGTGCCAAAAGAGCTTGAAAAACTAACCAGGTGACCAGGGCAAAGGCACAGAACATGTCAGAATGTGCAAAAGGGAGAACTTGAACTGTTTGTGGGAATTGTAGGGAATGTGAGAGCAAAAGGTTTTAATTTGAGAGTTCATGGAATTCACCCCTGTGATATGGTATGCTTTGATAGAATTAATTTCTACAAATACTAAATTTTAGCACACACTGGACTGATGGAACCAAAGCTGTGGTGGCATTGTGCAGTTGGATTGGCATAGCTGATGTCAGTTGTGTCCCTCTGCTTTTGCCAAGGTACACTGACATCAGCCATGACTGTGCTGCCACCAACCATGTAAGACCTAATGTCTTTCTTCAGAAACATTCAAATTCTCCCACTAAGATTGGCAGTTCTCTTTTAATTTGATATTGACCATTTTGTCAAACAAGAAAAAAAAACCAAAATAATTTTGATTGAAGAAATTTATCACAAAATGCAGATGCAGGCAACCAACAAGGTCACGTGTTTTATGCTTTAGTGGTTGCAGCTGATGGCTTTGAATGTAGAATGTGCTTCCCTTGCTGGGGGCCTCTTTAGTTTCTGCCTTTATCATTTCACTTCAAAGAACATTGGATGCTCTGCAATGAGAATATCTTAAAAGAGAATTTCTCCCTTTTGGAAGAAATATGTGGACTGTGGTTTTCATGAAACCTAGCAGTAGAATAAATAATATTGGGTTGAACAAATGAAAAAATCTGTATATTTTCTTTGCAATCTAAGTGACTAGGGTTTTTTCTTAGAAAATAAAGAGGAGGGACAGTTTAATGATTTCTTAATTAGCATTATTTGCGTTTTACATGAATTTAACAGATATTCCCACTTAAACCAGGTGATAGGAATAGCAGAGATTATGGTAAATACTGTTGGTTGTGGTGTTTCAGTGGCAGATTCCTCCCTGTTTGAAACAGGCTCAGCACTTTGGTGAAATCTGGTACTCTGATGTGCCTCTTATATGGCCATAACAGTGGTTATTTTGCTTTAGAGCACCCTTCAGTGCTGTAAACTCCTGTAGGTGACTGAAGAAGAGAAAAAGCAGGTACCTGGAGGAGGTTGTGGATGTGCTGTTGGAAGGAAAGCCTGGCTGGCTGTGGGCTGCTCTGCACTCCTCTGCCCTCCCTGTGACTCCCACCAAACCATGGGCAGAGCACACAGGAGTAGTTTGTGCAATGGAAACGTTTTTTCAATTTAGTCTTAAAACTTCATTATTTTTTTTTTCTCTTTTCTTTTCTAGGCAACATGTCTCATCCAAGGCCATGGCTAGGGCTTGACCATTTCAATAAAGCCCCAAAGAGAAGTCGCTACACTTACCTTGAAAAAGCTATTAAAATCCATAACTGACTTACTTAACCAGATTGTCAAGGCAAGGGACAAAAATAAGTGTGTGTGTGCACCTTTTTAACAACTGTAGAACTTTGGTACACGTGCACTATATCTGAAGTCTTCAGCAAGAGGATTTGCTGCTGATGTTAATTTTATTTTGTTGAGGCTGTTCAGTTTGGCTTCTCTGTATCTATTGACTGCCCTTTTTGAGCAAAATGAAGGTGTTTTTATAAAAGCTTGGATGCCAATGAGAGTTATTTTATGGTAAACGTAATGCAAGGCAATTGTCAGCATAATGAGGGAAGAGTTTAGTAGAACAGTTGACATTGGCAAAATTATTTGTCTGTAGTACGTTTATAGATGGCATAAGCTGACTGGCTGCCCTTCCCATGTGGTGTTCACCATCACTGCAGCTGGTAAGTCTTATGTTTAGACTCACATCAGATTTATTTCCTTCAGTTATACTTTAAATGACATTTTTGTGCATTTGTAAATGCAAAAGAAAAACTCACATCATCAATAAATAGCAATCTCTACTTCATTGTGTACATTGTTGGCACTTATTTGGGATTTTTGTCTCCTCCAGCTTCATAGAATCTTTTTTAATGAACTAGTTTTCATTTAATTTAGTCAATACTTTGCATCCCGTTTTGCCAAGTGGATGCCCCGAGTCCTAAAAAGAGATATTTGGGTTTTTTTTGTTAAATTTCCAACCGTTGCGATGGATTATGCCACCTTCTGGCAAATAGAATGACACTCAAAAGTTGGCAAAAGCAAGTGAAAAGATTATAAATATCATTAATTTAGTTACCATGGGAAGAGATGGGGAAAACACAAGAACTAGCCTTTTAGCACAGAGGGCATGCTCACTAGTGTTTAGTAAGCTGTTGACTTTGTATAAAAAAGGAGGAAAAAAAACGAAAAAAGAAGAAAAAAAAAACGAAAAAAGAAATTGTATATTTAATGAATGAACATGTACAATTTAACACTTGGAGGTTAATTTTATTGGGTGAGTCTGCAAGTGAATTTCACTGATGTTGATATTCATTGTGTGTAGTTTTATTTCAGTCCCCAGACTGCTTCCTTTTCTTTGGAGCTAATGCCAGCCGCGTGTCTAGTTTTGAGTGCAGTAAAGATAGAATCAGCAATTCACACTTAATTTTACATTCTTTTCCAGTATTTTATTTTGTTTCTGTAGCCTCAGTGTACAACTCCTCTTCCTGTATATTGCCTTTTTTTGCTGGAAAATGTTGTATGTTGAATAAAATTTTCTATAAAATTTTTTTCGATGAGTGATGACGTGGACACTGAAGAAGATTTCTCCTCTCCTTGGAAGTAGAGTTTTGGGAAACGTTTTCATTCATGAGATTTTGCTAAAGGTGTGGTTTTCTTTTTCCTTAAGTGTTGACAATTGTATAATCTTCATTGGTTGTTTTGGGGAAACTTTGTGGGGCTTTCTTTTTAATAGTTTTGGGGTTTGGAGGTTTTTTTGGGGTTTGGTTTTTTTATGTCCTAACTAGTCACATTGGAGCTTAACAAATAAAAGGTTTTCCAGGAAAGGAGCCATGTACAAAAAAGAGAAATGGAAAAATTATTTTACTAGTTTGTTTGTAAAGCTCGTGGTAGAGTCTTTGTGGTAGACTGGACTCTGCCTGCCTGTACAAAATTTTGTGGTCCAGATTCTCAAGTCTAATATTATCAATGGTGTAAAGTGAAATCTGGAGTCTCTAAAGGTAAGATCTCTTTATAGAGTAATAGATTCCCTCTGTAATGTGTTCCCTGTATTCATAACCAAAACAGAAGGTGCAAGTTCTAGGTATGTTTGATTCTCTTTTTCGTTTGTATCTTGCAGTGCTTTTAACTATCCCTTATTTCCAGTCAAGGCAAACTAGTTGTTTACTTTGGTTTTGTTGTCTGAATGTGTAGGTTAGTGATAGAGGGAAGTGTTTAACTGGCATGCCTTAAGTGGAGAAAGTTTTCCTGTGCTTTGCATTTCCATCAAGCTGGTGAGAATTGCACCATCCCAGGAGTGTTTTTACTGGTACTTGGATTGTCTTTACAGGCTTTCAGCAAATGTCACGATTTTTTTCCAAACTCTTTCTGGGAATCAGAGGCTCTGGTCAGCAGTAGTAAGCCCTAATTATATTTAGTGTTGTTTAGACTGATATAAAATTGAGCTTATATCTGAATGTCACTAAGTTTTCACATTAATTATGGGATGGTGGCAGCTTTTAGGGTCTATCTTTAGAAACACAGTCCTTCCTATTTCAGAATAAAAAGCGGCTAACAGTAGATTTTGGGTGCCTTTTGGGTCTTCGATGATTGGATTTTATGTGCTTCAGTATTTGTGCTGCACTAATTTGGTGAAGTCCATACTTTGAGGCATTCCTTATGCAGTTTTCAATTACTGAAAGATTTTCTGGGAAAAAAAAAAAGTTTTGGAGCACAAGTAACTTGTTACTGAAATGTGGAAACACCTGTAAAGAGGAGGGCAGGAGGGTTTCTCAGGTGCAGTATGTTTGTTCAGTTCATTTAAAACAATTTACAAGAATACAGTCTTCAAAATTGCCATGCTTTTCATTTCTTTATTCAGATTTTGGAATTATCTGGATGATAGACAGTGAGTGCATTAAATTAAGGTAATGGTAATATAGTGTAAAGCAATAAGGATGTAATTTCACAGTAGACAGTATCAGAGCAACGTGTTGTTGACAGCCCATCCGAATTCTTCCTACAGAAATAGAGCGTTGTTCCTGTAGATTTACATAGTGCCTTTTATCCTGAAGGAGTCCAAAGCATTCTGTGAAATCTGAGCAGATGTCACCAGTGGTAGTTGCTGACTAGAGAGTGACAGCCAGCCCCAGCCCCCTTCACTCGCCCAGGCTGGCACAGCAGGACGAGCAGAGCGAGAGCCTCCCGATCCCGGATCTACCTCAGCTGCTGCCCTCCGGAGCTCCTGCAGCCTCCCCGAGCCGTGCCAGCCTCCCTGTGCCAGCAGTGCCGTGCCATCCTCCCTGTGCCATCCTGCCTGTGCCAGCCGTGCCGTGCCAGCCCCCGGAGCCCGGACCCCCCGGCCGCGGGCGCTGCGCTGGCGGCGGGGGCAGCGCCTGCATGGGAGCCACGCTGGGGGATTGCTGTGTGATAAATCCTCTGTGAGAAATCGTTTTCTGTAGGAACTTGTACATATTGTAAATAAAATAGCCCGGGCTGAACACTGCTTTAGTGTCATGGCTCTTCATTTTGGAGAGGAGTTGGAGTTAACAGCTTTTGGGTCACTCAGATTTTGGTTAGATCGAGTAGATGCAGTTTACAAAATTCAGCCGAATTGTGTGTCAGGAATGGTGTTAATAATCTAAGGTGTGCTAGCCAGAAGGAAAATTCTGACTTGTTCGTCAGCTTCCATGTTTTGAGCCCTTATATTTCCTGAAACATTTTGGTATTGAGGTGGAGAATGTCACTGTTTGATGTGGGAGCAGCAAATGTCATTGCTGGCTGTTAAACCTGCCTGGTCTTTGGGGTCAGAAAAAGGGGGAAATGTTCACATGTGCTATGTCCTAATCCAGCTTCAAATCTGTATTTATTTAATTTCTGCCCCAGGTACATTGAAGTTAGCTGTATACCAAGCAGAGCAGGAAATGAATGAATGAATTAATTAATTGTGTAAAACTATTGCACCTATATATAGTGGTGTAAAAATATCCTAACTACTTCTGTTAAGTATCTCTTGCACATCTCAAGTCATACATAATTTCTTTGCCATGTGTATATTCGTGTGGATTTGGGTTTTGGACCTTTCCTGATTAATGTCACCGACTTGGTGCATTATTTACCACTAATTAATAGCAATGCTTGTTGTTCCACAGCCATATTTTAAAATGGAGAAATATCTTAACATCCAAAAAAAATGTGTGGATTGGTAAAACATGTTGTGCTGCCATCTGTGTGGCTGCCTTTAATCCTTGTGGGTTTGTATTCCATGAGGTGACAGTGGGTTGGGTGACCAGGAGAGGGACAGTCACAGGTACAGAGGAGTGAGAGCTGGGGCAGCTGCTCTGGGTGTTGGCTCTGGGTTTCACGTAGGGCTGGGAAAGTGGTTGTTTAGCAGTTTTTACATCTACTGATTACATTTTTTCATGTCTCACAGTCTGAAGACTGGGGTTTCTGTGGTCTAAAGGCTGCAGTGGTGCAGGTGTTGAAGTAAGAATCTGTGCATGTGCCCAGCCTGGCTTAGCTAAAGTGTGGGGTCAGCTCGGTAGGGGCAGTTTCTGATGCAGCCTGTGACAGCTGGCTCAGGGTGACAGGGCTGGTGGGCATTGCCCTTTCTGGAGCTCATTTCTACGGCCCCACAGTGTCCAACAACCAGGACTTGTCCTCGCTGTGTCACAGTGCTGGAGGAGCTGCTGGGGGCTCTGGCCCTTCCCGGTGTCCCTGCCTGTGTCCCTGACCCCCTTCCCGGTGTCCCTGCCTGTGTCCCTGACCCCCTTCCCGGTGTCCCTGCCTGTGTCTCTGCCCCCTTTCCCGGTGTCCCTGACTTTTCCCGGTGTCCCTGCCTGTGTCCCTGACCTTTCCCGGTGTCCCTGCCCCTGTGCCTGTCTCGGTGCCCCCGCGGGCAGAGCGCCCCGTGCCCGGCAGGGGGCGATGGCGGGCGGTGCCCCAGGGCTGGTGACACACGGCAAGGACACTGGTCACACTGCCAGGCCAGGGTTTGGATAAGGAGCTCTTTAAGTTCTCTGAGTGCCCAGTAGAGCAGCCCCAGTGCTGCTGCTGCACATCCCCCTGCCCTCAGTAATCCCTGTGCCAATGTGAAAGTATTCATGGTGTTATAACATGGAAGTTTCTTCTCTTCCTCTGCCTATTTTTCCAGCCAGCAGTAACACTGCTACTGTCAGTGTTGAGAAAGGTCTGGGCACCTCCTGGGCATTGTAATAGCAGATATTTGATTTCAAAAGGTAAGTGACTATAAAGTTCTGTGTGAAGGTAAAGTCTAGTAAGTCCTGCTTTGGGAGATGATGCACTGCAGTGAGAAGGTCGAGAGGCAAAATAAAGACCTTGTGGTAGCTTTGTTCAAGCTGTGTTTGCTGATTTTTCTTATGTGTGTGTTTGCCTTTTGGATTGTAGCTTGTTAATGTAAAGGAGGTGTCCCAGTGACCTGCATCTCATGCTCAGGCCATGGCAGCAACGCAGACAGCAAATGTTTTGCCACTATTGTAACAATAACAGGTTTATTTTCTTACCTAATACATAAGAGAGTAAAGACAGTCTCATAACTTAGTGTTTTGTTAATAAATAATGAGCTATACTGTGCCACCCACAGCCCTGCAGGGGTAGATCCTGTAGGGAGAAGAGCAGAGAGAAATGAGATCCCAACCAGTCAGTTCCAGTGCAGAGAAGGTAAGAGCTTCTCTGAAACATCCATGTCCAGACCTTGGTTAGTGGTGGGCTGAGAGGAGTCTGTGTCCCAGCTGGGTGGGAGATTTGAGAGGAGCTGAAGAACTCACCAACTGGAAACTTCACAGCACAGGCAGCGAGTCAAATGGAGCATAAACACTGCCAATTAGTCTTGGAAGTGTTCTTTGTTTTAAAGTCAATCCAACCGTGTGGTGGTGAACTGGAGCTTACTGGGTGGGTTCACCAGCAAGGGAGCTGCAGAACCTAAGCACAGTCCTGTGGGTTTCCTAGCAGTAGTTTCATGTGCAGAATCTTGTGCTATTAGGGAATGGAGGCTTTACATCATCTGGTTGCATAAACTTGGTTTCTATAGTCTTTTGTATCTATAAATGTGAAATTGGCAGCATGGGCAGTAATGATCTGCATCCTTGAAGATCTTCACGAAGAGAGGGACGAAGCAGCATCCAAAGCAGCACCTGGAGCCAAAGAGGAGATGGACATGCACAGAATTATTACTGGCTTTCCTTTTCTGCTGGCCACAGCTGTGATTTCCCCCTGCCTTGTTCTCTCTGCCTTTTCACTATGTGAATCCATTTCTTTCCCAAGTCTATTAATGTATCTTCCAAAAAATTAATCTTCTTCGCTTCTGACATCTTATGTGTGAGTCTGTTTCTGAGCCTGAATCTAAATTAGAGTTGGGAAGTAGACAACGTTGTACTAATTTCTGCTTGTCTTATGAAAAGTGAAACATAACTGGGTTAAATTTAGCAAGTTTGCATCCCCTGTAGCCATGATGACTGTATCTAGAAAGGACAGGATGGCTTCTCATCAAGTGGAGAAGGGCAAACTGTCTGTACAAGCACTAACTAGAACTTTGATTTTTAATTACTCATTTTTAACCTTCTGTTATGCTGAATGTGCACAGTGCCCATGAAAACTTACCCAACCATGCACAGGCTGGTGCACAGGAGGTAGGACAGCTTGCCCAGTCTGTAGGTGACCTGGGTGGTGATGTGCTGGCGGCAGGAAGGACAGATTGTGGATGTTGGTTTGCTGGAGAAGATCCCTGCCACAATGATGGGAGGCTGGGACACCAAATAAACTGAATTCAGGAGAGAAAGGAAGCAAATTAGAAGCACAGGAAATATTACACAGTTTATAAATCCTTAACTGGGAGAATGTGGGTTCTTAACGTGGCCTCTGTGTTATTATTGTTGATTTCAGGTTTATTCCCAAGAACCCCTGTGCTGGTCATTGTGTGTATCCCAATACACTGCACCTAAACCCAGCCACTGTTTCCTCGTACACAGGGAATTGTCTGTGGGATAATCCCAGTCAGGCAGTCCCCACCACCCTCTGGTGGATGTACTCTGACACTGAGGATTTGTCTTCTGATATTTAAAATAATATGAAAATACTTGTTCTCCCTGAAGAAGGGATTTGAAGATATTGGGGAACTCTCTGGATCAACTTTTCAGTAGTTATGAGAAGTTCAAAGCAGTTACTCTTACACCTAAATGCCATCAAACAGCTGCTGGTGCTGTCCCCAGTTAGTCTCTAGCTCATGTATTTGCAGTCTAGACTTGACTATCATATTCCCTGACAGGCATGCCCCTTGTAGGTACACGAAGGATATTTTTTTCAGAAATGTTTTCAGTTAAAAAAAACAACAAAAAACCAAACATTTTTAGGATCCTAAAATGTGTTTAGGGTACAACTTCACACTGTAGCCTGAGGCAAAACTTGAGGAGTGGGAAGGGATCTGCTGTTAGATAGGATAGAGCATGTCAGAGTTCAAGTGCCTTCTGGTTTTAGGGATATTTTAAAACCTATGTCTCCTTTCTCCTGTATGGGGTGTTATTGACTGCTCTTCAAAGCCTTCCCTCAGCATCTCCTTTGAGCTTCTCCCCTCCCATAAAGGTGACAAGAACACTGGCCTTATAATTATTTGTTCTGAAAGCCCTGGCTTCAGGCCTTTTTGGTTTGTTTTTTATTTTTCTTTTAATGGGTATTTGTGTGGATTGGCTAATGCTGGAAAAATCAAATCTGAGTGCCCTGTCATAGTTTATCTTCTGGCATTTCTGTGAAAATTTTCCAGTTTATGAGACTGTGATTGGGCCAGAAACCTCCCACCCACCCTCTCTGTTGATGCTAAAACTGAACCCATTTCACTTTTGCTGATGTGCAGCACCAGCCCTGGGCTCACCGGGCTCCTCCACGATGGTGGTTTCTCGGTAGGAGTAAGGTGGGGGAGGAGGGTACTCGTAGTCCCCTGTGCAAAGAAAAACAAAGACAAAATGTAAAAGTGCCAACAGCTTCTGCCTCCCAAAGCCCCGTGTAGTGAGGGAGAGGGGGCTCGCAGGGAGTGCCAAATCCAGCCCAGGGAGAAACAGCCCTGAACTGATTCATGGCTCTGCAAAGCCAGAAGAGCCTGCAGTGACTGGCTGGTCTCACTTTTATTATAAAAGCTGAGAAATCAAATCATGTTTTAGGAAAGGCAGAAATTCCAGCGTAACACTGACATGATACCCAATCTTAATTTAAAGACTCCACTGATAAAGGACCCACAGTACTTCTACCTTCAGTGGTAAAAAAAACATGTTTAAAAAAAAAAAAATTAACTAAACCAACAAAAGCATTTATCGCCATTTGAATGATGTTTCTATTAGGAGATCCCATCCCAACCCTGGGTTTTATATGCCGGCACAGACAAGTTTCTAAACCCATCAGGTCCTGGCAAGGCTGTGCCCCAGATGTGCCGGGTTTGTGCTGTAGAGCAGCCCCAGATGTGCTGGGGTTTGTGCTGTAGAGCAGCCCCAGGTGTGCAGGGTTTGTGCTGTAGAGCAGCCCCAGGTGTGCAGGGTTTGTGCTGTAGAGCAGCCCCAGATGTGCTGGGGTTTGTGCTGTAGAGCAGCCCCAGGTGTGCAGGGTTTGTGCTGTAGAGCAGCCCCAGATGTGCAGGGTTTGTGCTGTAGAGCAGCCCCAGGTGTGCAGGGTTTGTGCTGTAGAGCAGCCCCAGATGTGCAGGGTTTGTGCTGTAGAGCAGCCCCAGGTGTGCAGGGTTTGTGCTGTAGAGCAGCCCCAGATGTGCAGGGTTTGTGCTGTAGAGCAGCCCCAGCGCTCCCCGAGGCGCTCCCGGCTCTGTCCCAGCCCCACTCACCGTCCTGGCCGAGCTCCGGGGCCGAGGGCTCGGCTCTGTGCTGCGGCTCGTACACGATCATGGGCACCTCCCGGCGGTGATGCTTCTCTCCGGACATGGCTGCAGCTCACTGCGCAGGGAGGCACAGCAAAACCTGCTCTCCGTGCCCTGCCTTTGCTTCTCCAGCTCGCAAACTCAGGTGCTGCTTAGAGGGAAATGAGCAGTTCTCACACTGTGGCTTTTTTGTAGGCTGGCGACCAGTCAGCTCCTGTCACACTTCATGATGAGGAAGGTGGAGAGCAGAAAATACCATCTTAACGCATTTCTTTGTGCTGGGAAGTTAAAAATGTTCCCCAGAAAGTGTGCAAACTCTTGACTGAAAGAGTTACCTTTGCAGAAAACTTAACCTATTCTTTTTTCTATGGATTGTTAAAGTAATCAGGGAAGGGAAGAGCACACTTGGAGCACCTGTGAAAAACCTTCACGTGTGATTAAGTCAGTGCAATCAGCGGCAATTCGGATCTGTCTTTCTTCGGATTATTGTGCAACCTTATCACCATTGTTATCGTGACCGCTTGTGTCCTGTGAAACTATTGTCTCATCGGTAGGTGACAGGCTTTTGTTGGGAAACATCCTTATTACGGATGACTGCGCTGCCTGAGGCTCTGAGCAAGACGAGGCCACGAAATGTGTGTTTGCAGGTGTTAGCAGGAGCTGATCCTCGCAAGAAAGGAGGGTGGGAGGAAAAGAACACGGAGGGAAATGTGCGTTTGTATTACTGTCAGCGGAAAGGCGCTAATTATTCCTTGCTGCCCCTTGGACCAATATTAACTGGTTGATTTCTAATATTTGCTGTAAGTGTCCTTTGCAGAAGAAAGGCACAGCCTTTTAGCACAGGTCAGTGAGTGTTTTTGGGGAAAAGGAGCACAGATGCACAAACTGCACAAATGTGTTAGATCAAAGAAAAGCAGCAGAGGAACTGCTGGGCAAGGCAGGATGGTCTCAACAGGTTTGCAAGGAGTGCTGGAGGAGGACAAAAGAGGAAGATCAGTAGAGCTGAGATAAAGCATCAGCCCTTCAGAAAGGGGGGGGGGCGGAAAAAGGGAATTTGAAAATATCACCAGGGAAGATGTGCCGGAATTTTCACAAATCTGGATGAACGGCAGGTGATACGAGAAACGATATCAGAATGAATAATAAAGGGATTAGGTAGGTGTAGAGGAAAAAAAACCAGAAATACAGCACTGGCCATGTTAAGGCCAAAGTGCCGATGGAAATTACAAATATTTGGGTGGGAGAGGATGGCAGAAAGGTGCATCTCAGTATGATTGTTATAAAGGAGCTAAAACAGGGGATTGGGAATGGCAGAGATGTTAATAGGCCATTGTTGAAGTTTCATGAGGATCCCAATGAGAAGAAAAAAGGTGAGAGTCAAGAGAATTTGGGTAGGATGAAGCTGTGAGAACCAAGGGAGAGGAAACAGAGTTTGCCATTAATGACTGTGGGCTCAGCAGTGTGGTGATAGATAATTTACATTAGCCGGTGTTGGCCAAGAGCTGTTCCCCTGGAACAGGGATTAGTGCGGGAATTACAGGGAGTTTCCAAGTTTTTGTCTTATTCCTATCTTGGTACGCTAAATACTGGGTGGTGTCCCTTCGGGTGACACTTCTGCAGAATTCATCACTCTGTGAAGCAGGAAAAAGAGGAAAGAGCTTTTGAATTCCATCCAGTGCCTGTAAGCCCAGGCAGGCGCCTGCAAGAGGCACAGGGTAGGAGGGAATAATAATGGCTAACACAGTGAGAACTCGTCGAGTTAACTGCGGAGTGCAAGCACACTCTGACTAATGCTGGCTCCACCCAGCGAGGTGTCAGGATAACATCACCAGGTAAATGTGTAAGACACGAGGTGCAAAAGTGAATCAGCAGCAGAGCAGGGAATAGTGTGGGCTGCCAGGTTTGTGTTTGATCTATTGGAGCTGCGGGCTGAGGCTGTTGATAATTTGAATTGTTGAACTTGCTCATTTTCAGTGCCTTGTCCAGCCGCAGCAGCTGTGAGTGCTGGAGGGAGGAGCTGCCGCAGGGCTGGGTGGGCTCAGCTCCTCCTCAGCCTGTGGAGAAAGCACCCGGGGCTTGGATACCCTCTGAGCCTGGGTGCTGCACTCCAGAGGCCCAGGAAAGGCGTTTTCTAGGGTTGTTTATGCAGTTCTGCAGACCCTTTAATTTGGCACAGAAGTGCTCTGTGTTCTTGGCCCCAGCAGTGTATAAGGTGCACAGAGCCCTTTAGCACCGTGACTCCCAAACCTGTAGGTGTTGTTGCCATAAATTAGAGCAAGCGATTTCCCTCTTTTTCAGATGTTGGAGAGGAAGATAAGGGAGAAAGCAGTGTGAGTAGCCCTGGAGGGAAAAGTGAGGAGAAATATCAGGAAGCAGTTCCTGAAGAGCAGGAAAATGCCCTATAAACTTGCCTACAAAAACACCCTAGAGGGTCCCAATTAATGGCTTAGGAGGGTCTCAATTAATAGCTTAGGAGTGATGTGAGTTGCCCTCTCTGCAGCCACCCAGAGCAAGCAGAGCTCTGTTCGAGGGCTCTCCTGGGGTGGGCTTTGCCTTTGTCCGAAGCAGATTGACTCAAAGTCCTGCAAACTGCTGGATTTGCAGGCAGAACTGCCTAGTCCCAGGGGCACCAAAACAATTCCCTGTCTTCTCCCAAGTTTTAGGCTCGTCTACATATGGATATGAACCGGTTTGCATTGTAAAATAAAGCTGACTTTGAGTCCTGTGGAAATCAGTATTTAAAAAAGAATTAAATCACACCCTGAGGCATATGCACAAAGAGCCAGTTCAGTGAAAGTAAGGTGCAAATGACAAAGCCTTTCTGTTCCAGGAGGGACAGATTCCAGGGGAGGATGGGCAGGCAGTTTCCATCATCTTCCTCTGATTTGCTCCAGGGTCTTGTGTTTGGGTGTGAAGAGCAGCCTGATGCAGCAAGCAAAGCTGATGAGCTGTGAAATTCCAGGGCACAGCCCCACTCCAGCTCCCACTCTGCACATCCCTCCTGAATGTCCCTGCTGGCTAAATAACCCCAGAGATGGGATTAACTCCAAGTGTGCCTGCAGGGACACAGGCACTGCCATCTCTGCTTGGAAAGGGGTTTCATTTGAAAATCCAAGTTCCCTGCAGTATTAATGCTTCTCTCAGGTTCATACCTGGCTCTCAAGGATGGCATCTCAAGAAGCAGTGACTTTATAAGAAGTGTTTAATCTCCTTTCCAGCTTCAGCTGATGTCAGTGTGGGATTTGCCATTCAGTGAGAGCGTGTTCAGAGATAGAAAAAAAGGAACACGGAAATGGGAGGGAACTTTAAGATTTGGGAGTTTGAAGAATATAGGATACTACATCCAAAAGTTTGGTATTTTGGAAGATTAGCATTAAAACATTATAGTAAATGATCTGTACATTTCATGTGGAGGAATAGCAGTTTTCTCCAGTGGCCTGTTGGCTTGTAGGATACTGGCCCAAAGGCTTTCAGTTTGCTGCAATGTGTTCTGGTTCTCCTGTCATCACTAGTTTAGTGTTTTCCTGGGCTTTTAGCCCTTCCAGCTGTGTTTATGAGGCAATTTAAATTTCTGATATTTTAAAGAATGGCCATAAAATGCCATTGCTGGCGTGCAAATGCATCTAGGGCTTGAACAATATCAAGAGCCTGTTTCTCTTGATGGAAGCAGTTAATTCCAGTTTTTGGCTAGCAGTGAAACACTGAATTCCTCAGCGCAGAGATCTTTTCCCTTTAGTCCTGAGATGGCCATTTCAGGTAATATTCACAATGTGCTGAGGGTTTTCAGATGTTCAAGAAGGAATTGTTCCAGCTCTAATACAAACATAGCTGGGGAGCAGCACTCAGGTATTTTCCTATTCTCATTCTTAAATAGAAGCTAAAAGAGAGGACTGCTGGCAGAGAATGAGAAGTCGGACTTTAGAAAGTATTCATTATATCTGAAGCAGACAACCTTTTCACAGAGATGAACACTCTGCCAATTCCCCATTCTTTACTCATGAAATTAATTTTTTAACATCAGTTATTCTGGCTTTTAAGCCCGAATCAGGTCACCAGCCTCCTCAAATGGAGAGGATGTAGCTGAGGGGGATTGACTGAATGTGCACCACATTTCTTGTTGCAAACTCTTCACCTGGGTCCCTTTCCTTGTCTGTTGACTGCCTTGACTCACTCCCTGATCTGTGCATTCACAAGGCTGCTGGAAAGGCAGGCACTGCCTGGATTTTCCAGTCCTGTCCCACATCAGGTGTTTGTGTTAGGTTAATCCTTCATGAAGGGAGCCCCGGTCTGTAATTCAGGACATTTACTGCTCCTGTTGCTCTCACCTTAGAGCAATTCCAAACACTGTAAACTTTCACAAACCTTCTAGTCTGGAATTATTAATAGTAGTTTCTTGCTGTGTGCTATTGTGGCAGCATTGTGCTTTTACAGAAAACCTTCTCCCCTCGAGCCAGCCCAGAGAACATTCCTGTCCCTTTGCAGTCTGTCCTTCACAGGCCTAAGCAGGGTTTGGAGTCCCTTTCATTTCTGTACAGTGAATTCATCCTTCTTGTCCATGAAAGGTCAGTGATCTCTGTCCTCAGCTATGGAATGTCATCTTGTAGTTAATGGAAAAGTTGTCTGCAGAATAATCCAGCAGCACTTATTTCCTTTTCCCAGCCACCTCATGCTGTTGGTTTGTAGTTAAGTTGTCATTAACCAGCAGCAGGTCTTTCTCCTCCAATGTCATTCTGTTCTAATGAAATCCCAGCTTGCAGCTGAAATTTTTGGTAGTTTTCTAGGTGCTCTGCTTTGTCACATTGTAATGCACACAAATACTGCCACAGCAGGTCTCTGACTTTTCTTATTCAGGGTAATAGATTTTCTGCTTCCATCATTTGTTTCTTAAGTCATACATTTTATTAGCCACTCCTATATTTCTGCCAAGGTTATTAATTAAAATACTGAATAAGATCCATCACTGCTTTCTGTGCTACCTTTGATGCAAACCAGGTTTATCTATTAAACCCCGTTCCTTAATTTACTGTCTGAAGTATAATCCCTTGTTCCCTTGAGATGACCAACTTTATTCACATGTAAAGGGTGCTTGTTCTGAAGGATGAGCACAGCTGAGCCCTGGGATTGCATTAGAACTTGTCCATCCCTAATTACCATTCCAAAAATAGAGTAATAACCACTAAGGGGACATATTGTCCAGTGGTTTGTGCATTAACCTGGACTGGGGGGAAAAAAATGGGCTCAGTTCCTGTTCTGCCACAGTGATGTTTAACAATTAATTAATCTTGTTTTTCCTTAGCTCTATTGTGGACAGAAATACTGTTTTGGGGAGATACTACATCAATTCTGCTGTGACATTTGATTATGCCTTAAAACTTGAGCAAACAGAAGATAGGAAATGCTGAGTTTAGATTCAGCCTTTGTCCTCTATGAACACAATTTTGTCTTTCACATTCCCTTTTAGCTTTCAAAATTGAGGGCAGCCTTACACAGTTGTTTCCAGCACTTAATCATTACTTTAAAAATTGATGCTTGCCAACTTTTAATTTAATTTCTTTATAGATGAACTTTTCCTCACCAACAGCATTGAAGCATGGGTAGCCAGCATTTCATTTACATCCTTTTAAAAATAATGTCCATAACTTGTCCTTCAAATGAAAGCTGATAGAGCAGCTCAAGTAATGTGTCCTACAGCATCTGGAGCTGGTTTAGCTACTCTTACAGAGTTATTATGAATAAATTCACTTGAAGCAAGCAGGTGTGTGCCCTGCTTTTATGTGAGCTAAGCCCTTTCCTATGGTGCCTTGCTTTGAATTTCTGTCCTTACTACTGCTCTCATTTCCCCTTCTCAGAAAACTCCTTTTCCTCTCTTCCATCTCTGACCTGTTCTGGGAGAAATAGAAAATATTCTGAGAAAAATCTTTGCCTCCAGATTTTAGGAACATGAGAGAGGGTGTAGATTTTGAGAGCTTGACAGTCTAATCACGAGAAGTTAACACTGACAACAGAGAGGCACAGCTGCCACCTCCCCAGCTCATTGCTGTCCCCTCCCCTTCTCCATCCCCTGGGCACTCACCGCGCTGGGCCAGGCTGCTGGGGAACTCTTACCTTTGCGTAGCTCTGGCAAATTTGGGGGGCAGGAAAAGCTTCAGAAGGTGGTCACTTCATCCATGTGTGTGTCCTGGCTGTGCGTGGGGACAGAGGCCAGGGCTGAGCAGTGACATGGCCCTGGCTGTGCCCCGGTGACATCCCATCCCTGCAGTGCGAGTCACCTGCACAGTGTGTAATTACCCCACTTTGCACAGCCCCAGCCCACTGCTCGCTCCTGCTCTGTCACACAAGGAATGCTGTGTGACTGGCTTGCACCAGAGCTTGTTTTTGTTGGTTTGTTTGATTCCCAATATCCCCGAAATTTCCCTTCCTGCTAAGCTGGAAGCTAATGGAAATGATGAGAAGCTGCACAGGCAATGGAGAGAAGAGTGTGTATGCTCACCCGTTGTGCTTCTCCGTGAGAAAAGAATGATGGAAAGCCACAGGTACAGGTGTATCTGGGGCTCTGATACTTTATTATTGAGATCAGTGATCACTTCAAATTTCTGACCAATTCAGTGTGCTTAGATCAGCAAAGATCTGTGCTGGTTGGTAACTATTGATATTTTAGCTGGGATCTTCTTGCTAACCAGGTCTGTGGCTGAACTGGATTTTTGTTAAATAGATGCTTTGTTATGGGTTGCCAGATGCCCACCCAGATGCTCTTGTTCTCCTCCTCAACCCTGAAAATGAGATGGAAATGTTCTTCAGATGAGATGAAATCAGGGAGATCACTTACCAATCACTATCCCAGGAAAACCAGACTGGACCTGGGGGAAACCAACTGAATTTATTATCAATTAAAATATATTTGAAAGGTGAGAAACAGAGACAAAACCACCTCCCTCAGATGCCACACATCTCAGATACACCTCCAGGTAAAACAGTGGCCGTGTGACCCTCTCAGTAAGAATTGTTTTTATTCATCTGAACCTCCTGCAAAGCTGTTTTGCACAAAGATCTTCCTCCACATCAGGAGCCCACCCCCAGTGCTTCCCACAAGGATGGAGCATGATGCCCTGGCTTTGTCTGGCAGGTTCCCATCACCAACACAGAGCATGCTCTTGGCTTGGCTCCTGGGCAAAATCTTATTTAAGAAAGGGCTGTAGCAGTGCAGGAAGCCCCTGAGCTTGGAAAGTCAGGATTGCACAATAATTAGCAAAGTAGAATTTTATATTTCCCAGTACAGCTGGGAAACTGCCATGGGAAAAGGAAGAAGAGAGGGAACTTCTGTGCACTCCAAGTTTTCATGTCTCTTTTGTCACCACAACTTGGAAACTGTGGAAAGAAAGATTTTTTGTTGTTGTTAATGGATGTTTTGGTGGTTTGGATGCTGTGAATGGTGACAGCACATCACCTGACTCTCCTGCAGACATGAAGGACCAGGTACTGAGCACTTACTCAGATTTGCTTCACTGCCAAAGTGGAGGCTCAGCACTTAGGGCACTGCACACATCACCAGAGTAGCTGCAGACTCACCTCACAAGAGTCACATCTCCAGGCTAAACTAAAAATATGAAAGGATGGCTGACAGTAACTGTGGCTGATCCCATTTCTGCCTTTCAAATCTTTGATCTTTCACAGGTTTTGTATGTGACATTGGGCAAGTTATTCACTCCTCTGTGTTGTCTTCCTGTAAAGCAAAATAATAGACTGATCATAATAAATCAATTTTAATAGAAATGTTAAGATACTGCTTTATTGAAACTCAAATGCTTTGTGGAGAGGCTTTATTTTGTCAATATTTTCTTAGGAAAGTCACTGCATGTTCATCCTGCAATGTACTATTCCTTAAAGAGGCTCTTTAAGGTCTAAGAAAAACACTCTGGAAGGAAAAAAAAAGGTAGAAGTGTCAAAATAGTAATATCAGTACAAAAAATGGATTTAAGGATAGTTCTTTTATATATTTATATATCAGGAAATCAGTGTGGGAGACAGGGGCCATTTCTCTGGGGATGGGTGTCTTTTCTTGTCCTTGAACAGCAGAAGAAAAGTGACGAAACCACGAGTGCATCCAAAAGTACTCATGTACAAGAAATTCTGGCTGTGATGTAGGATGGCTTAAGTGCTTAAATATTTACAGCAGCTTCAATTCACTCAGCATGCTGCCAGGAGAGCCCCTGCAGCTGCCAGGGCTCTTTGCAGGTGTAAGGAGGCAGTGCCAGCTCTGTCCCCCTGCTCCAGTGGCACTGGGGGCTCTGTCACCTTCAGCCTTTGGTGCAGCTGAGCTGGGGGGTGCAAAGCCCCTCCTGTCTCCTGCTTTTGTCCCTGCTGTGCTCCCTGCCAGTGATTTCCCAGCCTGTGGGGGAAGTCAGTGGTTTTAAACTTTGGTTTACATGCTATCACATCATGGGTTTGTTTCCCAATCTTAATTATCATGCTTGCTCTAGGAGAAACAGTGTGATACCTGGGAGGAGAGAGATTGTATCAGCCCCCAGAATATCATGTATGCTATCACAGACAAACAAGGGTGCAATGATCATTATAAATTAGTCCATTAAGTGATGACTGCTTTCCCTATCCTCATTAAAAAAAAAAAAAAAGCCACTTGCTGCATGTAGGGGCTGTTCACCATTATTAGGGGCTTCTTCCCCATTTTTGCTTACAGTTTCTCATAGGATGGGAAAACTGGATTCAAGATTTTTATGGTTTTTTTTTTCCTGCATGAAGTTGGTAGCCCTGTTTCTGACTGTGGATGTTGTAACTGTGGAGTTCAGATCAGAAGGACCTTTGTGTGAGATACAGACTGTCAATTCTCACCTGGGGATTCTGCAGAGCCACAGCACTGCTGGAAATCAAGCCCTAAGTGACCCAGGTAGGGGAGGCTGTCCCTGGGGAAGCTCTGGGAGGTTTGGAGCCTGGCCCAGGACAGAGCACCCATCAGAGCAGTGAGGACAGGTCTTGTTCACCCACCTGTGCAGGTGGAATGGGGCACAAAGGAGACTTCTGTGGCTCTCCATTGACTTTAGGGAGGCCTCAGACTAGTGGCTCATTCTGTGCTCCTGGCTTGTAGGTGGGTGAAACTGAGATTTCATTCCCTATTTGATCCCATTTAAATTTTTCATATGTTCTTTGAAGACAGACCATCTCTTTCGTGCTGTTTTGTGTTCAGGTCTAGCCCAGGTCACTGCAACCTCTTAAAGCATGACAAAAATAAATTTGAGTTGAGATCTTATTACAGACAACTCATATTTTGATATAGCTTCTCTGCTACTGGAAAACTAACAATGGGTAAAGGTCCTTTGCTGATAAAGCTTGGAGGAAAATCTGAACCATTTTTCCAGTTGTAGAAAGCAGAGCCCTTATGCAATTCCCCCATTTACACGGACACGTATTTGTGGGCAGTCAGTGCTATCTGGAGCTGTGTTTTGTAATTCAAGAAATTCGATGTCTGTGAATATCCCTGCTATTGTCTGCCATAAATACAGTGCAGGGAGAAAGAATTCCTTTCCCAGTTAAAATGCCAGTTCAGTACAGGTGAACACAGCTCCTCTTGGCTGGGAACTCGTCTGTCCTGTTTGGTATCTGAATGCAGCATTTTCTTGAAACATTGATTACACAAGAAGGATAAGAGTGACTCAAATGTGAAACACCATTCTTCTCAGATAAAATCTAGAGATGAGTTGCTTTAATGTGCAAAGTAAATATTTGGGTGACACGTGGCACATAGCTTAAAGCAGAAACCACTTCTGTGCAATGCTTTCCACATGAAAAATTATCTCCAGTGTGACAAATTGGACACTGGCTTTTTCTAGTCATTTGCTTTCTGCAATAAGATGTAGAAAGAGCACCAGCAACACATCATGAAGGAATCTGAAAAATCACTGTACCCTCTTCACCTCATTTGATCTGAGACCTCAGCCATTAGCTAGTTTTGTTAACAGCACAAAAATCATAGGTTTTCTCTTTTGTTGTTGTTATTTGTTTCTTTCCTTTAAAAATAACAGTTTTAAAAGCCGTGAGCTTGGTGTCAGAATGATGGTTATAACATCCATGTAGTCTTGCACATTGAAGATGTGAGGCAGAAAACACTTGACAGTTTAATTCAAAATTAATCATTGAATCAAAGGAAAATTAGTGAATGTCCTTCTTGGTTTGCAAAGAATAGCTTTAAGAAAGGTATTTTATTGTTTTCTTGTTTTTATTTTGGATTTTGAAAAAATCCACAATCCTAACTTGATATTTGAAAATTTTTGAAACAATACATGGAAAAAGTCAACGAGAACACTTCAAAATCGATTCATTTTTAAAAAATATTTGCTGTTTTTGATCACCATGGCTGTTAATGGATTTCAAGAGGAGGCTGTTCTGTTAGCTGAGAAGCCCTTGTACTCACAACAAATTCTGCTTTCCTGCAAATACATCCCTGCCACCAACAGAAACTCTTGTGCTTTCAGCCTGGACCACAGAGTTTGGCTTGGAGAGGGCAGGCAGAGCTGCAGGGAATCCGTGGGAGCTGCTGAGTGAGGTCACTGCTGAGCCCTTGGTGCCTTGGAGTGCTGGGGCACGGTGTGAAACCCACAGCTACAGGAATGGAATTGCATCTCCTGGCTATTATCACACCTTGACAACTGCTGGAGCCAGAACCATGAAGGGTTAGACTCACAGACTGGACAAAAACAGGGAATGGTGAAATGTCATGCCTGAACAAAGCCTGCTCTGCTGACATGGTGATTATACAGCTGGGCTATGCTTGGCATGTCCAAAAGTGCTTTCTGCTTGAATTTAAGGGCTTTCTGCTTTTTCTAACAATGGGAATCAACAGGATTGCCACCTACATGATGCACATGACAAAAACACCCTATAGATCATCACACTGATCTGGGGAGGAAGAGGAGTGGACTCTTAACCCCCAGGGTCATTTGGGAAGTTTGTTATCCAGATCCAGGTAATTACTTCAGTGGTGGAACTTCAGGTGCTGGAAAGAGCTGATCAGCAGAGCTGGCTTGCAAGTCTGGGATGCTTCTGATGTAAGAAACAGTATGTGGTTAGATGCCTGAATTATTGTCTAATTGCACACTTTGGTATCTCAGGATTCCAGTTGTCCCTAGAACTCTATTTTATTTTAATTATATAAGTGGACAACGTGGAAAGGAGATAGAACACAGTTTAAATAGGCCAAGAATATCTGTTCCTGTGCAAAGACTGTGCTGACTTTGCACAGGCTTTGCAAAGACTTTTGCAAGTGCAATCAAAATATTTTAAAAGTTGCTTCCCCCGGGGAATCCTACTACACACAGAGAGGTGAGTGCACTCCTGTCTTCCACCACAAGGTCAAAGGATGCAAAAGGCACAAAAACACAAACTCCCAGTGCCTGATCCCTCATCAGAGGGGCTTCAAGTCCCTGCAGCCAGGAGGGGTCTGAGCCAAGGGAGCTGGGGCAGGTTGAGTCCTCTAATTAACTGGGGCAGTAATTAACCTTAGTCCCAGCATGGGGCCCTGCACTGGCAAATGCACCCTTTTGTTAATTTTGAGCATCCATAGTTTAGATGATGACTTTTTTTCTTTGGTTTGGTTTTGGATTTTTAGGTCTGTGATTCCTAAGTTTAGTTTCAGGTAGTCCTGTGAAGGGCAGGGAGTTGGATTTGGCAATCCTTATAGGTCACTTCCAACCTGTGATATTCTGTTTCAGCTTCTGGAAGCAAACAAAATTATCTGAAAATTATGTTTTTTTCTTTTTCTTTCCAAGATAATTAAATTTAAATCTTGAACACCTGGACCTTCCTTCAATTTCCTCCCTTTAAAGAAGCAGCCCATTAGAGCATCGTTTCTATAAGAGAAAGGACGGAAAGAGCTCAGCACAGCTGCCTTTAGTTGTGGCAGGTTAATGGCTGAATTTCTGACACAATCAAAGATACAAATCCCAACCAGTAAATTCCTGGAAATGCAGAGTGTTCTTGGAATTTCTATGCTGAGATTTTCTTGGAAAATTGCTTCTCCTGCCTGGTAGGTAGAGAATGACATTTTGTAAGAGAACATATATTCCTCTTTTATAGTTCATAATCATGTCCTTTTTTACCTCTTTCCCTTGATTGAACTTCTAGAGCACTTAATGAAAAATCTGCCAGAAAAGAGTTCCCACTTAGGGAGAGCAGCATTCCTTGTACTCTGACTTGCACAAAGGACAAAGCAGCTTTTCTGTATGCCTGGAGTCTTGATAAAGATGGTGTTGGCCAAAGAATAATTTACACAGGTTACACGCAAAGTATAACTATATACAACTTCAGCTGTGGAGATTGTCACCATATGTAGAAAGCAGTGTGATAAAATCAGAAGCTAAAATGCACATTAGAGTTACATTAGTAAATAGAACCAATATTGTATTGAAATGGAAAGCCCTGGCTGGAATTGCACCGAGCACAGCCCTCGGGGTGTAGGAGTGGATCGCAGCCCCGGGAACACTCCGGGCTTTGTGCTGGGCTGGGTTAGAGGCTGCTGCCCTCTGCAGCCTGCACAGCTCCAGAGCCCCGGGACTGCCACTGCCACAGCCAGGACACCTCTGTCCCGGCTGCTCCTCGCTTTCAGACGCCTCGGGTTAAAATGTGCTCGTATTTGATATCCCAAAATATCTGCTTCCGAGTAGTTTTACAGAATAGTTAACAAAATCAGGGAATTACAAAACCAAACGGAAGTAATGAAAAACCCAGAGCCATCTACTTAGATTTTTTATCATCTATTCCATCAAAAATATAACAAGAAATAGTATTGCCTATTCATGGCAACTCACAAGGTCTGTAATCCAGTATCTCATGTCTCACATGAAGATTACAGCTTAAAAGCAAGGAATCCTTTCCATGACTGAGTTCAAAGTAGGCCACTAAAGACCTGTGTGGGGGACAGGATAATGGAATTTTCTTCTGTAGCTGAAGTTGGGGCCAGAACCTGCAGTCCTCCACAATCCTGTTCGTCACAATTTAGGTATCTTTAAAGTTATTTTTGGACTTGCCCCTGGAGCTTTTTCATATCTGAATGACCCTGTTGTTGAGCCTCGAGCAGCAGCTGAGGTATCAAGACCTGACTAATTAAAATGATCCCTTCTACTTTATATGCAGTGCTTTTCTTGATGGAAACAAAAGACACAGCAGGAAGTTATCTTGTGGCTGGAACAATTCTCTGAAACTTGTCCAGCAATGTCCAAATGTTTATCAGTCTGTGTCTGAAACTATGTCAAGAGGGACTTGTAGAGAGTTAAAGGTGTGCAAAAGTAGTACAGGAGATCAGAGAGGGAATTATGCTGAAATCAGCTGTAAGCAGGATGGTTGTTAAGGCACTTACTGTACTAGAGAACTTGCTTAATGCTCTCCTGTCAGGCTGTGAAATCACATCTTTACATTGGGGTATGTCCCTTCTAATTTACAAATCACTTTTGCTCAGTTTAAAGCCATTTTCTGCTATTTCAGGTTTCAGTCCCAAATAACCGCTGAAATTCCACCCTTTTAAATGCAGTCCTTATTCTGCAAGCCCTGTGAAAAGCAGCCAGGTGCCCTGCAGGTGTTGGTAGTCGTGATCACTGTGGTCAAGTGAAAAACTCACTGGTCCAGCTTTATTTCTTCTGGCCTGAAGAGCCAAGCTCTGCCCCTGCAGAGTTTCCTCCTGTGGGTACCTGCTGGCTGCTGTGTCCTTCACCTGGTGGGCAGCTGTTCCATGCTGCTGAGTGAGCCATGAAACATCCCTGTATTTGGTGATGGCAAAATAATTAAAAGCCACCCAAGGAGCAGAAGTTAGACACACTGAAGAGCTGACCAGGCTGGGTAATCCAATAAGTGCAGGAACTGGGAATTGTCCTGGCTATGTGTGTGAGCCTGTACAGAAGGAAAAAAGAATAAGACAAAAGAATATGTCAAAGAAAGAGTCACTGTGCTCTAAACTCCTTGGGTTGTTTTTGTGGAAGGTCCCTAAAATCCTGACCCAGAAAGATGGAGGTAACACCAGCAGGGCACATCCAAAGGTAATTTGTGTGAGTGCTGTTAGGAGGCACTGTGGGAGAGAAGATGATGGCTTTGTGCCAGCACAGGGGACCTTGAGCACAAGCTGAGTGTTTGTTGTGAGTTCAGCTTAATTCGGAAGTGTCTGAAGCTCTGTAATGCCATTTTTAAGTGGTTTTGAGTGTGTTAGTCTGAGAAAGAAGATACAGAGAACTCGTTCAGCACAAAACTCTGACCTGAGTCAGCTGTCTTTTACTGTTTTCAGGAGGATTTCAGTGCTGTACCTGAGGTGCTCTATTTGCTTCTCAGATATTTTGCCAGGCAAGATGCCCAGTGATTAGGTACTGAAAGATCAAGAGACACTCTGGTGCTCCTAACCAAATGATTTCACTTTCAGAGCATAAGGAACTCATGCAAGTGACAGGTCAGAGAGCAGATTAATTTGAACACAGTGTGCTTCTCTTGAGCAGCCCTGCTTGGAGGAGAAGTGTTTCTTCTCAAAACATAATAATTAAACAAGAGTGAGTTAGATTATGTACCTCTAGATATGCTTTGCACTGCTCTGTCTCTCATTAATTCTTGCAAAATTATTGGTCAGAGAAATATATTATAACTCATCTTTTTTGTGGTTCCTCTATCAATTAGGAGCAATGAAATGCAAGAAATTGAAAGATGATAAAACCTTTCATGGCTGAACCCAGTCTTTTTCCTTGACCCCTTTTCTCCTGGCATCCATTTCATTTTATTTCTCAGAAAATGGTCAAGTCACTGATTGATCAGCCAGTGGCATTGCTGTGAAATACAGAAATCTTTCTGCAGAGCAAATGAAAGTATTTCTCTTGCTGTGCTGTTGGTTGAGTGCTGCTCTCAGTGGCTCATGGTAAAAGGGCTCAGAGTTTCCTGGGGCAGTCAGACAGACCAGTGCATTAAGAAGCTCAGAAATGCTATTTGTTTCCTTTTTTGTCTGTCAGCTGTGACACTTTCCCATCTGCCTTTGCAGCCCATCTCTGGATTGTTGTAACAGCATTAATCAGCAGAGTGGACAAAACCCAAATACAGGAGGGACAGCAGAGAAAGAGCCAGAGCTGCCTCATCAATGCTTTTGTAGGGGCTGATCTGTCACGTTCTGCCCGAGCCTGTCAGGTCCCTGCTCTGCTCTGAAACACTTCTGGGTATTCCCGGAGCAGCACAGAGCCAGAGAGCTCAGGTTTGGCTTCTCAGGGTCCCATGGGGGGACTGTAACAGGATCTGCTGCAGGAGGAGTGTCCTGGCTGCGATGTGCTTTTTGCAGAGGAATTACTGAAACTGAAGCAGCACGCTCTCAAACACACCAAGTGTGAAAAGTCTATCCCAGCTGATCTGGAAGGATAGGGTATCAGCACCCTGTCCCTGGCATCCTCTGGGAATGAAGTCACTTCCAGGACAAAGCCAGGAAATGTTGATTTAAGCCTCTTGCACTTACTCTGACAAAGTCACTCATCAGTCACTCACCATAAAACCGAGGCTGATGCAGAAGGAGAATGCAAAGATGGATTTTCACATTCCTGGGAACCCTGTACCACCATCCCATCCCCCTTAGCCAGCTTGGTGTTCCAGCCAGCAGTAGCACAACCCTTCCAGCTTAAATTCACAACCAAATTTAAAGATCTTTTGCAGCATTTTTTGAGTAAAATCATTAGACTGTGATTTAGAATCTACAGCATCTAATGCTGCCCACCCCTTAAAGTTAGGAAGGGTTTTAGGATGTGGAGCTGCAGCATCCTAATCACTGAGGGATGGTTTGTGTCTAGAGCAGACTACACCCAAAGCAAAGCTAAAAGCAACAGGCAGTTTCTAATGATGATTTATGGTGGATAATATCTTTAGTCCTAATTGTGTTTACTGTAAGTGAGGCCCTTGAGGGAAAACCAATATAAGCAGCTTCTCAGTCAAGAATGGAGCCACAAAACAGGCATATTATTTAAAATAAAATCCACCACCAGCTAGTGACTTTTAAATCTTTTGGAAGGTGGAACAATAGTTGCAGAGTAAATATTTGCCTGTTAGGGTGATGCTGACTATGAAAGACCTGACAATTGTGTCAGCATTGGGAGAAATGGAGACATCCTGGCTTGGTTCTTGTGACTGGAAAATAGATGAGTTTTCGGCCCTAGGATAATGGATTTGGAATAACTGACAATAATGTATTTTTATGTGTTACCATAAGAAGTAGTCCATAGTATCTCAAATAGTCCCTATTCCAACACCCCAAATTAAGACATAGTCCATATTATTTCTGCAGACCACAGACTGTAAAACACTGGTATGGACTAGACACACATGGCAAGATGAGAAGCCCAGAAATAATACCAAGATTGCTCCAATGCAAGAGCATTTTTTGGGCTCTGTGCAGAGAGTAGCCATGGAGTTCATTAGGGAAAAGGACAGAGAGGAAACATCAGAGCTGTGAAGCTGCTTTGTCAAAGGGCCATTGCTTCTGTGCTTTTTCCTCTGACAATTTACTCCCTGTGCCAAACAACTGGCTGCCCCCAGACTTTATGCTTAAGGGATAGCACAGTGTTTAAAGGGCTGAGAAATGGGCTTGAAAAGATGGAAAAACTGCACCAAGCTGTGGCCTGGGATGGGATGGGATGGGATGGGATGGGATGGGATGGGATGGGATGGGATGGGATGGGAAGGGAGGGAGTCCTGTGTGTTCAGCAGGCTGCTGCTCACATCTTCCTCCTGAGCTCTCCCTCGTGATGCTCTGAAAAGCTGGGATGCAGACTGCTTACCTTTACCAAATTGAGGAAAATTAGGAGAGTGAATGCTGCAACCCATGAGCATGGAGGGCTTCTGCTGACTTCTGGTTTGAAAGACCAGGTGTTGCTGGGGTACGTGAACTTCAACAAGATTAAATCTCTTTATTTTCAAATCTGTTTTGTCAATACATTTTCCTTTGCTATGAAAGTTCCTGAGTACATCATTAAGAACTTGAAAATACAAATAGTATCTGGTTTGGGGTTTTTTGTTTGTTTTCTTTTCTTTTTCACATGCATAGATTGTGAATGTCTCAGACAAAAGGGAGATCTGAGACTGACCAATTTTTTCAAAATAAAAGCAAGTCTGCAAGTCATCCTTGAGCAATTTGGTACCTGGTGGCAGCACAGTGGTGAGGCTGCAGGGCTGCTTCTTCAATTGCCTGGCTGAAGTGAAAAATTGAAAGCAATTTCACTCTGAATCAGCTCAAAACAAAACACGGACTGAAGTGGAAAATACAGGTTGCACTAAATGGAACATTGTATTTGGCATAAAGCATCTGTGCCATGATGCAGCATTTAAGACATTTACAAACAGATAATGATAATGACAATGATAATGATATTACTATTATTATTATTATTATTAATAATAACAATAAAAATAATAATAATAGTAACTGTAAAAACCTATTACTGAGGTGGTATTGCCAGAGGCTGTGGAGTGATAACATTGGTGGAGTTGCAGCAGATTTAACATCAGAATGGGGAATCACCTCACTGCTCAAGGAATTAATTTAGTGAGCATTTCTTTCCAAGTCAGCCAGGAGATTTTATTCCTCTCATGTCCACTGAAACGTTTATGTGTCTAGGTTAAGTATTGCACCACTTACAAAAATTTATATGATTAATAAAATCATCCTTTATACAGCCAATTCTAGTCTATCAGTCTGGAATTTGAGACTGAAGGAGGAGGATTAATGGAAAAGCACAAGGTTACAGGAGAAAATTGTAAAAAAGAAACAAAGGGCAGTGCTGCAATCCCGTTGTCACCTGGATACAGCTTGTGCCTGGAGAAACCCTAAAGAACAGGAGCCTTCTTCTTTCTTTAGTTAATTCCTATTTATTCCTGTATACTCCTCTTTACTTCAGCAGAAACTGGAGGTAGTCATGGGATCATCTTAATGTTGAATTGAACCAAATACTGAATCCAATGTCATTCTGAAAAAATCAGAGCTGGTAGGTGCTTCTGCCTGATGTGCACTGTTTTCCCCAGGCTTAAGGGTGTGAGATACATCCCAAAGCTGTCTGCCATTAACACATCCAAAACTGAGCCTGTCTTTGGGTTATTATTCTTGAACAATGCTGTACGGGAGTGACTTTCTCCAGGGTGATTGTGAAAATTTTCCAGGGTGAAAAGATAATTAGAGATCAGCAGAAAGGAATTTAACACACACAGTTATGTGGCTGCAAATCTGAGCGAGAAGGATGAGGTGCAAACTGATCTGATGAACTAGTAGGAAGTGTCATATTGATTTATTTTTTAAAATATAATTTTATTCAAACAATTAATGGTAATTTTAATATTTTCCAATGACTTGTTTCATCTTGAGGAAATATGGCTGATGGAAGGAGCAAACTCCCTGATCAGAGTATTTATTTTGGCTTTCTCCTTGGCAGATTCCATGGTGTCGGCATAAAGTAATTTTCAATATTCTGTAAAAAAACCAGCAAAGATGTGACTTTTCTGCACCACTGAAGCTCATCGTAAGCAAAAAGGACAACCACTTGAAGCTGTTATCTTTGTGCAAACACCTCTCTTATGTTTCCAATCTTCCCATTTCAAACACTAGTGTGATAAAAACATAAAATCTTTCTATCATTGCATTTACCATACAAAGAGGAATTCATTTTTTTAGTGTTGCATTAATGCCTCAACATTTTCTGAAATCTACAAGAAATTGTTAGACTGCATTAAATTCTTTGGTTGTTTTTGTTTTGTTTTATTTTTTCAAAAATATAGAGCCAGTGGTTTACTCAAATAACTAATGAACTCAAACTCCTGGAACTGTCAGTTCAAAGAGTTAAAATAAAAATACTGTCCTGCCTGCCCCTGCATGGCCAGTTCCACTGCCAAAGGATCCCAGCCTGTCACTACAGAGAGAATATTCCTGAATAATTTCTCCATGCTATGAGAAGCAGCCCTCAGTTGAAAGGAAGGAAAGGCTACAACTGAAAGAGGCAGATGTTGTGAGCCCTCCTGGTTCCATCCTCCTTTTGCTCCTGCCCTTTCCCCACCCTGAGGGCAGGAGGAGGAAGAACCCAGAGACACTGAAAGCTCAATCTGCCTCAGCAAGCAAAACCTGAACTGTGGAAAAGGCAATTTTCTTAAACGCTTCTCTCCCAAAATAGGCAGAGGCAGGAAACAGTGAAATGGATGGCAGAAGTCTGGGAGCAAGGTGCCTGAGTATTTCCTGTTTGCTTTATCCCAGACAAAAGGGAAGCATTTCCTCCTGGTGATGGGAGCAGGTCAGTGCTGGGAATGTGATGTGTGTAACATCCCCCGAGCTGAGGATAACTGTGTCTGCTGCAGAATGTTCTGGATTGCTGCTGCACAAGCAAGGTCTAGGTGGCACAGTGGGATTTAGTGAGCACTGCCCTTTGCAGGCAGCAGTGCAAGGGACGGAGGGGTTTCCCTTCCTGCAGCCCCACCCTCCTTTAGATCCTTCCCCCAGAGCGGCTGCAGGAGCCTCGGTGCACATCCATCCAAGGGACGTGGCTCTGCCTGCGGATTTTAAATCTTATTTACTTGTTGACTTTATACATTTACTCCCTTACTCGTCAAATTTGTGCATAGGATTTGACCTGTCCATGACTCCCTCCACACACACACGTTTTTGATTAGTTTTTTTCTGATATTTGAGCTCCTGATGAAGATTCAAAATTAGATGCACGATTTCAATTCAGTTTTTTAATTGTCAGGTTCTTTGTCAGAGTTTGGTTTTATCTTACACACAGACTTGCAGAAAGTACATTGAATTCCTTGCATCAAGGATTGTTTATGTTTGCATGTACCACATGTGAATGTTTCTGTCAGTATAAAATACAGAGTGAGCAACATCTCTACCCACTCTGTGCAGTTCCTGTGCATTCAACTAAATATTGACTTACAGGATTAAATGATCTGTTGTCTTGGGACCCCCTTTATATGTTTGGAGTGATTTCCTCTGAGGTGGAATGCAGCAGCAGTTTAAATGGAGAAGTGTGCATTTCTGCAAGAGAACGAGTGAAAATATTCCCATGCATTTTCCATCCCAATACACTAATGACTATTTTCTTATCACTCATGTGGCCTAGAAAAGCACCCTCTGAAAATGTTACAATCATATTTAAACATGTTTACCTTTTTTCAGCTCATCCTATTGATCTGTTTGCAAGATGCCATCAATTGTGACTGCCATGGACTTAACCCAAAGAACTGTACAAATATCATTATTGTACAGCCCTTTGAAATAAAGCACAGCTACATTTTTTCCTAATCTCTATTCAGTTGTGCAGTAGAGAAATATGAAGTGCCATAAAAAGAACCTGTGAACATTGTGAAAAACATAAACAAGCTTCTTTCATAAGGACAAGCTGCAGTTAAAAAAACAACAGCACCACTGTTTATTGGGTGGGTTTAAGAAGACAAATCAATCCTGTTGCTCTGTAAGGAGAGGTTTTTATCCTTACATACATCATTCCCCTCTTCCTGCAAACCAGAATTCTCATTAAATCTCTTTCAAACCCATTTTGATTTCTGTTATTTAGACATGAGTATTCATGATGAATCATCATCTAAGCATCAAATGTAGGGTGTGAAAGCCTGGGCCCAAAGAAAGGCTGTGCTAATGAACTCCCACAGTTCAACCTGTGTCCATGGGGCTGGAAGGGAAATGCCAGGGCAGGGAGCACTATTCAGTTGGCTTCATTTGCTTCAGTTAGAGCAAAATAATTTCCTAGGAACTATTCTGTGCAATGCAAGATGTCATAAACCTCAGCACTTCACAGAAGTTATGGAGGGTGTGGGGTTTAGTCTGTTCTTCTGTCTGATCTAATTGATCTGAGCCAACATCTGGAGTCTGAATCTCCTGGGGACCGAGGTGGTCTTCAGTCCTGAAGCTCTCAGTCAATGCAGTTCTTTTTGCTAACAACAGTCCAAAGTTTATTGATCCAATGGTGAAGGAATTACAGGATCATCTACTGAGGAGAGGAATCTTCTGGATGAGGAGAGTCCAGTACTCAAGCCCCCCCTCAGATGACTTTTACCTTTGGGCCAGCAGAGACCAGCTGGGACACTCTGGACAAGTCTTCCCTAGGAACTGCCCCTGCTGGAGGTTCCCCATCCACTGGGATTCACTGCAGCTTCTAAAATAGGGGGAAAGCAGCAATCACCCCCTGGTTATTGCCCTGCAGAAAGGAATGGGGTAAATATTTGGCTCCTGAAGGGAGGGAGGGCTGGGAACCCCAGTCAGAGAAGGAGGAGAATTTGGCTGAAGGTACCTCAGTTATTTTCAAAAGCTGACTTCAGACACTCTTTTCTGACTATTTGCCAGTTTTATTTCTTGTATTCCATCAGCCCCACATGTGCTCCGTGGGGCTCTAAAGCAAATGGTGTGCCTCACCCTGGCTGAACCCAGCCCATGTCTGTGTTCACTGCACAGCTCTGCATGTGAGGGGCTTACATCTGTCCACCACCTTCCAAGAAAGAATTTTCCTTATTTCAACACTATAAAATTTCCTTTTTATTTATTTCTAAGTAAAAAAATGCCACCAACATGAAGGATGTAAAGAAAAGGCTTTGTAAAAGCCAATTTATCTCAAGGCAATCTGCCCCTTTTATGGCTTCAATGTTCCTCTAATGGAAGAGGGCAGAGAGCTCTGCCTCCCCATCTCTTTTCCTATCAAGAGTAGCAATTGGCTGCTTGGTGTGAGAAGCCTCTACAGGTCTCCAGCACAGCCTGATTGCACTTCCTGAGACTCTACAGACTCGTATCCAAAAAAAGAATTGATTAGGACAATGAATGCTACGTCTGATCATTAAATATTTAAACCTGGTAGGCTTTCAAGAGTGGCAGGCTTGCCAGCCTGTGAAAACACCCTTGTTTTGCCAGATCTAACTTGCCATTGTCAGTTTTCAGAAGGCTTGAGGTAATGTGTACGTGATGTGAGATTTAACATCCAGATTTCTTAAGGGAAAAAGAGGAGAGACTGCGCCTTTAGTTGTGTAGATTGAAAGAAGTAACCATACATTAAGAAATGTAGCTGGGAGAATGTATTTCTCCCTCCCTGGCGTGGGAGTGAAAATGCTGATGGGATCACTGCCCAAAATTAAATGAACACAAATATTCTAACCCATATATCACATTGATCACTAACACAGGAAATTGCATCTAGTTACATGGACTGTGGTTTCTGCTCCAAATTTCTGGAAACGAGCACAGAATCTTCTGGATGCTGGGACATTAGAGCCTAGTACTGCTCTCTCTCCATCGTATTTTCCATTTCGTGTTTTCATTAACTTCACAGTTTTAGCACCATGGGAATTTTTATCTAAGCCTTTTTTCAGGAAAAAAGTTCCAGTTGTTGATAATTTTTTCTTGCTGTGTAGTGCATTGCATTTACAAGTGTTTTGGAAGAATCTATTTGTCCAGTCACCTATTGCTAATAAGAGCCAGTCTTTCACCAAAAGGGAGGAAAATAAATTTGTATCAGTTTAATCAGCTATGACAGAGTGTCAATTGATAATGAACAGAGCTCTTTGCAGGATATAGAGTTTAAGTGCAGATGTGACCTCTGTGTGCAATTTGGGATCTAAACAGAATAAACAGGCTGGGAAAAGAGGAGAACATAATCTGGGGATGGACAGGAAGTGAGGGAACAAGAAATGTGGAAATGTCCAGGCTTTGTATGAAGCTCCTGGCAGCTGCAGCTGTCACAGGTTCAAGGGGTGCTCTGGCTGCTCAGTGTTGGTGGCTTCCCCCCAGGCAGTTGCCATCTCTCAAGGCAGGTCACAACAACCCAACCCACGTGTGGGAGAGGATTGTTTTGTAGGCTCTTTTTCATCATAAAGATTTTGCAGTGTGTTCATTTGGACTGAGCATAGCTGCCATTTTCTTTCTTTTTTTCCCCCTATAATTAGCTATCAGCATGTCATCATTACAAATTATGTGATTATTATCATCATTCTTCATCATTGTGAATTATGAATATTATCATCCAGTGTGTGGTATAACAAACATATTTAAATTACTGCAGATAACACAACATGATATATATGTGCACTTTTGTCAAAGAGTGGCTCAGCAGTCTGACTGGTTAACTTGCTGCCACCTTTGGATCATGACACCTGTCACAACTAGTAAAATATGCATCAGTTTGATCTTTGCTCCAGTTCCAATTTGGAAAGTGTGAAGGTCATAGCAATATGCTTGTTGAGCAGCTGCTTTTATATTTTGTGTTCCAAAAAGCAGCTGCCAGATCCAGTGCTGTGCACTGGCAAGGCACAGTGTGGAGACTCAGAAGGCTCACCCCTCCTCAGTGCCTGTGGCTGCTCTGTGCCTTGCACTGCACTTGTGGATTAACCCTTGCTATCACTTTGCTAACACTCTGCACCTGGAAAGGAAACTTCAGCTGTGATGCTGCATCTTGCCTTCAAATATGTGCTGGTTTTGCCCACATTTAGTGAGGAGGGAAGAAGACATCGAAAGAAATTATTTTTTCTGAGAGGAGCAAAAGTTAATGTCCTTTGTCTATCAGTTCCTGGCCTGACCCTCCAGCATGCACAATGCAAACCCTGTGGATGCAGTGAAGAATGGAAAGCTGCTGCTTGGCCTCTGATGCTGAGTTCACAGCAAACAGGTGTGGTGGTGGGTGCAATGCTGAGCTTGCCAGGGATGGCTGGAAGCACAGGTGGAGCTTTCAGGAAGGGCAGAGGCTGAGGGATGTCAGCCTCCATAGGACAAGCAGAGTGGCCAGTGAGACAGCTGGTGATAACTGAGAGTAAATGCAAACAACAGGAGGAAGAGGTAGAAGATGGCAGCTGAAGAGCAGGGAGCAGGGGACAGTATTTTATTAGTGTCAGATAATCAATATAAACAAAATAAAAAGCAAATGACAGAAACAGTTCTTCTTTAAGGCTGTGTTTTTCTACTAGAATGGATTTGTGTTATTTTTAAGGAAGCCTATTGCATGAGAAGTAAAATCACCAAAAAGGCAAGACGTGGTCTTAAAACATCCCAATTTCCCTGGAGCTTACCTTGCTGAAAAGCTCAGCTTTTCTGTGTTTCTACTTCAGCACAATCCATAAACGTTATTTTTCCTGAAGTAAAAAACTTATGCTTTTGACTGGGAAGACAAACAATCTGAAAAATCAGGTTTAAAAGCTGAATGTTAGGTGATTGTATCAGGACCAACAGAGGGATAGCCTGACTGACCTTAAAATGTTTGGTAGCTGTGTAGCTTCTGACAGATTTCATGCTCATGATAAACATAATCTTTCTTTAGAAGGAGTGGAACCTGAAAAAAAGCCGGCAAAGAGAAAAAAAAATCTGCAGTGACTGGATGGATTGTGCCACCTGCCAGCCTGCTCACTGATGACTTCTGCACTGGTATGGAGTTCCTGGTTTCCTAACAAAGAACCTGGAACTGTTTCAGTGTAAGAAAAGGAAAAACGAATGTACGAAGGTACCCCTGCTCAAGGCAAGCTCATGCAGCTCTCACTGTTTCACTAGCCAAATGAAATAGCCAGCTGGCCAGATTAGGAGTTAAGCAATACCTGTTTGGTAGGGTTCTGCTACACCTTCCAGGATGACAAAATGGGAGGTGATTACAGCTTGGAGCTGACCTACTTCTTGCCCATGACATTGTGTCCCAAGCTTGGCCGTGGGGCTCAGGAACTTATTTCTCACCCTGCTGTTAAGAGTACTCTGGATTTGAAAACTAAGTTTGGGGACTAAATCCTGCCCTGAGGAAAAGATGGAAAGGTGTTTGTTAAATTCTTATTGAGAAGGCTGTGTTAGTGTTACTTTTAGTACACTGTGTTATCGATGACTATATGGCCATTTGGGGCTTTGTTTTTATTGTTTCAAATCTCTGTAAACAATTTGCAAGGTTATTTCTACCTTTAGTTAACATGAATTGAATTTTAACCCTAACCACAGAGGAAGATCCATTTCTTTATGAACATTTTTCCCTGGGTCTTGCTGCTATGATTTATCTGAGAACAGCAAAGACGTCCTCAGTTCCTACGCTTTGCAAACTGAACAGAGCTCATCTGAAGCATGATTCAAAATTACAGATGATTAAGATAGTGAGAGCACACAGTAACTTGTCAGATGCCTGGTAGGAAAAAATTGATCTGGTAAAATAGAATGAGTGTATCCCATTATATAGTAAACAGCCTTAAGTGAAAGGCAGATGCCACTCTTTGGGGCTGGCACAATGGTGGGTTCCAGCCAGCACTGGGACTGGACAATGGAACATGAAATGCAATAGGGCACTCTGGAATGAAGCATACCTAATATGCCACATATTCAAGGAGTTATTTTTCCTCCTATTATTCTCTATTACAATCCTATTGCTCTAATCTTTAAGAACCTGTTCCTAATTTCCAGGCACAATTCATTCATGTCCAGCCTACACTCTCTGTGCTTGTGCCAACCATGGCTTTTAGATTAAATAGTTCTGAAGCCCAGTCCGGAACTGGAAATCAGGATTGCCTTTGTGATATGTAGAGCAATCTTAAACCAATTCATGCCTTTTTAATAGAGGTGGGCAATATTGGCCTCATGTTGACAAGCAGCACCCGTCTAATTATTTAAGAGTTGTTCAAGCCACCTCATCCTTCCTGCTGCACAGGGACATGTATCACCCACCATTATAATGAATCACATTACCTGATACATTTCCCCCCTACACGCTCATTTCTTTGACTCAAATTGTGTAAGTAATTGCACTTTGAATACTTTAAATGAATGAAAAGGGGTATAATGATGCTATGCTATCAAGAAACCCTTCTGGTTTTTTTTTTCCCCTGCCAGGACTGCTGAGGGAAGTAATCAGTCCCCGCAACAGCCCAGAGCTGTGTCTGAGTAAGCAGGAGAACATCCAGCAGGAAAGGAGAGAGGCAGGCGAGTCCTGCAGCTCTGGACCTCCTCCTGCCCTCCTCCCAGCTGTGAGCTGCTCCTTGCTGGCCCAGCCCAGCAGCTCTGGCTTTAGGGAAGATTCCCAGCCCTGCCTGCATCCTGGGAAGGAGCTGCCCTGCTGCCGGCCACCCCTCACAGGGACAGAAGGAGTAAGGTAGGCACGTGGGCTGGAAATGATTCACTGACCTCAGTAATTGTACTGAGAGAAAGGAGAAGGGGAGGGAGACGAGTTGGAGTTTGGAGGAAGCTGGAACCTCTCCTGTCTCCAGCAGTTGTTGAGAAAAAGAGGCAGGCAAAATCCCATTTCCTACCTGTGGCAGCTGGGGGTACACACACACACATTCTCACAGGAGGGTCCCTCAAACCCCACCTGTTGTTGAACACACCTGAGGCTGTGGGCATCCATCACCATGGATCTCCCATGGGCTGTGCATTCCTGCCTGGGGAGCAGAGGGGAGAGGGAAGCAAGAGGGATGAGTCAGGAGAGCTGAACCTTCGAGGAAAGCACAGCTGTACTCCCAGACTGCCTGAACAGTGCTCACTCATGTAGTGCCTTCATCCTCCTCCACCTTGGAAAAAGCAGATTTGGCACACAAAACAAAGGAGAAAAAATTTCCAGGAATAAATATTTAATTGTAGCTTTAATTAATATTTTAAGCAAAAGAAGTAATCAGTCCTGTAACTGTATCTTAGAAAGAGGTGAGATCCAGTGTGGAACAGAATGGGATGGAGAGGTAAAGTACTTTGGAAGACAACCATGTGGTTGGCATAGGAAGTTGGCTGTTGCATATTGTGAGATATCTTCTAGTTGCCCTGTCTCAGATCAAATACACTCTGTTATGGGTCTTCTGTTTGCTTTCCCTCATGAAAAAAATTGCCCCGCTGAAATCTGTGTGCAGAAGTTTTATCACTTGTTCAGTGCTGTTTCTTGTGTGATTATGGCTGGCTAAAAGAGTGTGTACTTCTGTCTCCTGAGTCTTACCCGTGTAATGATATGAGGGCATGCTTTGTCTGGTATCTACAAGTGGAAAAGAACTAGAATGGATTCATTTTTTTAAGCTCTCTTTGTAAAACCATCTTTTTAAAATATTGTGGGTTATTATCAGCTAGGAAAATGATGCATAAATGAAAATATTGCTAAAACTGGATGCTGGATGAAGACAGCATTCTTTGTCCCAAGGTCTTCCAGTGATTTTTGTGTTCCCAGTAAAGTCCGTGGCCATTAACTGGGAGCGTGTTGTCACTGCTGCCCTGGACTGTGCCATCAGTTGTCCTGCTGTGACAGGCCCCGTGTGACAGCTCTGGCTCATGCAGAGATGCCAAGCACATCCCAACGATGACAGCACAGAGCACACGTGTGTGCTCTCTTGGCAGCGCACACCACAGCCCCATTCCGTGTCCTCATCGCAACATTCGGGAGGGTTTACCAGGATTATTTATCTGTAACTTCACAGAATTCACAGAATCACAAGGTTGCAAGAGACCTTCAAGATCATCGAGCCCAACCCGTGCCCAAACACCTCAACTAGACCATGGCACCAAGCGCCACATCCAGGGATGTTGACTCCACGCTCGAACCTCCCCGGGCAGACCATTCCAGTACTTTATCACTCTTTTCGTGAAAAACGTTTTCTTAATATCCAACCTAATTTTCCCTTGACGCAACTTGAGACTGTGTCCTCTGCTTCTGTCAGTTGCTTCGCCCGATTCTACTGAGCTCTCTGGCCATCCTTTCCTTAACACCGTTTCTTCTCGGCTGCTGTAGTTTCATTTTTGGGCCGGTGAGCTCGGGGCCGCAGCATCCCGGACAAGTCACGGAGCTGCTGGCCGGGCCCGTGACGCGGGCGGAGCGGGGCGGAGCGGGGCTCCCGGACCGAACCGGAGCGGGGTCCGCGGGGCGGAGCGGGGCTCCCGGACCGAACCGGAGCGGAGCGGAGCGGGACTCCCGGACCGGAGCGGGGCTCCCGGACCGAACCGGAGCGGGGCGGAGCGGGACTCACGGACCGAACCGGACCGTGGTCCCCGGGCCGGAGCGGGGCTCTCCGGGGCGGAGCGGGTGGAGCCGGCGGAGCAGGGCGGAGCAGGGTTCCCGGGCCGGAGCGGGGCGGAGCGGAGCTCCCCGGCCGTCCCTCCCCTCCCCGGCACAGCGCCGGGCCAGCCCCACACCAGCCCGGGGAGCGGGGCCGCCGCCAGCCCGTCCTGCCCAGCCCAGCCCAGGTGAGCGGGGTCTCTGCCGTGGGGCGAGGAGCGAGCATCCTTCGGGAGGTTGGGTGGCCCCGGGCTTGGGGAGCCCCCCGGACGTGTCTGGTGCCGCGTTCTCCTCCTCCGGGGCGGTGGATTTATTTCGCTTCAGAGATTAGGGCCAGTTTCCTTTGTTTTGTTTTGTTCGTTTGTATCATTTTTTAACACTTCCTCCTTTTTGTTGCGCTTTGGAACTGGGGATATGGCATTGTTACGCTGGGAATGGCTTGTTTTAGAAATGACGGGCGAGACAAAGAGTGCTAAACGAGAGCTTTCAGCCAGCAGGAACATAAAGGACTCCCAGGGCTGGCTGCTCCGAGGGGCACTGCAGAACTCGGAGCCTCGTTAGAGACTCTGTTGCTGTAGCGTGAACTGCCCGCTCTTACAGTCAGCACTTCTGTTCAGGAAAACGGAGAAAGCAAAAACATGGGGGAAGCAGCCCTTTTTTCGTGTTCCCTTGGCATGTCTGATGTGTGTGTGCGTGTCATTTCTTGCTCTTATAAAGAAGCCTCTGAGGCTGCTTTTTGGATCTGTGCCTCTGAATTTGGCTTTCAAGGAGGAGGTTTGGAGTTCTTTTCTGATGCTGTTTTTGCTGGCACTGTCGAGCTGCTTCTGAGAAATGTTTGCAAAACGTTTTGTGGTGCAAAATTTGATTTCTTAGAGAGTCTCAGAAAACTTTCAGGCTGCTTTGACATGATTCTCCTAGTCTTAATTTTTGTGAGGTTGAAAGGGGTTTTTTGACTGCTGTTTTTAACCTTTACTTTCTGACTATTATCTTATGTTTGACAAACATCATTTCTTTCCTTCTGTTGATCATTAATAATGGAAGATAGCAAGGCCTATGAACGTAGCTGCAGAGGACTTGGCCTTTCACAAATACATTTTAGTATCACATTAAATCTAAAGAGGCTTAACTAACATACAGAAAAAAAAAAGAAAAAAAAAAGTTAAAAAAAGCCACAAACTCATGTGAAGGCTTTGGGTGTTTACAGGGAAAAAAAAAGTTGTGTGTGCCAAAGGAACTGTAGGACAGATGAGCCTTTTCTCTGACAATGGGTTTATTTTCACACTCTACGTGGGGGTGTAAAGAGAGAAAACACGTTTACTCCAAGTGGCCCTTTGCAGGGGCAGAGCTGAGGCAGGAGCTCATCCCACAGCCCCAATGTGCTGTGACACCCACGTGTGACATAACCGAGTGTGTGGTTGTGTTGCTGCTCTGTCCCCGTGCTCTGGGCACCTGCTGCTGCCTACAGCTACACCTGCACTGCCCCGAGCTTCTGCCGCTGTGTTTGCCCAGGCTTGTAAATATTTTGACCAGCACCATCCCCTCCTTTACTTACATGCATGTAAGCACATTTGCAAGTAATTTGAAATTAGCCAGATAAGGCCAGGTAATGCTGCCTTCTGTCTCCTCTTATGACTGTGGCTTCCTGGGTAGTGCTGTCCTTGGGCTGAGTCCAGGTTTTCTATTCAGTTAAAGAATGAAACCCACCATGAATATGAATGTATCTGCTGCCACTGGAGCTCCCTTACAACAAACTGCCAGAGCCTGCTCGTGCACCACACCAAATGTGGTTCCTGGGAGGAAATGTGGTGTGGGGGTTCTTTCGAGGTGATAGGATCAGCAGGCTGTGTCAAGGTTGTTCTTGGTGTCAAGCCTGACAGCGACAGAAGTAAATGAATCCTTCTCCTGCTTCCATTTCACCCTGAGTGGGCTGTGGGGTGCCCAAGGAGTTTGGGTCTCTTTTATTGTGGCTAGAATGTCTTCGGGGTGAATGTTGAAGTTACTTATTGCACCTTTTTGTCTATTTTTGTCTCAAGTTTCTATAAGGAGCCATTTCTGAGTCTCTGGGCATGGAGTAGAGCTGGCCGGGATTGATAGTAACTACTTGAAACTTGGACAAGACTGATGGGGATCAGCACTAGCAACATTTATTGATACTGTAACTATTCAAGTCTAGGTTGATAAATATTCTGGATGTTGGTGGTGAGAGTTGTTGGTTCATCTGCTTCTCATCTGGAAGGTTTCTGGCAGAGACTAAGGAGAGGAATTCGTCTTGAAAAGTGTAAACCCCATCAGCATCAAGGGGAAGGATGAGTGGGGATCACATCCCTCCCCTGGGGCTGGCAGCTTCCATCTCCTGGGGGCCAGTAGGCTGGGAACAGCATCGTGCACAGCAGAGAGGTGGCAGTCTTTGAGGAGGAAAAAAAAAGTAATGAAATGTTTGTTTTCCTTTCTGCACAACAGTTTAAAAAACTCTAATCCTGCTTTTTGCAACAGGTTGATGTGGAAAAACAAACAAAAAACCCCAAACATTTGAAACACTGTAAAGAAAGGAGAGATGCAGAGAGGTGACTTGGGTTTGCACAATGTGTTATTCAGATAGAATGAAATATAGAAAAGTGTTCATTTGACTAACTGCTTTGCCTTTTCTCTCAGAGCGGGGCAGAGGCAATTGTTCTGCTTCCTTCTCTCGCTGTGTCTTTTCCTCGTTTTTGAGGCAGCTCCCTGGGCAGATGGGTGATGCCGATTCCTGCCCTGCCGCACTGATTGCGGCTGTTTCCTCTGGGCTGGGGTGCAGCTCAGCCCGGGCTCGCTGCTGCGCTGCGATCGTGCTGCTCGGAGCGAGCCTGGGCGGGCAGGCAGCGCTTTCGGGATCTGTGTCTGTGTGTGTGTGTGTCTGTATGTGTGTCTGTCTGTATGTGTGTGTCTCTGTGTGTGTGTGCTGCTCTCCTGTTGGTGACCTGCTGGCTGCTGGAGCCCACGGTAGCAGGGCCAGCCCGCTGGAGCAGCGAGAGCACCGGCCCTGGGCAGCGCTCCGCGCAGCCTCCCCTGGCCCAGAATAGACAGATGCCTCTTGGCTCTGTAAACAAGCAGGAGTGAGATCACTTTCTGCCGAGACCTTGCTTTCCCCCCCTCAGCTAGTCGGTAAGAACAAGGTGAAGATGCAGAGATGGGATCCCCTGTGACAGGAGGTGACACCTCGGAGCGCCGTCCCCGCCTTGAGGAGCCAAAGCGCCGCTTTCTTTGTCTCTGCACTGTGCAGGAAGACACTCGGCTTTCGTTTCTGTCATTTTTGGGGCATGTGGAGCACATAAAGTGGTGTTTCTGGTGTTTGTGCCCCCTGAGGGACGCTGTAAAATATTGTGTGAGTCAAACCGCATCTGCCCAGGCTTGGCCGTAGTGCCTCGGGGTAGGTGGGGCGTGGGTGCTGCCCGGGAGCCTGACCTCCCTCCAGTGGACAGGGCTTCAACAGCCTGGAACCCCTCCTGCTTCCTTGAAATCAGCTTCAGCCGTGTGGTTCCTCCGATGCTGCAGTCCTTGATTGATTTCAGAGCTTTGCTAGCTCTTTATTTGCCGTTGGTTTGCACAGCAGCTTTTTTTCTTTGGGTCGATTTAAAATATAGATATATATATAAATAAAACAAAGTAATCTATCAAATCTTTAAAAAATAACAATTGTCTTGGGCATAATGACACTCGCATCGAGGTTCTTGCATTATTAATGCAATTTGGAAACTGAATAGAAGTCTAAAGAAAATGAACATTAAATTTTTGATCCATGGTCTGTTAGGCTCTGCTTGCCATGAATTGTGTATTTCTTCAGGGAGGAGCTGGTGGAAGAGGGTCAAGGTCTCAACAGATGTTTAAATACTAGTGTGTTTCAAGGACAGCAAGTATGTGTTTGGCCTTTGGGAGCTTGCCCAGCTGTTTGGGCTATAGCTGGTGGCCTGTGAGCACACTTCTTGCCCGGCACTGGGAAGGTAAACCCGGGCTTGAGCTGCAGCCTCTCTGTGTTCAGATAGCAGAGGGGTGAAGGCACAGAGAGAACAAAACAACCTGCAGTTAAATCCCCAGGGGCTGTGAACAGCTAGGGAGGGCTCTATTACCTTCCTGTGGAAAAGGCAAGCAGCCCTGTGTGCACCACGTGTTCCTTACCCCGATGGCTCCATGCCTGATCTGATCACAGAGTGCTTTGTGCAGGACCAAGGAAAACAGAGAACCTTGGCCTGGAAGCTTCCCTGGAATATTAAACCTTGCTGGTGCTTTGCCATGCCTCATGAGCAGCACATGACTGGGGAAGTGACCGAGCATTAAGGGCTGGGGCTGATCCCGAGGAGGGAAGCAAAGTGTTGCTTTGAAGCTGGTGTTACTCCAGGTGGGAGCCTGTGGGCCAGAACGCCGGGACTGCCAGGGAGCTGGGGTGGGAAGCCAGGCTGGCTGGGGCACTGATGAAGCCATGAAGCCCCAGAGGAGCAGCGTGGGCAGAGCTCCCACACCGAGCTGGCAGAGCCCCTAGCAAAGGTCTGTCCTGCTCAGCCACTTGTCACATCAAGCATGGTGGAGGACAGGCTGCCAGTGGAGACACAGCTGCCTGCTGCAATTGCACATCTTCGTGACTAACAGCAAAACCAAAACATAAAACTGCTGAGAATTGGAATGGGAACCTCTGCTTCCAAAAGACTGTTTATCCAGTGGATTGGTGGGACAAGGAGGTTTGCAGCCCATTCAGTATCTTGTGTTCATCTTGTCTTCCCAGTGCTGGTTTTGGCCAGGCTGGGAGGGACGGGGAATTCTCTGTCATGAATCCCACTGAGTTCCTTCAGGCACGACTCTGCATCTTCAAAGTTTTCCAGGAGCACTGCTTTTTCCAAGGTTTCAAATTCTTTGCCACTTGCTATTTAAGAGAATACTCAGACAAAGAGTAGACTGTGTCCAGGAAATAAACATTTAATCTTGCCTGTCCAGTGGGGGAGGAATATTTTTTTTATGTCAGTCCTGGTTTAATGTTTGGTTTGTTTACATTGCACAGCCAGTCAGGCTGATGGAGGCCCTCTGGCGAAATGGACTATGTTGTTTTATGAGCTCCTGCCTTCTCAGTGCTTGTTGTCTGCTGGCTTTCCCTTCCTGATGTGATTTCAGAAGGCTGGTCAAAGGCGTTTGCTTGTTTTCAGTTACATCAGTTACTTGATAAAAGTAAGTCACGGTCGGTCGTGATTGTAACTTCTTGACAATTACTTCAGGATAAGGATAATGAAAATAAAAGGATAAATGAAACTGCCAGAAAGCATCGCCAAAGAATTTCCCGTTTACAAAATTTTTACCTGTTACTGGAGTGTAAATACACATTAAATAAATGATTTGGATCTTCTCAGCCAGCTCATCAAGGCAGTGGCAGGTCCAGACCAGGAGCTCTGCTGACCTCAGCAAGGAAAGGCAAAATTTACTCAGCTATGAAGACTGTGACTTTATTTTCTCCAATATTTGAAGAAAATCTATCAATGTGAATTATGTAATTTGTGATAGCCTTTTCATAGAGCCTCTTTGAGATGGAGACTGGTAGGAGGAATTCTTAAAGTTATTTCAAATTATTTAAAGTAATGGGTTTTTCATTTTACTGGTAGGAGAGAGAGTAAATAGAGTGAATATTGATTTTCTGCTATACGGTGTTCCAGAACGTCTGTTTGAAATTTACATAGGTTTCATTTTCTGAATAAACACATTCTTTTTTTGTTTTCTTCTATGCAGAAGGGTGTTTTTTTCCCTATCCTGGGAACTGTTAGTCCTAGAAATGATTCTCACTAATGTTGTTCTAAACATTAGGAGTTTCTACTAGGAGTAGAAAGAGTATCTTAATATACTTTTTCTATTTGAATATCTTAATATACGTACACATTTGTGCAGTTCCACTGTTTTCTGATACACTATTTTTTTACATTGATTTTTTTCTTTTCTCCCTGTACCAGGCTTAGACAAAAATGGTCTCTCTCGCTGGGGATGTGTGGTACTTCAGTGTCTTTTACCCGTGGCAGCAGGGACTTCAGGACAGAGCCTCAGTGCTGGAGCCCAGTCCAGGCTGGATCTGGCAGAGCTGCTGCCCAGGCACTGCCAGCAGCATCCCAGTATTGTGATGTCACCATGCTGCTGTCTGCACTGTCTGTTTTTCACATGCTCTCCTTCCCTTCCATTCCTCAGGCTGTTCAGGTAGACAGACCTCACCTGAAAAACCTCACCTTTATCCCAGAGGAATAAAATGAAACAAAGGTAGTGCAGAGCTGTCTCAGCACTTATCACAGCCCCATGGGGACAAAAGTGGTTTTGCTGGACACTCACTAGACTGGTACAGTTGAGGTCTGGGATTCTAATCAAATCTGTTCTTAAACTTTTTAATGTGGATTGCCTCTTCCCTGGCATGGATCCTGAGGAGGAACTCTCTCTCTGGTACCCTGTGATGTGGAGCTCTGGATGTCCTGGCCACCAGGACCAGGGTGAACCCACAGGCTGTGCATGCACCAGTACCATGACATGACTTGTTCTGGACTGGGGGCTGGTTCCTGAGGCAGGCACACCCTGAGGATTCTTAGCTGTGTAACACTGGGTTTCACACAAAACATTGCTCTAGATAAAAATAACAAAGACACTGTTAAACATATCCCTGTCTTTGTGTTCTTACTGATCTCAAATCTCTCTTGGTAGTGTGTCTGGCCCAGCTTCGTAAGGTCATAACTATTAGCATGTGGCTAAACAGGTAAATGGAATCAAAACAATCTTTCATAAAGGCATCCACTGCTGTTCTGTGTGCAGTGTTTGCTCTGCTTGTGCGTTCCATTCCCTCTGTGATTGCAGTTGAAATAGATGCAGTTTTTGGGGCAGTGATTGCTCTAACACAACACTTAGTACAATTTTCTATTAAACGTGTGCTTCTATATGAAGGTTTAGTTTTATACCTGAAGATCTTAGGTGCCTCAAGACTTGCCTGCTTTTTTTCTATAACACTTGATTTTTACCTTGCCTGAAAAGCTTGAGCTGCCTGTTCCCTTGCTGTCTGTGCTGGCTTTTGAGCACTAACACAGCAGCCACAAAGAGCAGCAGCAGTGCCTGTGGTTCTGGACAGCTCTGTCCTGCTCAGCACAGCACTGGGGCTGTGGCTCTGGAAATCACAGCACAGTAAATAGTTTTGTTGATGTGTAATAGGCACAAAATCGAGCCCTGCACACGTGCCCGTGCTGGCACTGCGGTTTTGCAGGCACAGTATGACTCCTTTTGCCATTTGAGTGGCTGTGAGCACAGGGTGGATGTGATGTGCTGAGCCAGAAAGACTGGTTTGTGCACACATGATAATCGGGGAGGGCACTCGCACTCCCCACAGGTCCATTTCCTCACTAGCTGGCTCTGAACGATGCCTGCAGGAGGCTGGCTGGACTAGGGGTACACTGAGCATTTTTAAGACTCACAAAGAATTTTTTTTCCTAGAAATCTAAAGTGCATCATCAGTGGTGTTTTCCAAGCTGCCATGTGAGAGGATGTGATGGAGGTTTGCACCATGTGTAGTTTCCAGAGGATTTGGGGTGGCTGGTGTCCCTGGAGCAGCTCTGGAGGCTGTGAGCTGTGCTCTGGATGCATCCCAGGTCTGACTGCACGTGTAGGGACTGCCTGCCAGTGAAATAAATCACACACAGCTCTGTAAAGCAGCAGCTGGCAGTGGGGATAGATGTGCTGCTGCCAGGCTTGGGCAGGTCTGTAAGATAAAATGCAACATTTTCTGTTTGGCCAAGGAGTTTGGTTATCTATGTTTGTTTACATATTCTCTGTTCCACAAGTTGTTTGGTTATGTAAGAAAAACCAGACCTGTACAACGTGTATATTTATGTAGTTCTTATCCTATAGACTTCAATTAAACATATGAAGGCAATTTCAGCTTGAGAGTTAAGAGGTAACCATTAGCTTTACTAATGGTGTTGATGGAGCACTTGCCTCTTGCTGGAGCATGAGGACACTGAGAGGGGTCTCAGGGTCACAAGCACAAACTTGTGTACAGCATGGTGGAATATATTGGAAATTATGCTGAGGGATGGTAATGGAGGGAAGAAAAAACAGAAATGCAATTGTTAGGTGGGCCAGTAGTATTTAAATATAAATAAATAAATATTTAAGTTTCTCTGTTAAAATTTAGGTCTGTCATCTCATCAGGTGCAGAGCATTTTTTGTTTCTTAAATTATTTCAGTCAATTTCATATCTTTTGGTCATTAATCGACATAGATGTAGGTTCATAATTCTGTCTCTGTCACAAACCTTTTGTTTAATTGATTTCTGAGTGATCTACTTGAAACAGACTCAAGTTACAAGCCTGGGATGCTTAAAAAAATGCATAGAAAATGTCAGGCAGTGAGACTGGGACGTGGCCTGTGCTTTGGGGTATCCAGAAAGTGGAGCCTGACCTGTCCAAAAAGGCATCTGGGGTCTCACAGAACTCGTGTGAGGATCAAGTTATTTCTGAGTGGTTTCTGACTCTGTACCCTGCCAACTGCATCTTGCTGGAATGCTGGCAGATGAAATACCCTCAGAGGATTTATTTTTTTCTTTGCCAATACATTTATGCCTCATAAATTTCCATGGTTATAGATCTCTGTAATGTGAACTGTTTTCCCCTACTGAAAATGTTGATTAGGGAGGAAACACAGTGAACTAATTGTTCTGAGCAACACTCGAGCCACATAAATATTTCAGGGGATTTCAGTAGCCTTAAAAGGCTCAAAGTTGCACATGAACAAACTTAACCACAATCGTGCCTGAAGTTTTGTGATGTGAGAGGAGGCTGAAAAGGGGAGTACTTTTCAAAAGTGCCTACGGATTTACATATGTATACCTTCTTTATAATAGTATGACACTGTAAAACCCATTTGCCTTGTAGATGAGCCTTAAGATGCTTAGACACAAGACACATGAGAGATTTTCATGTTTTGGTATAAATATTTTCTGCCAATATGAAATAAATCCTGGAATAAATTCACAGGAGATGCTCCAGCATCCAGCAGAGGGGAAGCTTCAGACTTTTAAAAGCTGGGTTCCAAGGCTGAAGAGCAAGCACTGGAAGGGACAGAAAGTTCCCTTTTCAGCCATATATTGTATTTTATCTGGGAAATAGCTCAGCTCACTGTGACTGAGCATGTGAACAAGTTTAGGATGAGATATATGAAGTGCTGCCTCTTCTATCCCAGAACAGAGTTCCCAGCCCTGGCTAATGGAGGAGTGATGAAAGCAGCAGGAACTTGGAGTGACCAGCACAATGGTTCTGTGCTGGGGACCATAAAACATTGAATAGATAATATCTGCTTTCTGGCCCAAACCAGCTAACTTGTTGACAAAGCTAAATCTTCAGAAATATTTGATACTAGTAGGGTTTATTGTCTAAGAAAGAGTCATGGCAGCCATTCAAATGACAAATTGGGGAGTGCTTTGTTTAAAAGGGCATAAGGTTTTTCATTTGTACTTGGAAATTTAAGGGAGGGTGGGGGACAAGAACACCAGAAACAGCTTGTAACTCTTCTTGCTCTCTGCCCTCTTTATGTCACTTCTGTTAGAAAATTTAAGGTTTGGTTAATGAATAAGTCTGTACACCCTTTCTTGTGTGCTCCTCTAAGCTAATGTTTTTTCCCATTTGTTTCTTTACATACTCCTTTTCCCTTCCTTCCATTTCAAATTTGCTGTTGCCTTTTGGTCTCATTGTCCTTTCTTAATTTCCCTGTAAAAAGGGCCTCTCTTCACTGTCCACTAAAAGGAGTGGAGGATGTTTTTCATAGACAGTTAAGCTGTGGGGCTCTTTGCCACAGGATACTGCAGAGGTTAAAAGATTATATGAGCTCAGGAAGGGCCTGAAAAATCTCATGGGAGGTTATTAAATACCACTATGCAACCTTTAGTTTTCCATTTCTTTAAGTGAGAATGCAGGAAAGGTGTTGAGAGTAAGCACCACAGTGCACTCACCTTATATTTAACTCTGATCTAGGCAGCCACACCTGGCTACCAGTGTTGGATCAAGCAAAGTCATCCTGATGTTCCTCAGTTTTACTGCAAGGGTCCTTTGTGATTTCCCTTCACACTTCCCTGTGCCCTTATCACAGCTGTGTGAAGGCTGGGGACACCAACACTTGCTCCTGGAGGTGACCTGTTGTGTCCTTGGCTTCAGGGATTGGATGGGATTGGGATGGATTGGCACTTGGATTGGAGCTGGCCCTTGGGAGGTGGTGTCTGTGTTTGTGCTGGGGTTCTGGCAGGGCAGGGCTGGCTGGCAGGGCTTTGGGAGCAGCTGGGCACTGCTGGCCCATGGTGTCCCTGCTGCCACAGGAGCAGCTGGGGCTGGAGCCTGGCAGCTCACACAGAAAGCAGTTGGCAGACCAAAAGCAAGGCAAGATGCTGGGCATCTCACCCCAGGCTGGTGCTGGCTCAGTGCTCTGCTGTGCTGTGGGCCATCCCTGCACAGGGATGGGTGTGACAGCCCATCCCACCTGCTTGGTGGTGTCCTGCCCAGGTGACAACCCTCTTTTCCTGCTGCCATTTAATACTCCTGCATATTAACCGATACTATAGCTGCACAGCAACTCAAGCCACTGGGCAACACTTGCACCCAATTGCCACCATCATCTTCAGCCATCATCTTCCTCCTTGCCTGGGAAGAGCTCCCAGAGGAGGATGCTTGTCTGGAACCCGTCACTGCTTGTCCAGGCTTGCAGTTTCGGAGGAACTCAGGGAGTTTTCCACCTCTTGCAATCTGTTTTTAAACAAAAGGAGTTGGATAAGTGAGATTTTATAAGCAAACTGAAGGCTTGGAGTTTTGTGAGAGAATGTGAGGGAAGGTGTGCTGGCCTTGGGACAGCTCCATGCCATTCCCAGCACTGTCCTGAGGAAGTTACCTTCCCACTGGCTGCTGGTGTGTTCTGCTGCCACTGAAGTACTTTTTCACAAGAGGCAGAATGGCACCTGCTCCTTCCCATGTGATTGTGCACACTCTGAGCAAGCCCCGGTGCCTGCTGTCCCCATGGCAGCTGACAGCACAGCTGGTTACAGCCTCCTGTGCTCACCCACCAGTGCGGGACCCTGGCTAGATCTGGTCCAGACAGTTTGGAGCAACAAGTTTGTGAATCATCAATCATGGCAAGTACATGGCAAGAGAGGATCCTGATTCCTCTGTATTTGTGATAAAATGAACCACAGGGTATCACCATATATCCTTCAGTTTAAACCTAAACTATTGAAACAAGTACTTAGTTCCTTCACCTAAACTTTTTTTTTTTTTCCCAAGTGTACCTATCAGCTTTCATGAACAGTGAGAAATACGGGACTGCAGGAAGGCCTCATGTCTATCAAAGATCTGTATAGGCTGCTGCTGACTGAATTCCTCCCCATCCCTCTCTGTGGTCTCTGCTGTGCAGGGTGGGCTCATGGCTCGTTTCCTGCAGACACAGACACTGCTCACTGCAGGAGCAGAAGGGCACCCCCAGCATTTGGGGACAAAATGTTCAGTGCTGAGATTGCTTGGAAATAGCTGCTGCTGTTTGTAAACTAAACCCTCTTTTAATCCAAATTAATATGTACACCGAAACAAGCTATAGGAATTTTCCTTGTTGTATTTTGCTTACCTTACAACTGGGCTTTAACTGGACATGGTTGGGCAATGTCCTGGTCTGCATTAACTGACAAATCCCTCCAGTGTGTGGGCACTCCTCTGCAGCCTCCAGAGCCTCATGTTTATACCACGGTCCTCTGTGACATGTCACACGCATGTTGCAACTCCTGTGCGTTTCAGTGCTAATTGAAATACCAGTATTAATTGTGGAAAGTTAGTCATGCAAGCGGAGCTGGAAGGGGAAGCTCTGGGAAGCCGCAGTTTCGTAACCGTGTTTTGTAAGTGCTTCCCTCCGTGGGGCAGGGGCAGGGCTGGGATGCTCACCGTGCTCCTGGTGTGCCAGAAAGGGCTTTGGGAAGAGCTCCAGGCAGGAGCAGCGCTGTGGCACTGTGCTCGGGCACCTCAGAGAGGGAGCTGGGAGCTGCCCTAGGGCTGGGGACACCCTTAACCCATCACTTTTGCCAGGGCAGGGAGTCCTGGTGCCTTCACTCTCTCGGTAGATGGGAGCGAGGGGCTGTGGGTTTTCCTGATGAGAAGAGGTTTTCTAGGTGTCAGCAGAAGAGCAGGTGAAGCTGAGGGGTTTATCTGCACAGCTTCCTTAGAGAAGGAAAGAAATGCAGCTGCACAGAATAAATTGGAAACCGGGACGTTTGAAGGTGAAAATTAAAAAAAAAGTAAGAGGAGTTTCTGGTGTTGTTTCTAAATCCAGGAAAAGCCCAGAAAACAAACAGATTTTCAGGTATCTTTTAGGCATATTTTTCAGATTCCTTTTAGAGATTGAAAGGAAAGAGAACTTGCAGAATCTGCATCTGAAAGCAGCTGCTCTTGGGGAGCTTTGTTCTGTGTTTGAGAGAACTCCTCGTTTTCCAGGCAAATGTAACCAGTGCTGTCCTGCTCATGGACCACTGTGGTACCATCTGAAAGCAGCTCCTCCAGACAGGGTCATTTCCAGTCTAAGGAGGCCAGAGAGAGCATTTTCTCCATGCTGGAGCACTGAAGGATGCAGAGCAGCATTGCCTGGGGATGAGCTCTGTGCCCGTTCACGGGAGGTGTTGCAGTCTGTGATGTGAAAAAGAAACCATTCATAGATGGAGAGATTTCATGGAGTCTGTCACCCTGCCATATCCAGGCATTTACATTAATTAAAAGTGAGACAAGATTTCTGTGCTGGTCAGAAAGGATATCTTCCCCAGACCTGCTATTTTTAGGGTATTCCTAGAGGTATGGGGCAGACTTTAAGAGAAATAGGATGTATAGCTATATAGAGAAATTATGATGGCATTTATATACCCCAAACCTTATCACTGCTATAGCTTTTAAAGTTATTTTTCATGGAGAATTTCAGAAATTTCTCCTGCATATATTGTGCTCTTTGTAGTTCACTTGTTACAGATGACATTTTGGGGTCTCTTTCTGCACACATTAACCAATTTTACTAAAAAAGTTATGGTAAAAAGACAAGATATTTTTGCTTTGAAATGTTAAATTAGTCTATTGTTGCCATGATGCTACATGATGTAATTTATTTTATTTATATTCCAGTTCAGTGCATTCCTAAACATAAATATTTTTTAAAAAATCACATTGGAGAAAGATAAATGATGCATGTTGAAATATGGGGAGATTTCAGGGTAATGTGTCACATGGCTGGAGTTTCCTGAAGAGCCTGAAAACATCACCCCCGTTACGTCACTGTTGCATTCATTCTGTAAATCCCCGCAGGCACATGTTTTGCTGGCTCAGGCAGCAGGGAGATGCTGTCTGTGCTGTCCTGCTCCCTGGCCTGGCTGGGATCTCACACTGCTGGCTGCCTTCAGGAGCCTCAGGGGGATGGATGCTCCTGGCAGCTCGGGGTGGGTGCACGGGTGATGCTGTCTGGGGTTGGTACCCAGGGATGCTGTCCTTGCCATGGCCATGTGCAGAGAGGTGGCTGGGCTGGAAGGACAGGGGTAAACCTAATGGAAGTGGGCTGGGAGATGTAGGGGGCTTCTGAGACATGCAGGAAGGCAGGTTTGTCAGAGTGAAAAAGAGAGGAAGGAATTTGTGGGTGCTGAGGAAGGGCTGGTAGCAGCCATCCAGGTCCTAGGGGTGATTCTTGATTCACAGGGAGTCAGTTCAGAGCCCAGGATAACATCTGAAAAACGTCTCTGAAGATTGCTGGTAACTGTCTTAGGAAGGCAAAGCGTTTGTGAGGAGGTGGCTGGGAGGGCTGGGGTGTGGGTTTTGTTTTGTTTTGAGTTTTTGCTGTAGGCTTCCTGTGTCAACACTGCCCAGCCCCCGAGTGCCTCCAGCTGTGCTGCAAGTGGGGAGAGTGTCTCTGCTCCTGCAGGAGGGCTGCCAAGGGAAATGAGCTAATCCCTGCTTGAACAACGTCAAGAAGTGGCCACACCAGCATGAACAGAAATAGCCAAGCTGCACCTTTGTCATTGTAAAGGTCCAGATGAGCTGATCTTCTGCTGAGGGTCGTGGGAGGCAGGAGCTGCTGACATCCTGCTGTATCCACGTGGTAAAACTTGGTCCTTCAGGCTCTCATCCTTCTCACTTTGCCTGATTTTTACAATTGTCAGAGAAGCCCAAGGGGCAGAGGGATGAGTCAGTGCACTCTCCTGTGCAGAGATGTAACATAGCAGCCATGCAGGCAGAGCTGCAGCCCGGGCACAGGCATCCCCTGGTGCTGGGCTGCATCCCCTGTGCTGTGCTGTGCTGTGGTGGGAGTGAAGCCAAGCGTGGCTGCTGCTGGCTGCCTCAGCTGTGTGTTTGTGCCAACTCTCACCCAGCTCCGTGCTTGGGTCAGCTCTCACCCAGCTCTCAGCACAATGTAGGGCTGGTGTCATAGAAGTGATGAGAGTCGAGGCTATTCACCTGCCTTTGCCGTGGGCAGAGAACAAAAAGGGTATTTGTACAGCAAAAAGGTACTGAATGTTCTACATCGCTGTTTTATTTTATGTTTATGGAGCAGAGGGTTCCAAAATAATATAAATGGGAACAATAGCATACGGTAGCACACTTCTAACTCCGTTTAGTCTTTTTTATTTGTAAATATTTTTGTGGTTCATCTGTGTCCTAAAGAAAGGAGGGAAAATTCTCCTGCCTCTCCAGTCTTGTTTGAGGAAGGGGACAGGCAGCACTCTGTGGTTGTATTGCAGTAGATGGGTGAATACTCTGCATTTTGCTTGTCACCTGACAAGCTGGTTTATATTTAGATGAGGAGAGAAAGCATGTGATTTTGAAAACTGCATTTTCACTTGTGCAGAGGCCAGCCAGCCTGTGTGTGCTGAGTTATCAGAATGAAGTTTTAATTGTTTGCTCTGATTTTTCCTGTGACTTACTAGGGCTATGGTCCTGCTGTGTCAAACACATTCCTTGAAAGCAAGGTGTCCAAAGGAGAGGTCTTCAGCAAACTGAGACTTCCTCTGTACCAGCCAGTGCAGCAGATCTGTTTTGAGAAGGAGGAAGTTTGGAAAATCCCAACCCTTTGTTGTTATCATCTTGGTCTGAGCTGAACGCTGTGCTGTGACACTGGGCAGGGCATTAGCTCATGGGTGACAGATACCACCCATATTTGAAATGCCATCCCTAAAGCTGGGGTTTTGTTCTCAGCTGAGCTGTTCTTGAGAACAGTGAGGAAAGCTCAAGCTGGTACAGGAGGGAGTATGACTGACTATTCACTTCTATCTTCTGAGCACCCTGAGCAATTAAAGACAAAAGCCTTTGTTCCTTGGTGACTTCATTCTTAAGAAGCCTTTTTAATTTTAGTCTTTATTTTCAGGAAGAAATAATATGGATTCGTCATTGACAAGAAGGCTGCATCTCTCAAATGTCATGTGAAGGATCCACTCCATAATTCATGGGTTGGGGAGTGTGGGTGTCAAGAGGAGGGTGCATAATGGATATGAGAGATTTCAGTTCAATTAAACTATTGGTCTTAAAGGCAGCTTTTCTTGCCTTCATGATATTTTCTTGACTCAGATCGCCACATTTTTTTGCTAACTCATCCAGATAACCAGATATTTTTAGTCTTGAGTAAGACTGTAGTGGGTTATTGGTTATTTTTGCACATCATCTTCCCCTTTCAGTGTGGATGGGGACTTACATAGTAATATCAGAGCTGATTTATTTCCTCTTTTTTCTGCCACTGCTGCTCTAAGCCATGCACTTGTGTGTGTAAAGTGCTGCTGATTCTGATCCTGCTCTTTGCATGGATTCTGGGAGTTCTGCTTGTTGTGTGATAAGGTGTATTGCTGTTGGTGTGCTGAGAAGGGATCTTCTCCCTCCTCTGCTGTAGGACATGAACAAGAGCAAACCTGAGGCTGCTGGGGGTCTGAATGAAGATGTGGACTATTGGCCTCCTAGCTGCTGGGGGATTGTGGCAGACAATCTCAGACCTCCCAAAGGGCACTGCTGCCTCTGCCAGATCTCCCCAGGCAGGAGGGGTCCCCTCTCCAGAGCTGGCCACTGCCTCCCAGCTTTGTCTGTGCTCCTGTCCCAGGCAGAGTATGTCAGCTGGCTCAGAGTGAAGGGAATTAAGGAGCACTCCTCTGATTCTCTTTTCACAGTCAAGCTGAAGGTGTTATGAGCTGACAGAGCTGTGTTATTAAGTGAGCAGCAGCAGCAGCAGCAATAGAGGTGCAGCTTTATCTCGGAGTTTCTTCTTCAAGGGCTTCTTTCTTGTAATGTGTATTTGTGTGCAGATGCAGGAGCTCCTCTGTGCTGCCTGTGATCAAAGCCCATCAGTCTGGGAGGTGTGTGGGGCACACCAAGACCAAGAGTCGGTGCTCAGCTGTGCCTCAAGAGCCTGTGAGTGAGGCAGGAGTGAGCAAACACGTTAGCTGTGGAGTAATCCGTTTGCAGTGGAGCTTCCTAGTACAGCTGACAAAACTGCGACATTTAAAAATAAATAAACCGTACAAAACATGAGCTCGCTGATAGAGAGCAGGAGCTTGTGGTGGAACCGTGTCCGTGTGTACGTCTGCAGGAAGTGAGTCACGCTCTTACAAAATCAGCATTGAAAGTATTTGTGACTTTTAGGACAATTCCCATTTTGGGCTAAATCAGATCTCTTCCTTTCTCCAGGCTCCTCTCAGGCCTCGGGAATGTCTTCTGAGCCCACCTCCTCCTCGTCCTCCTCCTCTCAGCAGTGCCCTGCCTCGCTCCCCTCTCCCGGCTCCCTGCACCTGCCCGAGAGCCGGCGGCCCCGGGAGCGCTCCCCATCGCCCATGCGGGGCTACCTGATCCCCAGCCCCCTGCCCACCCGGCGCACCAGGACCTTCTCGGCGTGAGTAGGAGCCACGGCGGGGTCCCGAGTGACAGGGAGTGAGTGAGTGTGAGTGCTGGGGGTCCCGAGTGAGTGAGTGAGTGAGTGCGTGAGTGCTGGGGGTCTCGAGTGAGTGTGAGTGTGAGTGAGTGCTGGGGGTCCTGAGTGAGTGCTGGGGATCCTGTGTGAGTGGGTACTGTGGGTCCTGAGTGAGTGTGAGTGAGTGCTGGGGGTCCTGAGTGAGGTGAGTGAGTGCTGGGGGTCCTGTGTGAGTGTGAGTGGGTGCTGGGGGTCCTGAGTGAGTGCTGGGGGTCCTGTGTGAGTGTGAGTGGGTGCTGGGGGTCCTGTGTGAGTGTGACTGGGTGCTGGGGGTCCTGGTTGGTGATAGAATACATACCTCTGGTTACATCCAGCATTGCAAACCAAGACAGGTGTTCAGTCTCTTGGCTCTTTAAGACAAGACTTTTACAGGGAGGGGAAAATACACCAAGATTTTTCAAAACAGAGTTCCTTGTCTGAAGCTTTGCTTCACTTCTGACACTGAGTTGTGGCTTCCAGGACCAGTTCCTGTTGGTGTTTCCTTCTCAGATCCAGATTTTCTTTTTTTTTTTTTTTTTGGCATGGTCTCTCTTCTCACTGCCCCTGAAGCACTGCACCAAACCTCACCAGAACTTTCAGGTTTCTCACTCCTGATACCTGTGCTAACACCATCAAGGTTACATTTTAGGGATACTCCATCACTTTCCAGAGGAAAGTGTTTCCTTGTTTCCTTTTCTTATTCAGCTTTCATATCTTCATCTTAAGATTGCTCAAATAGACTTGCTAAAGAATATGCTGGCTATCAGGGTATGACCCCTGGTCTCTTTCTCTAATGATTTTTGTGTGAGGTTTTCCATGAAACGAGGTAATATTTGTTTTTTGTGGTTATTTGAGGCAGTGATCTTTCAGCAGAGCTGGCTTTCCCTGAGCTTTCCTGGAGCCCCGTGGTGCTGTGCAGGCTCCTGTGAGCCCTGTCCAAAGGGAACTCCTCCCCAGGGCAGCAGCCGAGGATGGTGTGGCCAGGTTTGGCCATTGCAGAGATTTCCCAGTGTCTGTGAGGAGCTGACCTGAAGAAAGGAATTTGGGCTTCTTTGTTCACCTCAGAGCCTTTGAATCAGGGTATAATGTGAAACTTCTGCCCCAGCCTTTTTTTTTCTGGATGAGGAAGGTCTGGCAGTGCAGAATGAATGCTGTGGCAGTAAGATCTCAGCCCCACAGCCTGTTTTGTTCTGCTTGGTGTGCTTTTTCCCTTTTGCTTCTTGCAGTGTTATCCTGCTCTTTTCTCCCACAGTTATCCATGAGGATTTAAATAATAACAGTCTCACCGATGCTTCTTATTATTACTTCTGAATTCAAAATAAGGCAAAAAAGAAGAGGAGCAGAAGAAAAGTTTATCTGTTATCAGTTCCAAAAGCCTTCAAATGCCCTGAACTTCCTGATGGAAGTAGATTGCTAAAAGGAATATAATTGACTTAATAATTGGGGTTGCCCTTGGAAAGCAAGTCCGAGCTAGCTTGCTTCAATGCTGTGTTAATAATGAACTCTTTGTAAATCTTTTCAGCTGTTAATCTTAGTTTGGTTCTTACAAAAAGAAAGAATTCGTTATTTGGCTTCCATAGTTCTTTAATCATTAATTAGTGTAGGAATCTTGCTGTATTTGTTTGCCCTGGAAACCAAAATAGCTCTGAATTTTTTTTGTCTGTGTCCTCTTTAAACAAGCGGAGCTCCAGGTGAGCAGTTGTATAAAGAAATGAATGTGACAAGCAGTGGCTTATTATTCAGTGTTATTATTTAATTTTGGTTCACTGGAAGTGGGGGGCCTCATCCCCCACGGTGCCTTATCTCTTTGAAAGATGCAATTGAACTTTAATAGCTTGTTTAGGACAGTGAGTGCTTTTCTGTGTAACAAGCACTTGTGAGGTCAGGTGTGTTGACAGCTTTATGGAGCTGGAAATGAAGTGATTTAATGAAGATTTCTTTCTTTAGCACTTTCAAATGCATTTATTTACTGTTAGTTTGATTTAAGGAATAAAGCTGTTACCATTTTATTAAAAAATAATTTTATTTAGACTTCAGTAAAATTTAAACATTTGGGATAGTGATGTCCAAGTTGCCATGATGTATGTAAGCAATGGTCATTGTGTTTGGAGAATTGCAGCAAAATCCTCTCTAACATGGAGCCTACTGGATACTCCTGGGCATGAAGAAGCTTCTGATCTAGCAATGCTCAGAGTAAACCCCATAGTATGTCTAAACCAGTTGGTTTTCATTAATGGAAGTGTTTGAGTGAATTTGGAAGTTGTACTCAGTGTATTTGATGGAGAAAAGGATTTAACCACACAGTTTTCAGGATAAGTTGCAGTAAGTCACCCTAAAGGTGGTTCTGCAAATGTGTCTCACCTTAAAATACAGGTCCCATGGCAGTGGAGGGGGAGCTCAGACATGAGTCTTGCTGCTGTGCACTGCAGCTGGCCTTCACACTTCTGAGACATCTGTGAAAGCACAGCACTTAGGTGCACACTGCTGCTCCCAAACTCCTCAAAGGTACAATATTCTACATTTAGTGCAGAGTCTGCATGAAAATCTGGCGCAGTGATGGAGCAGCTGAATTCAAGATGGCAACTGATGCATTATAGTGCTAGCAAACATCATCTTCACATCTGTGTCCCTTCCCAAGGCCCCAGGCAGAACAGGAGCAGTGTGTGACAGGGAGTGCAGAGCAGTGTGCCCACTGAGGGAGTGCTTGGCACGCTGTGCCTGGTGCTGTGTGTGCCCTGGTGCCAGTGCTGGGTATGAAGCAGTGTGTGCTGGGTGTGCAGCAGTGTGCGGGGTGTGCAGCACTGTGTTTTGGGTGTGCAGCAGTGTGTTTTGGGTGTGCAGCAGTGTGCTTTGGGTGTGCAGCACTGTGTTTTGGGTGTGCAGCAGTGTGTGTGATGGGTGTGCAGCAGTGTGTGGGGTGTGCAGCAGTGTGTTTTGGGTGTGCAGCAGTGTGTGTGGGGTGTGCAGCACTGTGTTTTGGGTGTGCAGCAGTGTGTGTGGAGTGTGCAGCAGTGTGTGTTGGGTGTGCAGCAGTGTGTTTTGGGTGTGCAGCAGTGTGTTTTGGGTGTGCAGCACTGTGTTTTGGGTGTGCAGCACTGTGTTTTGGGTGTGCAGTACTGTGTTTTGGGTGTGCAGCAGTGTGTTTTGGGTGTGCAGCAGTGTGTTTTGGGTGTGCAGTGTGCTCAGCACTGAGCTGCTCTTTGTGGCTTCCTCCTCAGCACGGTGAGAGCGTCCGAGGGTCCCGTCTACAGAGGGGTCTGCAAGTGCTTCTGCCGCTCCAAGGGCCACGGCTTCATCACCCCCGCAGATGGGGGGCCTGACATCTTCGTGCACATCTCAGAGTGAGTCCTGGGGGTGTGTGTATATGTGTGTGTGTGTGTGTGTGTGTGTGTATGTGTGTGTGTGCCCAAGGAGGGCTGCAGCTCTGCTTTGCCTTCCTCACCCAACGCTTGGGAGCTTTCAGACAACCGTGGTTTATAATCTGTCACTCTTACTCCAGCTAAGGGGTTATGCAGATGTTACTGGCAGCATTAGATTATGCAGTTCTTTTCCTGTACTTTTATAAATCTGTAAGGTTAAAAACTAGAAGATGATCCTTAAATCTCTTAGAATAAGCTATGAGTTTTGCCCAGACCCAGAAGCTTGCGTTCACCTGAAGCAAATATTCCATGCAGTGTCTAGTTTTAATGTAAAGATTTATAACACTGAGAATTCATTACTTTTACTTTGCACTTCTTGTACCATTATTAAACTAAAGGTTAATTGCCTTTACTGTTGAGAAAAGTCACACTTTATTACTTCCTTGAATTTATCTAGCTTAGGTTGTGAGCAGTTTATAGTTACAGCTTTCTCTGTTAAAGGGTTCATTAGTACCTCAGCCCTTTTTGTCCTGAACACACTGAGAACTACCCCCTCTGAATTTACCTTTTGATAAACTAAGCAGATAAAGCTTTTTAAGTCCCTTGCTGAGAATTTTTCTCCAGTCTAAGCCAGTCTTTGCAGCCTACTTAGAAAAGAGACTGAAGAATTTAAGCATAATTTTAAGACTATGCACTGTACACACACTTTCAGTGTAAGGAGATAAAATCTCCTCCATTTCTGCTCTGTTTCTCTTCCTGTACATCCCATAATCACATTGGCCCTTTATCCCCAGTCTTTGCAGAGTTGCTTACCTGCTGTGACCTCAGCATCCTCTGCAGTGTCAAGGTTTGGTGCAGTCCCAGATCCAACCTGGCATTTCCAGCCATGGTTGCATTCCTGACTCCTGGATGTGCAGCTCCTCCTTTGGTTGCAGAGCAGCAAATCCCACTGGGAGAGGCCCTGCCCAGGAATCCCCAGCACACCCCATGCCTGCCCTGCCCTTGGTGTTCATGGCTTGGCTAATCTGCAAGGTTTAATGGGCAATTTTAGTATTTGTTCCTAGATTGAGATGTTGACCAATGTTGGGGCTGTTGCTCTCTGAGGGTATGTGTGTTAAGACTGCTCCATGTTTATTCTCCCATAACCTCTTCTAGATCTATCATCAGTTTTATTTTACCTATCATTCACAGTATTGAAGCTGTATAATCCTTATTTGTTGTTCAGAGTGGTTATCTAGTGGTAAGTCAACAAAAGCCTTACCAAACCCACTGCCATTGCCCCAGCTGTCATTCCTGGTTGTGTGTGCAGCACGTGTCCTTGGAGCAGGAGCCCTTGGCTTTCCTCCAGGAAATTCCATTTCTGGAATGTCACTGCACCATGGGCATTGACAATCCAGAGCTTTGTAGGGCTCATGGGTACACATAGGCTCAGTGGTCTGACCTGTGTTCAACCCAAGGAAGTGCCATTTAATATTTCCTTTCTCTTTTGTCTAATGCAAATGCACTATTTCTCCTAATTTCCTGAATAACTTAAAAATAGCATTTCCTATGTCACAATTAAAAAAATTTCACTGTGAACATCTAGTCTGACCTATACAGTTACTGATCAGCAGGGGTTTAGTTACAACAGCCTTCTTGCAGAAACATGAATTTTCAGCCTTCTAATGAATTCCTTTTAAAGAACTGTCTATTTTCGGTCCTGTTTTTTTTCCCTGTACATTTTCACTTCCAATTAGTTCAGTAAAATTTTCTTCAGTTATGTGAAATTATTCCTTTTAAAACCCTGGCGATTACTTTTTGGTTGGGGTTGCTGTTTTGTTTATCTGTACAAAACGTGAACTGCTCCTTCAGGTTCCTATCCTATGGCCCAACACATCTTTCTGTCTTGGCCCAAACCCAGGACTTGATTCTGTGTGCACAAGGTGTTCCTGCCCTCAATTTCCCTCCAGTCAGTAGAAACTCCAGGGATGGTTTTTTTGTTTCCCTGTTTAACACTCCCATATGTCTCCTGTGCTGCAGTCCCAAATGCCATTACCAAAATAACTTTGTGTGCTGTGATTTTTGGTGCTCAGTGCGAGGTCCCTGTGACAGGAGTCCCCTCGTGGGCTGTGCTGTTGGTGGATTGATCCCAGCTGCTCTCAAGCTGCTCTGACTGGGAGCCATCAATATTTGAGCTATATTTGAGTAACCAAGCCCTCAGTGTGCAGTGCTGCCCTCCCCTTCCCACCACCCACTGCCTCCATCCCAAAGCACCACGGAGCAAGTCACCAAGGCTGTAAAAGTTTATGGCCAGCCACAATACTTGAGGTGTTTGCAGTGTGTGTGTGCTGACACAGGAGCTTCTCTGCTCTGCCAGCCTCGCCCAGCTGTGCCCTGGCACTGTCCCTGTCTGGGGAAGCTGGAGCAGGTGAGGGCTGAGGGGCAGAGCTGCTCTCTGGGCAGCCCTCAGCCTGAGCCCCAGCTCACAACCCAGTGCCCGCGGGACCAGCGTGGCTCTCTGTGTTCCCAGCTGTGTCATTTCAATGGTGCTCACCCCAGGAGCAGGCTCCATGTGCTGTGCTCTCCCTGCAGTGCAGCAGGGCAAGGCTGGAGTACCCTGTACCTTGTATCCTGTACCCTGTCCACTGCTGGGAGGCACCTGTGCCTTTCTGGGAGAGGCTTTACCCAACCCATGGTCAGCAATTCCACTGCCTCCCTGGGATCTCTTCTGGCTCTGAGACCTTTCTGGTGTTTACCTGACTTGGCTTTCAGTAAGGACCTTCACTTCCACCTCCAGCAGGCAAACCATGCCCTTCTTGTAGAAATTGTGTGTTCAATGATTCTTTTCCTTGCTCTTTCAGAAACATCTTAGCAAGGTTAGTTCATATGGATTTTGTAGGACTGAAGTGTTTTGTATTTTTACAGCTTCTCTAGGTTCAATTTTGCTCTCTTGAAGCCAACAGCAGTTTTTCTATTGTACCAGGAATGGACCACTGTTTTAAATGTTTCACATGTAGGTACTGTCTCAGAGCTTCAGTTCAAAAATAGCTGATGTTTCTGCCTCAACCTGTTAGTGAAAAGTGCTATTATTGAAGTACTGAAGGTTTCAGCACATTGTGTTCTTTAATTACTCAGAGTATATTTGAGTTGTTGGAAACAGCTTTTAGTGCTGGAGGGTGATGGTATCACTGCCTCAATTCTGACTCGAGGCAACACTGGAAGGACAAATTAGTAATGCCTTTCATTTCAGTTTATTTCACAGTCAATTTGATAGATTGCTCTTTATTAAGTGGAATTGCTTTTTGTGGCAGCATTCTGTAACCAGGCCTGTGGCTCAGGGGACTCCAGTGACTGGTTTGCACAGTTTTGAGATCCTCCTTATGTTTATCAAGTTATTCTTTCCCACCTATTTATTGAGTTAAATCTGAATGTCAGAGAGATGTTAGTCTGTTCACTGTCTCAGTGTGGTATAGGAATCTACTCATGGAATGAAAGTGGATTGTTTCTCCCGAATTCTTCCCAAAAGCTGGGATTTCAGGAACTTGGATAAAATGGTTATGCCAGTTTGGATTTGCCAAGATAGACTGTTCCTCTGTGCTCATCACTAAGCTGTGATGATTAGTGAAGGTTTTAAGCATTAGGACCAGCTGCCTATCTTGCAGATTATTATGATTTTCAACAAAAACCTTTAATTTGAGGAATTAAATTATTTTCTTCCCTAAGCTTTGAGGAGCTGTGAGCTTACAATTTAGTGAAAATGTCTTCCATAGGATGGGATGTCTGTTTCCTGTAAGTTTCTTTATTTTTTGTAAGATAATAACAACACTTAGGGTGGCATTTCGTTTCTATAAGTGAGCATTAGCCCAAAAATAAAGTCAAATGTATGTGGCATTCAAAAGCTTCACTTGATGTCTGCAAAATTTTCTGCGTATCTGTGCATGAATGTGGCCATGCAGACATATTTTATGAGTGGAACTTGCAACAAAGCTGCTTTATTGTGTTGGGCTTGTGAGATGTGGGTAGAAATATGGGATCACAGAATTGTTAGGGTTGGAAGGAACCTCTGAAGATCATCTAGACCAATGCCCCTGCCAAGGCAGGGTCACCTAGAGCAGGTTACACAGGAACCATCCAGGTGAGTTTGGAATGTTTCCAGAGAGGAAGAGTTCATCCTCTCCCTGGGCAGCCTGTTCCAGGTACCTTCAACATAAAGAATTTCTTCCTTATGATGAGGTGGAACTTCTTGTGCTTTAGTTTATGGCCATTGCTCCTTGTCCTGTTGCTGGGCACCACTGAAAAGGGTCTGGCACCATCCTCTTGGCAAGTGCCTTTGAGATCATTAAATCTAATGAGATCTCCTCTCAGTCTGCTCTTCCCCAAACTAAAAATCCCAGCTCCTGCAGTTTCTCCTCAGAAGAGATGCTGCAGACCCCTCACCATCTCTGTGGCCTCTGCTGGTGCCTCTCTGGTAGCTCCTTGTTCCTGTCCTGAGGAGCCCAAAGCTGGGCACAGCACTGCAGATGTGCCCCCCTAGGACTGAGCAGAGGGCAGGGTCACCTCCCTCACCTGCTGGCCACACTCTTCCACTGGTCCTGCTGGCCCCCAGGACACACTGCTGGCTCATGTCTTGTCCCCCAGCAGTACCCTGAGGTCCTTCTCTGCAGAGGGTCAGCCCAGCCTGTTCTGTGCTTGGGGTTATCCCTCCCCAGCTGCAGGACCCTCCACTGGCCCTTGCTGAGCCTCAGGAGGCTGCTCCCTGCCCAGCTCAGACCTGTCAGGGTCTGGCTGCATGGCAGCACAGGTTTTGAAAGGTGCTTTTTGTCTGCCTGGCTTTGTTCTAATGAGTGGTTCTGAAGGCTGCAGAGATGATTTGTTTTGGTGTTTGATAACACTCGTGTGGAGCCACTTCTTTTTAGCTGATTGGGTACAAGTGAGTCCTGCTTCCCTGTGCTTACTGGAGACAGCTCTCAGCTTGGTATAAATAGTTGTGCTAGAGAAATGTCATGGCTCTTTGGGGTGATAAGGTTTTGTTTTTCTCAGATTCATTCTTCACCTCTCTCTAGAACAAACACAAAATATGCTTGCTGTAGTGAATATAAACCCCTAGCTGGCAAGCATGGAGGCAGAGGAGTTGCTGAGATAGTAACTCCATATTACATCTCTGGAAAGCAGGAAGCAAAGACAAATTCATTTGCCCGGAGTGAAATTTTTAAAAAGCCCATAATTACATTTTTAATAGCGAAATGATAGCTGTTAATGCTTTCATTTCCACCAGCCTGTAAGATGATGCACTGTCACCAAATTGATGGTGGTGTTAGAGCATCAGTGAGAGAGCTTTATCCTCCTGTGTGTCACCCCCTTGGCTCATGCTCCATCCTAGCAGTAAGTCAGCTCCCACAGACACTCCCTGGTGTGGTGGTCACTGACACCATGGCTCTGCTGGCCTCCCTCTGTCTCTCTTGCTGTTCCACCTGTAGCTGTGGGATGTTCCAGAGAGCAGCAGGGACTGCCTGCAGTGCTGGCTGTTGGAGTCCCCTAGAGCCAGGTGCTGCCTGTACAGACAGCTCCACATCAGCTTCCCTTCCCAGCTGGGCTGCTGAGGGATGGGGGAGCTGGGGAACCTGTGGCAGCAGATCAAGTGTTGTGCATTAGAGCACTGCAGCCACTCTTCTGCTGTGTTTGGGAGTGGGCACACCATGGAGACTGGTTTGTGCTCCAGGCTTTTGCATTTATCTGGGATTTGGCCTGAGGCTTGTGTACCTGCAAGGGCAAGGCAAGGAGGTGGCTCACCAGAGAGCAGGGACGGATGAATGACCACACTCTTGGTTTTTTAAAAGATTTTGTTTTGCAAAAGCAGCATATTTAATGAGAGAGAAAAAAACTGTAGTGTTTATGGGTTTTCTGCAATTTGCCAGCACTTGGCTCTGAAGGGGAAAATGCTGCATTGCAGAGAGGCCTTCAGGCTGTCCTTCAGGCTGTGTTCCTGACCCGGGGGTAATGATGGGTCTGGAGAATGGATGTGTGCTTCCCTCAGGGACACTGACACACAGCACCCCTGAGTCCCCAGGAGATCCTGAGCCTGCAGTGCTTTACCTGTGCATTGTGGTGTGATCTCCAGTGTCTGTAACTCAGCAGTGCTGAACATTAGAGGGGTCTGGTTGGGCTCCCAGGTGGGGATGGTCCCATTCTGCTGTTGCATTCCAGCTGCTGGCTATGCTGCAGATGTTCTGTCAGCTGCATCTTCCTGCAGGGAGAACCCAGCTGTGTCCCTGTGCACCGAGGAGCTGGCTCTGAGCTGTTTGTTTGTGTCCATGGAGAGATCATCTCTTCATGCTCCTTCCTTTCCTCCGATTTTCTGCCAGATCACTGCTTGGTGCAAAGCGTTAATGCCACATCTCCTGGCTTCTCTCTGGTGGAGTGGAACAATATGGGTTGGAAATTACCTCATAATTCTAAATGATCTGAGAGCTGAATCTGAGCTGAGAGAACAAACTTCTCTGGCCTCTCTGGCTTTTCTGTGAACTGCCAGCAAAACAGTTTCTGCTGACTGCTCTGGGGATACTGGGAAGCCAAATCTCAGCTTTCTGATTGCCTTCAAAATACTGGATGACTTATGTGCTTTGGACAGCACACATCCTTCCTGGGGTGCTCCCTTTCTGATGTTGTGCTGCAGGGCGAAGTGTCTGAAATAAGTAGATTATCTGGGGCAGGAAGGAGAGGCAGCAGAATTCCAGATCTTTCTCAAGAGAGGGTTGGAAATGAATAGAACATGGATAATCTTTTTCCGTAGGGATCTCCACCCCCCAGCTGGCTCAGAAAACTCACTTTGCAGTGGTGCATGCAGGAGAGTCAGGTTGCTGTGGTCATTATTGTAGCTAAGTCTTCCCAGAATCTTGCCCTAAATGATAGAAGCTGTAATAGGTCAGAGGCAAGGCTGGCACTCTGTCAGCCAGGCAGTGGGCACGGCAGACAGGGGCTGCTCAAGGATGGGGGCTCTTTGTGCTCAGCGAGCACAGGATGTGGCTGCCCTGGGCTTGGGTTTCCAGGTGCACTCAGTAGGTGGGGCTGTGATGGGATCCAGGCTGGATGTTTGCAGGAATGGATGTCTTCTTTGTCTTTGAGTCATCCTTGGAAAGCTCTCTTCTGTTCCTTCCTCACGGGGTGTGCTGGGCTGCCTGGCCTTGAATTGGCTGCTGGAAGTAGATGTGGAGCCATAACTACCCCCGAATATTCAGGGGATTCAAACACCATGATCCAGTGGAGAACTGGGCAAGAGGATGGTGCATCATGAACTGGGAGAGAAGTGCAGCTCCTGGGAAGTTTCCTTTGCAACAGCACAGAGACCAGGGCAATCCTGGAGCAGAGACCTTGGGTATTAACTGCTGGGATTCTCCAGTGTCTGAGCCTCTTACACTTCTCTGTCCCAGTCAGGAGTGTGGTGGGGAGAGGCTGCCCTGCTCCTGGCAGCTCCATGAGGTCACTGCTGGCTTTGCTGGGGGGTGCACAGGGCATGCAGGGGAGAGCACTTGGGATTAGCAACTCGCAATGGTTCATTGTTCTGTTGCACCTTGCTGTTGAAAACCCTCAGGGTTCTTGAGACAAGTGTTGAGTTGTTAAATGAGCTTTAAGAAGCCCAGGAGGTAACAGAGCCCACTGCCCCATGGAAGTGCTCCATGGTGTCATCCAGGGCAGGCTTGGTGACCAGCAAGGCTCAGAATTCACTGAAAACTCTTGCTCCAAAATGTTTCCACGTGACATTGGCTTTGTCCCAAGAGGTTTAACTAGAGCCCTGGAATATGAATAGCAGTTGTGAGAAGGAAGAACTAGAACATTCCTTATTTAGGTAATTTCCTAATAACCTCCCAGTTCCCTAAAAATAGTGCAGGATAAAATGCTCCACCATACCAGACTGGCGCTGAGCTGGGAAATGGGAGTTGCTGGATAATCTAAAACTCTATTGTGTCTCTAACATCAGGGAAGCATTTCCTATTTTTAGCTTGAATTTGAAGTTGTTGAAGTTACTTAAGATTCCTGGGTATGTAGATATTCATTATTTTGAATTGAAAGTGCACTCCAATATCTCAAATAGCAGTGGAAACCTCCACATTCCTCTAGATCAACATTTAATATATATGTAGGGTGAAAGTAAAAAATACAGATCTAAAATTATATAATCAATATATAGCATCAAAAAAGTCCACATTTAACTTCCTTTACCAAATTTTCCAGGTAACTTTCATTGTTTACAGCATGTCTCTTATAGGCTGAGTCTGTTCCAAGAACTCTGTTTACTCTCTCTGATCTTTTCCAGTTCATTTCCTGCCCAGTGCTGAAGGCAATTGCTTCCTGCTGGATGATCTTCCCCCTGGGAAGAGGTGGTAGGGCTCTGCCTCCAGTGCCACCATCCCATCACCCCTGGAGTGCCATCATATTGTTCTTTCTGGATGCCACCAGAAGCGCTGCACAATCTGGATGTTGTTTGTTTCTGCTTCCAAGCATCACATGTAGTGATGGCAGGGCTGGATGGAGTAAGTCTGTGTCTGTCCCAGAAGCAGCTTTAGGTGGCAAACACTGCCCAGGGGACGCTGTTTACTCACAGGTCTATTCAGGCTGCAGGCCAGGACCTTTGTCCTCTGGCTTTTCGTGTGCACTGAGGGCAGTGAGCTAATGATCTCCTATTTGTTAGGCACCAAGAATAATTAGTGATCACAAATGTGCAGGAGACAAAAGAACAGCTGATCTGTGCGAGGAAAGTTGAAAGGCCAAAAGCAGAAAATGAAATTGGAGACGTTTGTGTGGCCACAACCTTTATACACAGCTGTGCAGAGGACAGGCCTGGCCCTGGTGGGGTAGAGTCACCTCAACAAGTGAGGAAAGAACAAAGTAGGGATCAGATGAAGCCATGCTGGGGTTGAATGAGGTTTTATCACAAGCTCCAGTCACTTGTAGTGTCAGCTTGGATAAGTAATGAAACCAGGAAAGGATCTGATGCTGTCAGCATAATGCTCAGCCCTGCAAGAAATGTTCTCTAGCAGAGAAAAGTGCACCTGTCTGCTCTGGGTAATGCTTAGGGCTCTGCAGATTCTGGGGATAATCTGATCTGCTCAGTAAAGGAACATGAGTATTTAACCTCATGATTCAGCATAAGAAATGTGAGTCAACAATTTTTTTTTTTTTTTTTCCCTGGCAGACCAGGGGCTGCATGGGCAGTGCCCCAAACAGTCACCTCCCAAGGGCTGAGGGATGTGGTGGCTTTCAGTGCCAGCTGAGTGTGTCCTGCAGGCTGGGATTGCTTCTCCTCTCCTGGCTGCAGCCTGTGCTGTGTTAGGCATGTTCTGTGTGTGTGTACTGACTCACTTGGGTTTATTTCTTGGAAAACCAGAATCACTTTGTTACCGGTGTACCTGCAGCACACATCTTACCAGAACCTGTCCAGGTATACATATTCATATTTCAATTTTAAACAAAACATACCCTAACAAAACATTCGTCTTTTTTAATGCTCAAGCTGTACTTCTTCCTCACTTTAATTTGTATATTCAAGTGGTACCTAATTTATCTCCATTTAAAAAAAGCTTAAAGCTTTTTTTGTATTAGTGCTTCAGGGTTAAATCCACTTTCCTTTTGCATTCACCATATTTGCCTACTTTTGCAGATTTCAAATGTTTATTTTACTAACCGTGGCTTATCCTGTTTTACAGGAGGTTTTAAAAAACATGTAAGGTTCCTGTTTGTTAAAAAAAAAAAGATGTTTCAGCCAAACCTGAGATCCCTTCCTGGGCAGGGCATCCGTTTGGTTTGGTGGCTGTGCAGTGGTGACTTGTTCCTGCCCCTCCTGGGGCTCTGCAGTGCGTGACTGGAGCACCAAGGGGAGATTCTGCTTTAGTTTTAGTCGTTTTTAGCTCTATAGCAACAATTTCTTTTTTTTTTTTTTTTTTTTTTTTTTTTTTGCAACAAAGGATCAAGGTTCATCAAGATTCAAGGGGTTTCAGTAGGAAAGATGATGTCATTTTTTTAACGTTGCATTTTCACTTTGACTCTTTCAACCCTTTCCTGTGTCTCTTCTTGGGGCTTTATGTCCCCTCATCAGGTTCCAGCACATCCTTGCTGCAAATCTGCTGTTTCAAAGTCAAGGTAAACTTCTGGGTCTTTGGTGGCAAATGCCTTTGGGACTAGAAAAGGTAAATTAGTTTCTGCTCTTGGAAGGACAGTAAGGGTTGAGTGTGCAATCCCTTCACACCTGAAAGCATCTTAAACCTGTTGGAGCTGGGGGAAGTGAGACATAAATGGAGGCAGTAAGTGGAGAGGACAGGCACAACAAAGGTCAGATGTGGGAGCCTGAACATGTCCAGTGTGATTCTGGGCTGGGCTGACAGGATGGCCTGCAGGCTTTGGAAGTAAATAAAGGTCAGTCAGATCAGCCTGTGTGGGTTGGAAAGGGCTGTCAGGTCTGATGAAGGAGGCTTTATCTTGATTTTTCTGTAAATATTTCTTCTGCCTTCAGTTTACTGCCATTTTCCCAAGCATTGCTCTGAAGGGTTCAGTTTAGGACGTGCCCTCCTGGCTCTGATTGCCACAGTCACAGGCAGCTCTGGAGTAGAGGTATTTCCAGGGAAATAAAGTTTGAAATATATGCATTTCAAGTCAGAGGCCTTGGGAATGCCTTTAACTCCTCATAGCAGGTTTTAGATTCATATTTAGATATAGGAGCATTTTCAATATCGTGTTGATACAATCAGTTAGCAAACAATGATTTTTCTTTTGAATTTCCCATGGGAGAAGTCTTGATTTAGGGGTCATTTTTAGCTTCCCTTTTAGATGCCTGGTTTCCCTGTCTGTTCCTGGGTTTGGGCTGCTCCTGCTTCACCACAGCCTGGCTCCAGCTCCCTGAGCAGCACTTGTGCAGGAGTGCAGGATCAGACAGGAGCCCTCAAAGGGGGAAGGGCTGGGGACAGGCAGTGCTGGAGATGGAGCTGGAGAAGTCTTGCAGAACTGTGGGGAGAAGCAAACTGTGATGTGAGGTTAGAGCTGGCAGTAGGGGCCAGTGTATTCACCTCCTATCAGTCTTGCCAGTCTTTCCTGCAATAGAAAAGCCCTAAGAATAACGGGTCACAAAATGAGAGGGGATATAAAGGGCACTGCTAAAATCTGAGATCTGCTGTTAACAGAAACATGGGGTACAATTCCTGGGTGGGGTGAGCATGCTCCCAGAGTGCTGTCAGAGAAGGCAAATGCCAAATTTCAGTGGTTCACTACAAACTTCTGGCCTAGACCACTTTTTTTTTCTTTCCTGGACCCAAATCTTACTTCCAGTGTAACAGGACTTCACAAGCAAGTCACACCTATCAGACATTCAGTGGAATTTGTTATTAGTGTTGATCTGTTCCCAAATACCGATTCTGCTGAGAAACCCTGAAAACCATCAATGAGAAAGGCAGAGCCTAGGCTGTCAGGCCAGGGGGAGCTGAGCATGGGCTCGTGTAGGGATATTTAAGGAAAGGCAAAGTGGCATCTTCTGTGCTGTGAGAGCCTCATGGCAACGCAGGAGGGAGGAATCTCTGCCGGTGTTCACTGGCACATGCTGGGATTTTTATTACAAAGCTCTGATCTCAGACACAGGGAGGAGGTGAGGAGGGCTGTTTGCAGTTCTCTGTTTCATCAGCACCTTGTTCTGAACAGTGAAGCCCTTTGGGCATCTCCCACCTATTCCAAACGTGGACTCACGTGCAGTAGCAAATGCACAGTGCAGGTCTTCCAGCATCCCCTGGCATCACTCAGGAATCTTCCAGGAGTCTTCTGGAAATCTCCCAGAGTGCTGAGTGAGTGTTTCTGCAGGCTAACACATCAGGATAGCACAACTCTCTTTTCTCTCGGCAAGTAATTCTGAAATATTTGATACCAAATCTCACTGGGACTCCTTTTTTATTTCATACCACAAACTGTGTTATGATGGAATAACCTAAAGGCAAAATCTGGCCACTACGTGGTACAATTCCTTTTAGGAAAAAATGAAAAAAAAACCAACCCAAACAAACTGAAACTTCAAAAGCTTAAGTGAGAAGGGAGGGGGGGAATCTACCAAAAATAGATCAACTTTCTTTAGTTTAAAAACCATATCCCCAGAGTAAGTGGCAGCCAGTGACAGCCCTGCCCTCTAGTGCTGTTGCAAGTGAGGTGCTGGTGCACAGTTCTTAGTCCAAGCCTGGGCTCACCTGAGTATTCTTTAAAGCAGATTAGAGTGGGGATTTCTGTGGGTTTTATTGAGTTTTATTTTGTACTTCTTGTGGTTGGTTGATTTTTTTAGGGCGATGGTGATATTTATAGTATTTTCATAGGATTTCACTGCAAGACAACCAAAATCAGCCTCAGACTTTGATGGATGACAGGCTCTACAAAATCCCTGAAGTACTTTGAGCATCTAAGATAACAATTATAAAAAAAAAATCAGTAAGCTGCAGAAGAGAACGAGTGTTTCTGTGATTCATTGCCTAACCGGAGCTTCCCTCCACAGCATTGAAGGCGAGTACGTTCCCGTGGCAGGCGACGAGGTCACCTACAAGATGTGCACCATCCCTCCCAAGAACGAGAAGCTGCAGGCAGTGGAGGTGGTGATCACTCACCTGGCCCCTGGCACCAAGCACGAGACGTGGTCAGGGCACGTCATCAGCTCCTGAGGTGTCCCCTGGAACACCCTGCTGCTGGCGTGGGCTCTGCTCAACAGCTGGCTGCAGGACCTGGCTGCAGAATATTGTGCGTGAGGAAATACTGCATTGTCAATAAAGCAGAAGCGGGCCAAAATTACCATTTTTTACAGCTGGCCTGATTTAAAAAAAAAAAAAAAAAAAAGGCAATTCAAATGCTAATGAAAAAAATCTAGCGTAATGTGTTTACAAGAGATGTATTTAAAGAGACCTAGTTTGTGTGCTTGGTGGAGGAGGGGAGGTTTGGGTTTTCTTTTGTCTTGTGAACTGATTGCAGGAAATGCCCAGGGGAAGGGGGGAGAGGTTTCAAAGAGAACTTTTTGTAGTGCAGATGGTCAAGCACAACTCTGAGCCCTGGGTGTTGTGTGAGCCCCCATTCCCTTGGGCTGCTCTTCCGGGGCTGCAGCACCTTTATTGCTGATAACAGTGCCTGAATGCCTTGGCCTGACAGACACAGGTGTTCATTGCTGAGCTCTTTTCCTCATGGAAGGAAGTTCACAAACAGAGCAGCTGCCACAGGGTGGGAAATCTCCATCAGGTGCACCACTGCAAATGGTGTGGCTGCACAGGTGTGGAAACTGTGTTGTACTGGTAAAGCTGGGCTTGTTTGTGAATTTACTTAGGTGCCTTGATGGTTGATTAGCAACAGATTTTATAGGCCAGTATTAAAAAAAAAAATCCATCCCAAATTTAAATTTGCTTCAAGGTAAGTAGTAGAAAATTGTAGAGTAGTGGATACTTCATAGCCTCTGACTGACTGGATTTTGACAAGGCTGAAGATTTGCCTTCTAGACTGCATTCAGCTGACTGCCATGGTGTGCCAGGGACAGGCAGGACACCTGCACTGCTGCACAGCAGGTGTGTGCTGCCCAGGTGCCTGTGCATTAAATACTGTGTGAGTTACTCAGCAGGCTCAGCTGTCTTGGTGAAGTAGATTCTGCATCTGTTTCCCTGGAAAACTCGCTTGGTAGGATGTGATAGGGCCACCCTTCCCCAGACTCTCCATGTAGTTGTAGTGCTACTAAATTGGTTTTGTTCCTGTTTGCCTTCCACATCTTATTTTTTCAAATGAAGCATTTTTCTCTGTTATGTTCCTAACAGTGGATTTTTATTGACTTTGCAAATAAAATAAAATAAAATTAAAAAAAAAAAAGGCACAACTCTTGTTAGTTGTATAGAACAGTGTAGCTTCAGCTGTGTATTTGGAGCTTCACCTAGAGGTGCTCACTGTCAGGACCTGTTCTGAGCTTTTCACAGCAGCTGATCTGTTCCCAGGTGTGATGTGGGGACAGCACAGGGCTGTGGGGTCAGGAACTGCTGTGCTGGCTTGTTTTCCCTTAGCTGTACTTGTGTTACACCATGGTGTAGTGGGGTTTGGGTTTGGTTTTGTTTTTATGAGCCATAAGCCTTGGTAGTGGTGGGTTTATCACTGTGCAGTTTGTTGGAATATCACTCCCTGCTTTCTTTACAATAAATACAACCATTTCAGTGCTTTACTGTGTTTCCAGTGTGCTGCCTGGGTAGCTGGTGCTGAAGAGGATCAGCTTTAAAGAAGAGGAAATGCAGGTACCTGCACATGCACCCCTGTGTGGTGACACCTAAGTTTGATTTAAGGAACTGTTTTCACACCCACTGACTGCAGTTACCAGAATAATTAGGAAATAGTAAGGCCAGGACATGTCAGACAGATCTCCAAGACAGAGCAGCCAGCAATGTTGTCTTTGGGGATGAAAACAAACCTGGCTTTGGTCCTGCATGGGATATTTTGCATTGGCATTCTGCCAATACAGCAACCAGCCCTGCAGTAAAATAACCAGGTCATCAGGTACAGGACATGGAGTACACACAGCACAGCAGCTCTCAAACTGTCTGTCCTTGAAGAGCATTCTACCCCAGGGATGGCTCTGGTCCTAAGCCACTCCCATTGAAACAGGAATTATCTAGGGAAGAATGTGCCAGAAGACAAAACAGCTTTGGTGCATGAGGTGCATTGCAGCTCCTCCTCCTTTTCTTGTAAGCTCCTTTGGGTGGTACAAAGATTCTATTCTCTGCTTTTTTACTGTGCAAGTAGCCCAAGAACCTGGAACTGGAAAGGTTCAAATTACTCATTTCTTTCTTCAGACAGGTAGCATGCAACAGCTCTGCTTTAAGTATTTTATTTATCAAAATGACAAATTGAAACAGTATTTTTTCATGATAAAATCAGATTTTATTCTCCTTTACTTATAAATCAAACCGTTCATACTCAAGATTACTTTCCTAATGCCAGATGAGAAAAGTAATATTAACAGTTACACAGAGTATCAGCCATTGATTTGAATTTTAATAGAAATATAATTTAGGTAATTTTTGCAGTATGAAAAATCTCACCCTTAATGCCTTAACCAGAAATCTCAAAAAATGATCAGAAAGTAACAAATATATTTTACTAACGTGCTGAAGTGATTTTAATTAATTTTTACAAATGATTGTTTAGATTTGGTCTGCAAAGAGTGTAGGTATCATGACCTGACTGTGCCTTGGCACCACATCCATCCTCAGGAGGGAATTCTGGCACCAGCTGGTCCAGCATTCCCAGGGATGGCAGTCAGGGACTTCTGGTTTAAAAACCTTTCCCTTCTACTCATCTTCCAGTTTTAGACAAGAAAATCCCAAATGTATTATAACTCATGTTAATTCATATAGCACAAGGTAAATATTTTTAAAAAATAACAACTGCATCTTTTAAAAAACAGCCTCAACATAAAAAAAACTAGGGATTAAGCCTTGCAGGCCAATGAAAATGATGTTTCAAGTTATTTTGCTGTTTAACCATCTTGGAAGTGTGAATTCTGAAAGTCTTTTATTTAAAAAACAGCTCTTCACAGATTCTTCTTGTGTCCTGTGGGGATGTGACACTGTAGCCTTCTGTCCTGGAGTCTGTGAAAATTTCATAGTCATTCCCTCCCTGGAAGCAGAAGAGAATTTAATTTTGTTTAACATAGAGCATAGTCACAAAAAAAGGACACATGAAGGGAAACAGAGAAAGATGAACTTTTTCCAAGGGCTTGCAGTGATTAGGCTCAGTAAACACCAGCACTGCCCCTGTATGAGCACAGATCCCCAAAATCCAAAATCCATTTATTCCCAAATTTCTGTTTGCCACACTGCTTTCACAAGGTCCGTTTCAGCTCTTAGTACTTCAACTCTCTGGAAATGCTGCACTGCCACTTAGAGGGTTTAAAGTGAACTGTCTGTAAGCTCTGTGCCAGAGGGACAGGTGATTATTTTGCAGCTGATGTTGGGGGAAAAAAAATTAATTTCAAGCCTTTTTCTTATAAAACTTCACCTTTTAGAATTTATAAAATCCAGTGTAACTTAAGAGTTTTATAACTGAGTTCTTATAAAACTTAGCATGACACTGTCCCTTAGCCATATTCAGACACTTTAATTTCAAGCAAGTCCTTGTGCTTGCCAGTGCCCTCACCAGCTCTTGTCAGTTCTCTGTTCAGGATTTTTAAAAGCCTCTGAATTGCCCTGCAGAGCTCTGCCCCATGCTGAGGGACAAGGGACTCTGTTCAGTTCCCTGAAGTGGACATAGACAGAGTAGTGAGCAAAGGTACAGTGATAATAAGACAGGAAATAAATATGTTTAATAAACATCAGCCAACAAGAAGAATCAATCTGCACTGACCAAGCAGGACAATCAGTTTCACACAGTCATGTCACCTAGGTGTTTAAAAGAATTAGAGAAGTTCAATTTTAAAACAACCTCTTAAGGCAAGAACCCTGTACTCAGTTCAGCAAACAGATGGAAAACTTCCCAGCTGCAGCCAGATAAACACGGACACGTTTATATCCTGACTTCAGCTCTTGTCAGGATTAAGGTTATAAGGTTAGAACCTACAGTCCTTGAGGTTTAATCACAGCAGCTCTCAAATTAATATATCAAACTAATGTACTCACTGGCATGGTCTTGTCTCCAAAGAAATAAATAGTCTTGTATCCATCCTTGGCAACAATTCCTAGGCAGTACCTTTTATCCCAGCCATCTGGGAACACATCGATGCTTATCTGCCCTCCTAGGAGAGAGAAGAAACAAGAGTTGTTTCATTTTAAGAATGTATTTCTGAAGGGAGAGAAGGTGAAAAAAAAGCTAAACTGGGTAAGATTTTAGGCAGAGGAAGCTCTGCAGAAGACACAGAAATGTTGTGAGACCCTGGAGTTAAGTCCTGCAAATACAGAAAGTGTTTTATAGGGTATCAGTTACTACAGCTGTCATTCAGAGATTATTTACCCATTCAACAAAGCCTGAGCATGTTCCCAAATACTCACTACTATCCAAATGAACCTTTTAAAAAGAAATACATTTAACATCTTTACTTTTAGAAAGAAAGGACGCAAATGTACACAGCCACTGATATATGTACAGCCATACAATCGTAGGCAGAAAACTTCCTAAGGCTTTCAGAGCAGGAAAGAGAAATCAGCCCTTTCAGCACACCTAACAGGACAACAACTGATCCAGTTCTGAGCCCCTGGCCTTCACCAAGACCTAAGAGCATGATTCCCAGCTGAAGCAGGTGTCCAAAAGGTTACAACATCAAGAACAGAGGAGAGCTGCACTACAGTTCACTTTTGCCTTAGTGCTTTGGCACTAATGCCAACAATACTTTGCAATTCTGAAAAATAATAAAAGGCAGGAGTGTGGTAATATATTAGGAGAGAGGGTAAAAAAGAAAAAATGCATCAAAAATTATTTCCCCCTTATTATTTTTTTTCCCTTAAGCTTGCACTTGCTTTTGGATTCTTTCCTTCCTCCCACACAATGCAGGTATAGTTGAAGAACCAAGGGCAACTGAAACAGCACTGAGGGAGTAGTTCTGATCAAAACTGATTCACAGAAACAAGTCTGACTAATCAGAAGCATCTAATATCCTCCAAAATGAGCAGAATCAGTCACACATCTGACATTAAAGGACAATGAATTGATGACAAGAAATGAAGTTCTCTTTCTTGATGGATTGCAATTAAAATTTCCCAATAAAAGCCTGAGAGGAAAAGGAGGCTCAGACTTGCCTGCAACCACCTCAGAGAGACCTGTCACACAAATGAGATGGGATGTCACAGCCATAGGAGAGTATGACTAAAATTAAAATAATGTAATTTAAAACATCAGTAATTTAAATTTCAAGTATTACCTATAGAAAATGTGAGGCCTTTCCCTGCAAATTCTCTTTGTAGATCAGCTACAAATTTCTCTCTTATATGCTCCTTCTGTTAAGAAAAAAATAGAACAAAACCAAACATCAGTTACATGCTGTGTTGACTTACCAATGAAAAGATAATCCAAAAACACCTCTAAAAAAGAATGGCTTTATTGACTTGAATGGTCCCAGGCTGGTTACACTACAGGGGACACCAAGAAAGTATGGTTTTACCTAGGACAGGGCTTTTTAGAAACCCCATGTAGAGTAGCAGGATGTTCAGAACCCTGGATACTGGATTAAACACTTGAGCCAAACCCACTCTTCTGCAAGTAATCTTTGCTACTCCAAAAAAACATTGTCTGTTTCCTGAGGTCTGAATGAGGAAATTAGTTAAAACACACAGAAAGGATTAAACTGAAAAAAATTGCAAATTAAAGAAGTTTTTTAAAAATCATAACCTGGCCATAACTGCCTCCTCCAGAAGAGCTGGGTATTTTTCAAGAGTTGTAACTCACTTTATCAAGTTCATAGAACTCAAGTCGTTCTTCCTGGCTGCAGCTTCTTCCAATGGGGGACACATTTAACATCCCATTTCGGAACTCAATGAAAGTGCCTCTGCAAGGGAATTAATTGATAAGACAGAAAAATAGGAGAAAACTGCTCACCAAATATCACAATAAATTTCAATTTAATTCTAAAGGGAATCAGCTGTCTCATTGTATGCATAAACCCCCCAACATGCAGATACCTCTGGCACCAGTAAATCTTTTGGACTTTGAATCTGGCAATCTCAACATCATCCTCACTGGCTTTTAAAAGTATGATTTAGTTTAACAAGTGTGACTGGAGCATCCCATCAACCTCAGAGCCTGACAGGCCAGGCTGTCAGTTTTGGGGTGAAGCTGCAAAATTCCCAGCAATGTGGGCAGTGTCTTGCCCTGCCTCACACCACACATTTCAGTGTCTGGAGCAGCTGCACATCACACAGAGCTGGTCTGGCTGCACTTCTCACCTCTGGAAAACACCATGCTGCTGAATTCCAAACATGGCAAGGGAACACTCCTACTTCAACACTGAATCTCCTTCCCTCTGACACAAAAGTGCTGAATCAGTATTTCAAACCCTGTGCTCCAGCTGGGAACTTGTCTTTTATGCATGGATGGAGCTCTGTTTCACACACAGTGCTGTTCCCTAAGCAGAAATTACTCTTTTTTTTTGCAGAGCACCCTCATCTGAGCTTTATATCCCCCATGGAGAACATGACCACATTGAGATGTCTGTGTGCACATACCTCTTCTTTGGAAGTTTAATCTTTGCAATGTAACTCAGGCAGTAGTTGATGACATCTTGAAGGATGTCCTCGCCCAGGTGGCCCTGAATGCTCTAACAAAACAAACACCCTTCAACCAAGGGTCCAGAATTTGAGATTCTAAAAGCAAGTCACATGGAAAACACAGACATTGGATAATCAGGCATGGTTAATACCACAGAGAAACAAACACGCCTTCAACCAGTAACATCAGCTGATGCTCACATGGTATTAACAAAAGGCTCTCATTTTTCTTTTTGTTCATTTTGTAACACCAAACTATCCTTTAATATGATTCCTACTTGTACCTGCTTCAGAAGGAAACTGTTCCACAGGCAGCAGCCCTAAACAAAAAGCTGCATTTGGTTATAGCCAAGCATGAAGAAATGGAGCTTGTTCCTGCAGTAAACTGGAACCACTGGTCAAGGCAGCAAATTCAGCCAGGATCTCTTAAATGTTTACTCTCCATTACTTATGTTAAACATTACATGCCAAATGAATGATCCATTAACAGGACTAGCAGCAGTAATTTTGGTCTTTGGAAGGGTGATTACAGAGGACTACAAATAAATCAAAATACTGTTTAGAAAATATCTTTTCCCCGCTATTGGAAATTTCACACTTACCTGCTTGCTCAAGAATTTCCCATCTTTGTATGCTACCAGGCCATTTTCTGGGAACACGTAGTCATATTTTTCAATCACTGCAAACAAGCAAAAAGACAGTAACTCATCATTTCCCCTATTTGCTTAATGCAGAATTGTCTTCAATGTGAAATAGATTAAAATACAGCAAACACTAGCTCTGAAAGCATGAAAGTTTCATGCTTTCATCATAGTGCCAAGCACAATATTAATGGGCTAGTCCCATTTCTCACTAAGATTAATGCACACCTCAAATCACACGAAGTCATTTGTTTGACATGGCTGTGGTTTTACTTAGAGGCATGTGACTCTTTGCTTAAGTGTAAGCAAATGATCGAACACCTCAAATACAACAAATCCCTGGTACACGACCTGGCTAGAGAGCAAGTCAAATACTGCCCTTTTAGGCTGGTTTGTTCAATGTCACTGATCTTCAGCAGATGTCTGGGAGTTGTGAGTCTCAGCACAACACAAGATGATATGGAGACGATTACTGGAGACCACTTGGAAGGCAAACAAACTCTGAACTGTCTGGGCACCACAGGAAGCTATCAGTGGCATCAATTAAGCAAAGACCATTAATAAAGGTCTAAGGCAAGAGTCCATCAGTGCATCATAACCCCACAGTGAACTAAATCGGGTCCTCGAGGGATGTGCTGGCCAGCTGAGCAGCTCCACGTGTATGTCACACACACGACTCCACTGCACACAGCAGTGTGAAAAAGCCCTCCCAAGGCTCTGTCACCGAGGCAGGATTTCACCATTAGTAACAATCTCTTAATTTGATATCGAGATACCAAATGCCGGTTAGTAGCTCTCCACAGCCGGAGTGCACCGCAACACGACCAGGAAGACAATTACAGGCACGAAAGGGAAGAGGGGGATGAAGAGGGATCAACCCTCAACCTTCACTGAAGCCTCCCCGCGGGCCCCGGAGCGCGGATTGCATCAGCCCGGCCCTTACCGTCCTCGCCCAGCTGCTCGCGGATCTTAGCGAAGTCCGAGCCGCCCACCACTCCCACCTTCACCTTCTGCCGCAGCTGCTGCAGGAACGCCGCCATCTCCGCCGAGATTTTCTGGGGTCCAAAACAGAGCTGTCAGATTTGCCTCCGTGCCGCAACAACCAGCACAAACCCGCAGCACCGTGCGGGTCTTTAAGCAGCGTTAAGTGCGCTAGGTGTGCCCACAGAGGCCGCGGCATGCGGCACACGCCGGGCCCCGCGGGCGGGACGCGCTGTGCGATCCGGCCCGCTCCCCGCGGGCTCGCAGCCCCGTCCCGCACTCGCCTGGCGCGGGGCCGTCAGGGTGCCGTCCACGTCGAACAGGCAGAGCGCTGAGGGCGGCGGCGCCATGGCTGGGGCTGTGGAGCTGACAGGGCTGTGGTGCTGGCAGAGCCGTGGAGCCGCGGGGCTGGCAGGGCTGCGGGGCTGGCAGAGCCGTGGAGCCGCGGGGCTGGCAGGGCTGCGGGGCTGGCAGAGCCGTGGAGCTGCGGTGCCGGCTCCCCCAGGCCGGCTCTCCCGGCGGGCCGCGCGCGGGGCGGGCCGGGCGCAGCCGCGCTGAGGCGGCGAGGCCATGGCGGCGGTGAGCACCGGGGTTGCCGGGCGGGCTATTCTCCATTCCCCTCCTTCTCCCCTTTCCCTATCTCCTTCTCCCCTTTCCCCATCTCCTTCTCCCCTTTCCCCGTCTCCTTCTCCCCTTTCCCCGTCTCCTCCCTTTATCCATCCCTATCCCCATCCCGTCGCGGGCCGCTCCGTGGCGGGTCCTTGCAGCATGGCGGGGCAGCGCGGAGTTTCCCTTCCTGCCTTTTCCCTTCAGCTCTGCGCGTTCCCAGCGTCTTCTGCCGCCTTCGGCCTAGCGCTCTCCTCCTCTTTACCGTGCTTTGTCCACTTTTCTTTTCTGTTTTCCTAAAATTGTTGTTCAAATGTTATTCGGCTAATCGCCAGGTAGAAGCAGCTCTGGCTGGGATATTGCTCAGACAGCGAGAGGCAGGGGTTGTGTAAGGGTCGGTCACTGAGCTCACTGATATCATTTGTGTTAGCAAAGTTTTCCCTCTCGGTCTGCACGGAGAGATGCGAGCACAAACACCAGCTTCCCATCAGAACACTGGTTTAAGGTTACAGTGAGCTGGGGCTTGTGCTTTAGTGTTTTTAGGTGCCCGAGGGACCAACTCTGAGTCACTGATTGGGTTTTGAAGAGGACTCAAATAATAATTTGTGGGAGTCTTACCTTACAGGCTTGGCTCTGCACAGTTAGAACTAAAGTCTGCACAGCACCAGCTTTTGGGAGATGTCTACAGAAGGAGCTCTGGACAAGGTCATGGAGAAGGGAAGATGCTGGCCTGCCCTGGACTTTTGGTTCGTGGGAGTGTTTGCAGTCACAAACCCAGCGAGCTCATGGTGTCAGTAATCGTCTCAGGAGACCACAGGTGCTGTCTGTGTGTCTGTCCCACTCGGCCCCTGCTGCTGTGGTCCAACAGAAGGCTGTGGATGGGAGCACAGAAGAGTTCAAGCTGGTCTACAGGTTCCCAGGGATAAAATATTGCAGAGTCCTGTCGAGACTGAAGCTGTTGCAGACTGCCACCTCCATGATCATTCTGCCTCCTATCTTCTACCTCTACCTGCAGGACCAGGTGTCTCAGAATTTCCTCTTCTATACAACTGGCATCGCTGTCTTTGCTGGGGCAATGTTGTATGGTATGAGCTACTTTTTCAGAAGAATTATTGGATTAATCTACTTAAGTGAAACGGGAAAAACTGTCAGAGTGGCCCACTTGACATTTTGGGGAAGACGTAATGATATTTACTGTCCCATAGAGACAGTGGTGACTTTGGATGAAGTTGGAGATAGCAAGGATGAGCTACTTCACCAGTTCAAACGGTATAACAGTACAGATACTTTGTATTTTACAATTAAGTATGGCCAGATTGTAGACAGACAGAAATTTACTCAAATATTTGGAGACCTTGTGTGACACAGCAGCTCATTTCCAGTGATCTTCCATGTTGCATGTTCAGTGTCCTTATTGTTCCATGAGGTTTAAGTCGTTTACCAAACTACACATCTCTGTCCTTTTCCTGTGCAAAGCCTGCTGTAAGTGCACCCAGTATAGAAAGTCGGTGGTAAAGCACAGCCCACTGGATTAAAGGTCTTGCAGCTTGTGTATGGTGTGAGGAGTGTCTGTCCCATGTTGGATTCAGTAATGTCACAGCATTCCAGGCCTGAACTGTCCTTGGAATGTGCCGTAGGACACCAAATTACTGGGGGTGACCCTGGCTTTTTGTTTCAGTTGGCCTCTTTGGTTGTTCATGAAACATGAAAAAGCTCTTGAAATGAAATGCAAGAGCTGCCAGAGCATCCTCACTTCAAACTCAGTGTTTCTTTTAGCTAATTTCAGGTTGGCTACGAAGCCTCTGGAAATAAAAGCTGGTCTGGTACCTCTATATGATGGATGTCAGAGAGGGACATGCTCACGTGTTAATGCAGTTGAGGGAACTGGGAAGGTGTGTGGGCTGTCCTGGCCCCAGGAGGGAGGGCTCTCCGGGATGGGAGTGGAACTGGGCAAAACAGCAAGAGACACTGGCAGCTCAGCTGCTGCGTTAAAGGCTGGGACAATATCTCAGGAGCCTCTTACAGAAATTGCCATTCTTCACTGGAACAGGAAAAGCAGCACCTGTCTCCATGTAGGGTTGTGGTCTTATTCCATGGTACTGGTACAATTTCTCCTCTTCCAAAACCTCAGTAGAAATGAGGAATTTAAACCCAAGAAAGAAGCAAACCTATCACCTATAACACGTAACACATTTTTGAACTATCAGAAGCAAGATAATTCCTTACACCCCTCTTCTAACTTCCTTTGAAACTGGCAAATAAACTGACTCACCAATGATCTGGAGTGTTCTTTCCTTATTTCTTCCTCATGTGAAGTGAAACCTCTGTTTCTTGGTAGATCAGCAAAGGCAGTTAAGTAAAATTGCCATTTAAGTGCACAGGATAATCCTGAATTACTATTTCTCATGTTGAACTTTTCCTAATGGGTTTCTATGAGTTTAAGTTTTGGTTGACACTGTGTACATGGCAATATCAAAAGAGATCCAAATATTCCTTGGCATAAATACCATGGCAGCAAAATACAGTGTACAGGTACATGGTGATTTTGGAGGTTTATCAGAATGTATTTAACATGCACTAATGGTTCAGTTTAGGCATGTACTGGGTGTAAAATGAAAAGCCCTGGAGAAGTTCAATTATAAATATTTTATTTAAGAATATTGATTACACATGATTGATGTCATTTGTTATGAATCTGTGTACAGTTACTAGTTACACCATGAAGTGTACTTAAGTATTTGTTTAAACATTTATTTGGCACTGTCCACAGTATGCTGTAAACAATATTAACTTTATATGCTTCAGCTGCAGTGCTTTCTATGTATTCTCTAACGATTTCATCAACATGTTGTACACAATTATACAGTTAACTGAGTGTCAGTAAAAATTATAAAAACATCTAGAGTAGTCATAATAAAAGTGAAGATGTGGTAAGACTTCAAATTACTGGACCTTTGCTTCTGTAAAAGTACAAGACTTGCTAGAGACATTCACTAAAACTATTGCACTGATATGTTAACAATCTAATTCCCAAAATGCTGTCAAATCCAGTTCTTGGTTTGACTTTCCTTTTGCTGATAATACACTTACAAGGACAGCGATGACAATGAAGTTTTGTTGAACACCAATTTTTACCGGTCCTTCCCCAGATTTCTACAGCCTCTGTTCAAAAACCTGCTCAGGTTCTGCCCAGCTGGCACCAGAATTCTGCTTTCTGCAGAGGTTTACAGAAATCCCACTGGGTTTAAGCTGGCAGAGGTGACTGTGCTTGAGTTTCCCAATACCAGTACTTGAAAATGGGAAAACCATGATTAACACTTCTCAAAGCAGGTAAGGAACCTTTTCACATTTTGGTAGCTGTATTAAACTTGTAAATCTTTTAACTTCTCTGTCTCTTATTATGTACTTAAAAATTGTGGTCAGGTCCTGAAAGGGCAACTGTAAAAGTCCATTGTGGTCCCTGTTACTTGGTGCACAACGAAAAGCTAAACTTAGTAAACAAAATCCAGATGCTCACCAAGAAAAAGAAAAAGAAAGGCACCAGATCTAGTTCAAGTCAGCCTTCAGCAAACAGTAAAGAGACATCCAAAACAATTCTCTGAAGAGAAACAAATTAATGAACTGTTGACACTTTTCTTGATCCTGTGGCTTTCTAGAAGATCTCTGAAGTATGGATCACTTAGAATATACTATCAGAACAAAAATATAATTACTTTGCATTATAAATGTGCAGTTAGGACTAGGCCTTCACTGTAGTGGCTCTGATACCAGATTATGGCATTTCTGCTTTAGTTTTACAAAATACCTCAAGTATTTGTGTAGAAGTTAAAATAGATAAATTAATGGCTATTGTGTGTTCTGGGCAAATGGTAAAATAATTTGGAATCATTCTAGACTGCTGGCAGAAATGGAAGAATGTGCTTTGCATGGTTCTCTAAGCTTTGTCAAATTATATACTTCAGGGTAGAGTTTTCTCTGTACAAGTCTGCTTGTAAGAGAAGTCAAAAGTTTTAAAACCCATCCATGATGAGGACAAGAGGACAAGGGCTTCAGTGCCACTTGCAGTGCTGTAGGTGTGGCTGAGGGCATCAGTGCCCTGTGAAGCAGTGAGTGCAGGCTGGGCAGAGCTGACGGTGCCCCGATGCAGTTGGTGTGGCAGATGCCTGTACTCGAGGGAATAAAGCTAGAAATTATTCTGTGAAACACTGTGCTTGGCAGTGGTGGAAAGCAGAGCTTTCCCTGAAACACTGATTTTATTCCAGCTGCCGTTAGAGAATGGCACTCTGTGTGGCAGGCATGTGGCTCTGAGCGTTTGGCCACACTTGTTGCTGCTTCTGGATGCTAATCTGCCAGGGTCACCTGTGGAAACTGACTGTACCAGGTCCAGAGTCAGGGACGTGGCTGTAGGGAGGACTCTGCAGTTAACATGGCCCAGGCCACAAGAGGGAGGTTCTAGGGAATGCACCAGGCCACATTTTCTAGGGAATGCACAGTGAGACAGCTGCATGTACCTGCTGGTGACCAGTGCCAATGCTCTGCCTGGGCCGCATGTGCATGGAGCAGCTTGCCTTGGGCAGGATTACAGACAGAACACAAACCTCAGTTTATGACTTTACACTTAGCTTGTAAGTAGAGAGGACATGAATTAATGCAAACTAATTTCATAATCAGCTGTTCAGTGCAAGGGAACTGCTTTTTACTTGAAGTTTGCTAAGATGTCACTGAAAATGTTCAGGAAGAGGTGTGCGTGGTGATCCTTGAAGATCAGCGTTGGACGAAAACGGATGGATCTGTCCCCACAGCCTCCCAGAACAACACCTGAAATGAGAACAGAATAGGTCCTCTAGTCATTTCCATCTTTGCCAAATATCCAGAAAAATCCAGGTCTCTGGATGAAGATGCCCTCACTGTGGAAGGCCAACAGAAGCTCCCCAAATCCTGCTAGCCACACCGTGATACAGCACATTGCAGTGTGAATGGCCTCAAGCTTCACAGCAGCTTAGAAGAACACGATGGGTGTTGGAGCTGTTCTATAAAACACTTGGAATATTGGGACTAATCCTGACAGCAATGGAAAGAATCCATACAGCACAGAGCTTAAACAGCATCTGAGATTTCAAAGCTGCAGTACTCTCCTGATCAAGTATCTTGGTGCCACAATAAGACCCAGGAGGTTTCTTTGCATTGTTTTTTTAAACGAATTCATTTTTAATGACAAGAAGTTAAAATGTCTCAGTGCCTGCAAACCTCTCCCTGCAGTGCTTTAGGTGCACTTTTTAGCCCAAAATCAATTCTTGGAAATGTCTGAGCAATGAGAACCCATATTACTACGATGAGCTTACCCTGCTTCAAAGCAGAGCCTTAGTTTACCATGAAACAAACCACTTGCCTTCTCTCCCTGCTGGCTTAGTTTCCAAGAACAAGAAATAGTGTCTTTTACACTCCAAAATTTTGGCTTCACCACAGTTTAGAAGCACCCTGCCTTCTTTCAAGAGATTGGAGTAACAGCAAAAACACACAGCAGCAAACATGGGGCCCACACAGTTAAATTCAAAGAGAATGTTAGGTGTGGATCCCAAAGTTCCCCTCTTGATACCTGGGCCTGTCTGCAGCTGGTGGCAGTTCTGTGGGAAAAGAGGGCTGTCACTGTAGATCTGTGCCCATTTTAGGCACGTGCATTTTATCATTAGGTATTCCTAGGTATAGGAATTATGTATTTATAAAATTCATCATTCTTCTCCCTCTGTTTTCCTGAGCTACATTAACTATCTTCTAACTTTCCTGTTTCTAGAAGTAAGCATGTCTCTATGGGCAACTAAAGTCACTGCAGAGGACTCTGAACCTGATCTTACAAAAACTCATGTCCTACACAAATCTTTTCCAGTAACCTCAGACCTGCAGAGACTGGTAAATGTACACAACATGCAACAGACTGCTCTGAGGTCTCTGACAGTAAGTATTTCCAGAAAAGTCTAAATCCAGCTTTGTCATTTCACTGCTGTCCTCTGATACTGAAATACTCATACACAATATGAAAAGGAAAATGTGAAGCAATACCTCCACATATGAACGCTACTGTTTGTCACGTGAAGCTCATCCACACACACCATTTCTTACCTTTGTTTCTGGCTATTGTAATTAACTTGTTTCTAGTTGCATCATTTGGAGTGTCAAACGAACAGAATGTTCCTCTTCCTCTCACTCTGCTGATGAGATGGGGGTAACGAGCCTGCAGAGAAAGGAGAGACAAGCACATGGCAGCTGCTGCAACAGAGGACACCTGGTGGCAGGCCTGGCTCTGCCAGGTGGAAACCCTGCTGCCTCTTTGCTCCACTGGAGTGGAGCGTGGCACACATGGCCTCATGTCCTGCTCAGCCTGCAGAGCCCAACACAAAGCAGGGAGAGAGAATGAATCTGACCCATGAGCTGGGTCAAGTAAAATATTCTTTGGAACGAGCATAATGCACCTTATTTACATCTACAGTGGACTCCAGAAAAACCTGAGCATAAACCATCTGCACTGGGGCTAGAAACCAGCTTCTTCTTACCCTGCACTGACATACTTGCCATTAGCATCTGCATCACTTAATCACTATCCTCATCTTTTGGAAGAACAATCTTTTGGATAGGACTAGTTGTATTCTGGCCCTCCAAAGTATGAGATTATAGTATTTTCTGTTCTCCTGCCTGCTATGTCTTAAAGGTGTGGAGAGAGCAGAGACTGTTTTTGGGATTAGTCTATGCAAAATGCCTTTGGGAGGTGAGCACCTGCAAGTCTATCCTTAAATGCCTGTCTGTAGAGTTCCACAGTAGAAGCTGTAAGGCATTTCCCTTAAACAAGGTATGGAAAGATAAAATTCTCTTATTTTAACAGCCCAGCAGAATTGGAAGGAATATGAAAGCACCTTCCTTTAAAAAAAACTTTAGGACAAGGAAATACCAGCTGCTTATGGTAACAAAACCTTCTAGCAAAGTAATTTAATTAGCTGCAGTACATACCTTCAGATATTTTGGGTATCACCCATTATATTGGATTAAGCTACATAAACCCAGCATTTTCAAGTCAGTAAAAGAAAGTTTACTTCAATTCCAAATGGGACACATTTATTCAGGCCTGTGTTGAAGTTAATATAATGGTCTAGACCCCAGCTGGAGTTCCTCAGTCCAAGTGTTTAAACTGGATGAGGTCAGATCCTACTTCAGCAGCAAATTTCTCCTTATCTACAAAATCCTTCCAGATGTTTACCTGCAAATCCAGCAGCCCAGTCAGCAATGCTTTCCCAGCGTGGGTTGCATTGTTTAGAAGGTCTTCTGTTTTAATAACCTTAATGACTTCAGCAAGCATAAGGTTCTTGGATGGATCTCCAAGCCAGGTGTTAAAAATCCGGTAGGGCTGGGCAAAGAGTGGAAAAAGCGTTGTGGAACACGTTAACAGGCAAGTCACTATAAATTAAGAAAAGCAAGGCATCACACTGGCAGTGCAAACATGTGGTGTATGAAAAGGCATGCACTAATCTCACCAACTCCCCTGTTGTGTTATGAAGCAAAACCCCATTGCTGAGCTGAAACACAGGGTGATTACTTCATGCTTCTCATTTAGTGCACCCTGTCTTGCTACTCTGACATCTCACTGAAACACAGCTACAGATGACAGGAAATCACCATCATCTCTACAGGCTTCTACATCAAGGTTTATGTTCTTCCTCTTAATTTGACTTTTTTTTTCACTTATTACATCTAAAATGTCATTAATGCAAAGAAGAAATCTTGCTGACAGAATCTGTAATGCTGACATACAAGCTCTGAAATTCCCAAGTTGCCCTACAGGAGAAGGTATCTGTTTGTAGTTGGATTTTGTACTGAGAGTATTCCATTAGGCTTAACCCAGTTCTCTCCCCACCACCAGCTTTATGACCTTGGTGACTGACAACAACTGGCATAAAAGTGAAGAGGTGATGACAACTGTGTGTGAGCACACAGCAAGTTTCTGTAAAACAGCAGCCCCATCCAGCTGAGCCTGCACTGCTGGAGGAAACCTTGTCCCTTCCATGGATGTTACAGTCATTCCTCAGGGTCACCAACTAGCACAGAGTTCAAGTTTCATCAAAAATCTTACAGCGTTTGGCCTGAACTCCTCTTTGTGGAAAAATCCTCCTGTCATCATCTTCTTACTGAATGTTACCACATCAGCTGGGTCATCCAGGCCCCAGTGCTCGTGTGCCCAGAATTTCCCTGTGCAGCCACCTCCTGTCTGCACCTCGTCCACCAGGAAAGCACAGCCATGCTGCAGAGACAGACACAGGAGCAGGGAATGTGAGCCCTCCTTCCCAAAGCAGAACACATCCTCCCTTGGTGAACACATCAACACAAGCCAATCACAGGCAACACCTCTCCTTCCTCTCCCTTCACTCCCCAACCTCCCCACCAATGCCACTCGTGTCAGATTTCACTGTTAAAAATTCAAGTGTTTTTTCAGGAAGGCACTAGAAACTTGTTTTCTACCCATACTCATCAAATACATGTTTTTATATAGTCTTGAGCATTTCTAGAGGATACCTGAAAACATCTGGGAGGAGCAAAGTATTTTCAAAGCCCCTGATGGAAGCAGAGTGTCATTTCTAGAGGCTTTGTTTCAAATACGAATTCTCTGCCCCCAGTCAGAGTTGGGCATTATGTGGCACAGAGGCAGTGCCAGCAGGATGAGCTGGTTACTCTGGGGGCATGACAAATTGCCTTTTTCAGACATTTGCTGAAAGAGCTACTCATGTGAGCTGGCAGTGTGGGGTTTTTATGTGAAGGACTATTTTGTCCAAACTTTGTGACAGGGAGAGCAAGCTATATCATAATACTATATTTAAAAACAATGGGTAAGTACTTTTGGCAGCATCTCTTCAGCACACAGGTGTTTTGAGGGTGAAAAAAAGCATGGAGTATTACAGAGGGTCATACCTTCTAATTGGGTAACTTTACATTCCAAATACAAAGACATCCATTCTTTCCATTGTTTTATTGGAACATCAGAACTATGGCTGGACTCAAGTTGTGCTTTAGCTTCATTTTTTTGCAATTAAAAAAATGTCATTAAAAAATTTATACTCTTCACAACCTGCTTCTTCAGAAATGGAACCTCCTCAACCAACTAGCATGATCATTTAAAAAACACACCTGCAAAATTCATAGCTAATGAATCACAGAGTAATTTCTCTCTCACTTTGAAATAAGACTATAATTTATTGGGCAGAGGAAGCCATTAGGTATGAATCAAATGGAAGAGAGCAGGGACTGCTTGTATGTGGTACATAACTACCCTGACTACTGCTAAGGGGGCCTGTGAAACCCTCCAAGAGCCTGGGGCAGGGCAAAGCCTCTGGAGACACCCACAATGTGTGGGTGCACGTTTTAGCCAGCACAGAGTGCCCAGGGAAATGTTTCATTACCTTTCTGGCAATGTCTCGCAGCTTTCTGAAGAAGTCATCTGAAGCATGATTGTCCCCTCCCTCTGACTGTATGGGCTCCACAATGATTCCAGCCACAATCTTCTTCTTTTTCCTGTACTTTACTATCAGGTCTTCCACCTGTGAATCAAACACTTATGGTACATCCTCCTTCCAGAACATTTGTACGTTTCCTCCCAGCTAGATTAAATCCCATCAGAACTTCAACTTTGCATGGACATTCCTGGCTATAAAGGTACCAAGAGGCAAAAAGGATTAACAAATGCTTCCTCCAGCATTTAACATTGCTTTCTTGTTCCTGAATGGGTTTAAATCATGTCCTAATCACACTGTAACCAGTTGCACATTTATCTGCAGTGTTGTGAAGCTCTAGCCAGGTTCAGCTAGCAGAGTGCTGAGCACCACTGCAGCTCACCATGCCACAGCTGTCATTCCACCTAAGTGATATGGAAGGGGATAAATTTTGTGTCAGAAAGTAAAACTCTGCTAATGTATTAGAAAAGGTAATCTGGAAAATTCCCTTTTTCCAGTCATCCACTTCCCATATATTAAAATTAATCAGATGAAATAGTGCAGAAATGCTGTTGTTGTAAGGGGTTGACAGATAATTCTCATTAACCTCCTAGTGCCAGTTGCTGCAATTAATGGTGTGTTTGTGCTTGAAATCCCCCTCAGGCCCACAGCCCCTGCAGGCTGTACACAGCAATGGTTTCCAAACCACCAAGCCAAGGACAAACTTGCTAAGAAAACGTTTGGCTTTTTGGTTTGTTTGTTTATTTTTAAAATAATAGCTCCCAGCATTGCATTTCTCCACCAAAGCTACCCTGGAGCAGTCCCAGGGAAGCCATTTGCTGTGCTTTCTGTGTTCTCTGATGTGAGGCAGGTTTGGCTGAGTGGACTTGCAGGTCCAGAAGCTGCCATGGAAAAGCTGGAAAGGCTGAAATGCTGTTAGAGGTTCTCTCTGCAGAGAGGGTTATCCACACTGTGCTCTCTCTCAGCCCCTGGCCCTTTGGCAAGAGCTGGCAGACGAGTTCACTGAGGTACAATGAAGTTCTGAGGGTGAAATTGCTCTTTGGTATCACTCATGCAGCCCTGTACTCCCAGTAAGCTGGCAGGGAGAAAGGTCTGACTGTAAACAACAGTGAATGCTGGTCCAATCACAGCCTGTTCCAATCCCTGAAAACATTCTATTAGTGAAAAGTACTAATCCTACCAACACTATTCATTATTTCAAATCAAAAACAACAGAAAGCTGCCAGGGAATTTTTTACCTCCTCTAAACAACGGGCTTCTTCCTGTTGATTCTCCTTCACAAAGTCTTCCAGGGGATACTTTAGCCTTGGAAATGGAGCAATAGGCCAGTCCAGTGAGGGAATGTCCAGTTTGTGAATTGCTTTAGAGTGAGTTGTAGCTAAGCAACCTAAGCCCAGAGAGGGAAAAATTAAAATAATACCCATCCAGTAACAATGCTGAAAAAAGGCTACTAAGAGGTGAAAAATGGCCTGACTGTAGAATTCTCTTAGCTGCTCTGTGTTTTTACTGTCTTCTGAAATACTGGGTAATTGGATTTAATCAGGCTTAAATGGATTGTTCTAGATTTTAAACATCAGTTTGCACATGCACTCCAGAAGAGCAGGAGAACCTCTGGCAGTCTGACAGGTAGCTCAGACAAGGTGGGTTTCATCCCTCCAAAGACAACTGCTCACAAAGCTCACAGTTACAGCACTCTCACATAACATGCTTAGAACAGGGACTGAACTGATATAAACCAGTAAAAGTGAGTGACAACATGTTTGTGGTGATTTTACCCCAGGACTTAGATTTTCATGAGTACAGACAGGAAACTGCAGATTTAGACTGAAAATAGGAGCCTGTCTGAAAAGAATTTTTCAAAAAACTTAAAATCAATTCCTACTGTCACTCAAACATTCAGTGCTGGTGGGGCTTCCAAGGCAAACCTTAATGAACCTGCAGCTTCTCCACTGGCACTGTGTGTCTAAGGACAAGCAGAGTGAGCTGAAGGGGGACAAGGGACAGCTTACCCAGGGTCCTGCCGTGGAAGCCACCCATGAAGGAGAGCATGGCGTAGTCAGGGCAGCCAGGGGGCTGCAAGCAGAGCACACAGTGGGGTCAGCAAGGGGCTCACATCCCCTTGTTACAGCCTGCCCTTCAACAAGTACATTGGTCACCCCCTAAACCTGCCCCTGCTCCCAAACCCACCATTAACTCTGAGGAGTCCTTGGTGTTTTATGTGGGGGCCTGACATCACTGCACAGCTGAGCTCAGACAAGGCTGAGCCTTCAGCCTTCACCCCTTTTTACACAAATTAGGAGCACATGTTTACGGGGTGGCTGTGCCTGGGGTGGCACTGGGGCTGTAGGGGCTCAGTGAGGAGAGGCTGGGGCTCCCCTGTGCTGCACCCCCATGCATTCCTGATGACTCCCTGATATTTTTTGGGAGCAGCCTGTATTTCACCACTTCCTAAATGTACAAAGCCCAAATTCCACTTCACATGTAGCAAACCAAACTTTTCCTCCCAATCTTCCCTTCCAAGCCCAAACCAGAGGTATATCTGTAGGTGTGGTAAAGAACCAATGTTACCTGGTTAATCATGCAAGATTCCAGTTCTTCTTTTGTGACATTATTATGGCCCCTCTCCTTGTTCTGCAAAAAACCCAAATAACCCAACATTAACATTCCTGTAGTTGGAACCAAAGCATTTATGGCAGAAGGACAAACCAGTAATGCTGGTATTCAACACTGGAGTCAAGGAAGACCCTGACTATGGCTTTCACATGCTGACTATGATCTGCATTTTCTTTATTTCCTTTCCATTATAACTTCTGAAGTTCTGACAACAAAGTAAAAGCTTAGACAAAGACATTTTAATAAACATTTTATACTAGACTGAATATAAAGAACATAATGAGCAAGACAACCTCCAAGCATCCCTTTGTTTTGCAATAACAATTCTGATTATGAGTATGCATTTCTACATCTAAACCTACAAAAATATCTTCATGTTTTACTTACTCTGTACCACATGAATATGGCTTTAAAGGCATTTTCATTAGAGCAGGATCCACAAGACATGGTCATCACCTGTGACAAACCCTTAGGAGCCACCTGTCAGCAAAGACAGAAAATTACTGTCTAAATACTGAGCACAAGTACAGTGCAAAGTGATAATAACAGTGATGATAATAATAGTGATCAGTCCACAGGGATCTCAAACTCACTGATAGCAAAGACTCCTTCAGTTTTTCTGTAAAGTTCTCTGGAGGTAAAATCCCTAGGGCAGGTCTGTTGATAAAAGTGCTCTAAAACAACAAAGGAAGAAGAATTGTTAGGTCTTACTATCACATGGAAAATATGTTGATATCAAAGCAGTTCCATTTTATTCCAATTATAAATACCAGGCAGAAGTCTGTATCATGGTACAAGCAGTTTTAAGCTAGGGACTACTATTCCTGCCTTACCATATGTTTTTCTGTCTAATCCTTACTACTTTATTCTTGCAGGACACCTTAGGAAAGGTGCATGCTAACTCACACTGACATTTCCTCTTCAATATTGCCATTTTAATTGCTCAATCTCCATTTTCCTTACACACAGGAAATATGCTTTTAAATCTTTATTACTGGCTTTCAGTTTGAGTAGTTAAATTCAGTTAGGATAGCAGCATTTTCATCCTAACTCAGCTTCAAGACAGACCATTTTGGAACACTGGGCAGGTGGAGCCAGGCTCTTCAATGGAAGCTGAGAAGCCATGGGCATGAATCAAAGCATGAGAAGTATTGATTTGGGTATAGGGACAAGGTTTTGCAGGAAGAGAAGAGTGAAGCAGTGAAACAGGCTGCTCTTCTGGAGGTCTTCAAGCACCCTGGTCTCATTTCACAGCCACCCATCTTGGAGCAGGGGGTTGGCCAAGAGACCACCTGAGGTCCCTTCCAACTTCAGCGGTGCTGTGAACTGGCCACATCAGGAGTCACACCTTTGGGAAAGGTAATTTTGGTGTCAGGAACAGCAGTCTGCAGCCCACACAGGGATTTCTAAGGAGCAGCTGTGGAAGAAGCCCCTCAGCCTCCCCAGTCCACTAACAGAGATGAATGTCACATTTATGCAATTAATTTAAATTGTGTCATGGATTAAAATTGATTCATTGCTGCTCTTAGTCTTTGTGGCTAATCTTATTTGATTCATACCATGCTACTCTTTATTTTAAATTAAATTTTCTCAGAGAAGGACAAGCTCAATAAATTTGCCAACTGCCAAGCAGCTTTATTTGCCCTTTTCTTTTGTTTGTTGTTTTTCTTGTTGAACAAATAATGGCTGAAATTAACAGCTGAGCTTTGATAAGTCAAGGCTCAATGGGTCTCCAGAGGGGACACACAGCCTCCCCCAAAACACTCATATTTTCAGTGCAGCTGAAGCTTGCACATTTATCAGCATCCTTCAGTCCTCCTCAACACAAACACTCATTCATTCCAAGATGTGTGAGGCACAGCAAGAGGTGCAAGTGGTCACACTGCACCTGTAAGGACATTTCATCAGGATTCTTAGGGAAAGCCAAGTATCACACAAGACACTGGACAAGCTAGGATTTTGTCAATTGTTTGAGTCTTACTTCCAAAACACTGTTTCAACAGACTCAGGCTTAAAAGAAAACCTAAGCAAGGATGTTAATGACAGGTTAACATAAAATTTTTGTTCAGTAGCTGAGAAATCTTACTTGACTTTCTTGACACAAATTTGTTGTGAATTTGATTATGGGCTGTCACAGTCAATTGACAATATTTCCCATTAAGCAGAAAAGCTTATTTTTCTTTTGTAGTTAATGAGACACCCAGAACTGAGAAAAATAGAACATTGACATCATGCTGCTGTGGGCTCAAATAAACAGATGTACATTCTGTGTTGATAGCTGGCTACAGAGAGGTATGTGGAGCATTACAAACAAACCAAATAAAAAGTCCCACCAGGAAAACATCAATCCTTTGCTAATACCAATCAAAGCTGTGCAACTCGTGTAGGACTTTGGAGGAGTTCCTTCACTGCACGAGTGTCACCTGCCTTTCCCCAGTGGGCAAATCAGCAACTGCCACTAGCAACAGGGCTTTTGGATTTTTTAATTGGTTTTGGGATTTTTGTTTGTTCTTTTTTGGTTTTGTTTTTGAAATCTGACTTTGCCTACTGCTGCATTATAGTGAAGATATTATTTCCAGAAATCATCTTTATATGTTAATGTAAGTACTCATAAATATTAGACCTTCCAAAATATCCAGATCTGCCTTTGATTCCTTTGATAACTCCAGCATTTCTAGTCCTGGTATTTTGTTGGTTGTTTGTGGTTTTTTTTTAACTTAAGTATTTTAGTCCTGGGAAAAGCAGAATTTCTCACCTGAAGACATGAGCACTCCATAAAGGAAATCAGCTCAGAGAACTCAAATGTCTGCATTTCTTTGCCCTGCTAGAGTGCACTTAGGAGATGAGAATCAGTCACCACCTTCAATAAAACCCCTAAACTTGCCAGAGCATTCCAGATGTAGGGCACCACGTCCAAGGTATTGTATTCTCTCTCAAGGTTTGGGGCTTGCTTTCAGGATCAAAAAATCTTCAGAAAACATTATTAAAACGGTTAATTTGAGACAGTATGTTTGAACTATTATTTAAATGTGGCTGCAAATACATCAAGTGCTTGCACCACCCAAATGTTTAATTTTTGTAAAACTTCCCAGGGGTTTTGGTGTCTTCTTAAACACTACCATGCTCTTTTCATCTAGTGAGAAGTAAAGCAAGCAGATCCTATAATACATTAAATTGAATCATTAGCATTCTCTATCAGTCTAAGAAAAAAAGAGAAAGCCCATAACAAGGACAGAGAGAACTCCTTCATGTACTTCATGTTCTAATTCACTTACCAGGTTCTGTGGCTGCTGTAAAAGCTTTATCAGAGAGGGATGGCTGTAACCTAATTAAAAAGAACAAAGAAAGAAAACAGTTCTTTTTATCTGGTTACAATGAAGTAATGCAAAGCATAATCTAGAGAATAACCATAACTTCATGCTTGACTGTTTGTGTGTAATTTGTATATTTTTAACTTCTAATAATGGGACTTCTTTTGAAGTAGGACAAACCTCTGGGCTCTTTTCCCTCTGCAGCCTTTCTGGGTGCAGGGCACAGCACAGCACTGCTGTTGGGAGCTGTAGCACACCCATTTCCTTACTTTGACAAAGTTTTGCTTGGAAAAAGATACAACAATTTATCCTTCTCACTAAGAAACTAAGCTTCAATTTTAAAACATTGAAGGCACTTAAATTACATCCATTGATAGTCTACAGGATAACTTGCTTGCTTACAAGCAAAACCAATTTATCTGCTGTTAAAAAAAAAAATCGTCGAAGGAGGCCAGAAATTTCATTTAAAGTCTGATCTGTAATGTATGAAATGCCAAGGCCAGAGATTAACATCATCTTTTAAATTTCCTTGTAGAAACAGTTGGAAACCTCATCTTGCCTACTGCTCAAGAAGTCAGACCACGGTAATTTTGTTACAAAAGCTTATTGTGCTTTGAATCCCCATTCCAGTGGAATGACAACAGCCCTGATTATCCTGTTTGAGCAAGGGAGCATTAGGCGACTGTGTTAACAAATCAATTATAAATTCAATTTTGAACATTTTAGCTGAAAACAAGAGAATATCCACATTGTTTTTGTGGCATGTCATGCTGATAAATCTGCTAAAATTATTATGAAGATAATAATAGTGGCTATTTGGGACACAGAACAACTAAATCTGCATGGCATCTGCTGTCATGGGAAGAGCTGTTGTTCAGCTAGAGGGAATGACACATTGAGAGCTGTGTCCTTGAGAACTGCACCTGGGACTGCCACTGACAGCCCCTTTGAGAGTAAATCAAGTGTTTTAGGAATCTCCAAAGCACAGCTACTATTGTTTAGGAAGCTCAAGGATCAGCACTGATGTTGCTTGTAAGAACTTTCAATCCTGTTGCTGGTGTTATCATATGTGAATGCCATCGTGTAAGAGATCTCATTCTCTTACATAACACAAACTTCTATTACTCCTGATTTACCCTTTTGCACCCACACAGCATCTACCTCCCATTGTCTTCACTTCAGGCCAGGAGTTCTGGTCTTCCTGCTAACACTCCATCCCTGAGCCTCCTCAGAGGGGCCCCAGTGAAAGGAGAGAGGATCCTGAAAGCCTGACTGCTGTGAAACAGTCAGGCTGTGTGACAGAAGCTGAGCTGGCATGTGGGTTCACAGTCAGGAACCAACACCAGGAAGGACTAAATGCTTGAATAACCATTATATAACTGGGGTAGACAAGTCAAAGAGCTCCAGGCTGGCATGGCAAACAGGCACTAATTCGTTTCAGTGCCATGACCAACTCAAGGGTTTGCAGTGTTACAAATGTGCTCTCAGAGGGGACTGAGCAGGCTCTAAGGAAGGGCACCTGCTCCATCACTCTCGCTGTGTGTCTGGATCAGCGTGACAGGAACGTACATGTCCTCCAGGCTCATGAATGTGCCTGTCTGCAGAAGGAAAAACAACTAGAGCCTGCTAAAATAATGACATGGAGAAAGCCCAGAGAATCATTTGAACTGAGCAGCAGGCTGCTGTCAATAATATCAAACTACACCTCTCTGCATCTCCCCAAACAAAGCAGACCTTCCCAGCACTGAAAAACACATTGTTTCATTAGCTATTCCAGGATGTTTCCTGGCAAACATGTCAATAATATCCCTCTTGCATCTGGCTCCATGGAGTTTCTAACTCTATTAGACAGGATGCAGGATGAAAGGACTGTGCTGTGCTACAACTGCCCATAAAAGTGTGGTAAAACACTATTTTAATTTTTGTTTTTCAGCAAGAGACAGCCCAGAGCATCATTGCCTAGAGTTTTTTTATACTTTATTTCTTATCTCTCCACACAGGCACTTATTACCTCTCAACCTCTGCTGATAAATATATTCGAGTGTAACAGATCATTATTAAATCTTGGGGAGTCCTGACAGATTCATGAAAGGTTTTTATTAGATTTACTTGCAGAGAGATAAGCACAGATGACTAACAAGCACCCTGTGATCTTGTTTTGCTCTCCCAGTCCAGGCCCTACCTCTGTCACCAATACTAGTAACCTGGGCATCTTCAGATAATCTTGCCATTCAGTACAACTGAAACATATAAATTAATGTTGTGTGTTAGACTTAGGTCAGCCTGTAAGTATTAAATTTCTATTTACTCTTTGTTCCTGCACATCCCAGAGCCATTGTCTGAGAAGGTGCAAGGAGCACTGTACAGTAGCTCCTTTGGGACTGAGGAATGTGTTCCCCAGGATAAAAACCTCGCTTGTCCTCAGGAAGGCATTGCCTCGTGTGAAGGAGGAACCACATGGCTTAGGAGGGTCAGTCACAGCACTGGAGTCTTGTCCTATGTCACCAGTTTCAATCAACCAGAGAAAGTAAACTAGAGCCCCTGCCCATTTCTGCCCATTAAGAAAATATTTCCTCCAAAATACTTCAATATTTTATACACAAAAGTATATTAAAAGAGGTATGTTTGCACCATCCAGCACCAGAAGGTCAGAAAGCCTCAGTGCACTGTCTGTACAGTTTCATTCTTTTGCAGTAAGCACTGACTTCCATACTTTGGACTGCACACTTGGCTGCATGACCAAGACCTGTTTCTCCAAATCAATTTCTTGTGTGAAGAATGGGAAGCCATGAACACTTGATGCATGTCCTTTCCTAGAAAGCTAAAATCCAAGCTCCTTGGCACACAAGCATTGTGCTCCTGTGTCTCACCCTTATTTCCACATGAGCAGTGGCCAAGTTACCTCAGTGAAGCCTGAAAGATACAAAGCAGTGAGAGCTTGTGCTGGAAATAAGCTACAGACATGGCAGGGATTTGGGATGATTACACTGAGTGCTACAGGACAGCAACAACATTGTCTGCAAAGAAGACTGGATAAATGAACACCCATCACAGTCACAAGGTCTTAGAGGCCAAAAATTTGGTAACAACCTGCATATCATCACATCCTGTTTCCCAGGAAAGGAGGCCTGTAGGGATGATTGTGAGTCATCACAATTTCTATACATAGCACAAGATCTACCTTTTAAATTCCCCCAGCACTTCTGCTCTTTTTGCTTCTGCAGAAGTGTATTTTTAAGCAGTTGAGAGGAACCATGGATGAGGAGCAAACAAACTGAAGTCCTATTGAAACCTGTATGCCTCGCAGGTGGCACTCACATTTCTGCCTTGCTTCTGCTTGAAAGGCTTCACAAAGCCATCAGCTGACCCTCCCAGGCACTTCCCTGTGTCTGCTCCCTCAGACAAATGAGCTGCCACCTCCCCTTTCAGTCAGCACCACAGTTCAGTGCTGGGCTTCTTTCATTCTGCTGCAGTACACATGGCCCACTCCTTTTATTTTTTCCCCACTTTTTGGAGATAGAAATGTTAATTGAAGGATATAATTTCATGTTAAAATGTCTACATCATGGCTGTTAATGTTTAAAACAGTAACATACTGTAACAGAATCATAAAGTCACAAATCCAAGCCAACAAAGACAACCTGAATTGTGGAACTTGAACATTCAAGCTGAGATTAATACTAGAGCTTCTACCTGGCACCACTGTGCATGTCAAGAGAGCTGTAGGTACTCAATTTGTAGTTCCTTCAGCTATCCAAACCCACCACTACACAGTACCCAGCAGTGAGCTGTCCTGATCACAGCAAGGTGTTCATTATGTCACCTCTGTTTTTTCAAATTAATCAACCAGCTTCCCTGGTAGTGCCTGAGATAAGAAAAAGACAGATTGAGGACCAACAAAACATTTTGGTACAATTGTCTCTTACCTATTGGGATGGAAGAAATCTGAGAGTAGAGATCCAACATACGATTGCCATCTACATCTACGAGGTAGTTCCCTCTGCTCTCTTCATAATTGCAAAAGAAGTGCACAGCTTCTGCATTCTTCAAGGAAAAAAACAATTAGTGCTTTAAAAAGTGGCAGTATGTAGGAAGCTGCAACTAATGCTTATACAGCAAAACTGGATAAAAATATCCAATGCTAGGATAAAAAGACATATTCATTGCATGGGAATAACTGTGCAGCTATTTTTAGAATGACTGTTAAAAGGGCAAGTCTTTACTTTTTCTACAGAAATAAAGCACAGACTTGGGGAAATTGCTCATCTTAGGAAGGCAATATGTACTTAGGCTGACATATTTTTAAACTCAAGCCCTAATATACCTTGTTTTCATTGGCCACTTTGTAACGACTCTGAAGTTCTTTAAACACAAATAGTTTAAACACATATGTTGAAAGAAAAACTCCTGATGCTAGCAAGTTAATCCTACACTATTCAAAATATATTACAAAATATTTTATTCAAAAGCACATATAAACCACACATAATGTACTCAGCATGGAAACCCAGAGTCAGTGTCACCTTTCTCTGTGGCATAAACATACAAATCAGGATTTTAAAACAAGTTCTGAAATCAAAGTATTAACACCCCCCAAAATATAGAAAATTTGACAAATTACCTGAATGCCATTCAGCTTCTTCATTAATTCCTGCAGAAAAACAAATACCAGAGTCTCAGGTGTGTAATTAGCAAATACTGATGGAGAATGTATGTTTCTTTTTTATGATCCCATAAATCATATGCAAACTTTGTAGTCCTGTGTGCTTACCAGGCCACTCTACCTGCCACAGGAACTTTCATGGTGTATCTTGCAAATATTACAGTCAAAACTATGACCTGTGGCATGCAGAGCTAAACGGGCTGCAAACACAGTTTAACTGTAAATCTCCAAAAAGGGAAAGCTGCCTCTTCTATATTGACCAACTGAACTGAGAAAACAAGAGAGAAATCAGAAAATAAGAGAAGCCAGAGTCACACAGAAGGGATACTGGTACATTGGTTCTAGAAAGACAGCTCCTTTTTATTAAGAAAAACAAAAAACCTCACAAAAACCAAAAACCCACCACATGCACAAATGCTGAATCTGACAGAGTAAAACAACATCCAGAAAATTAAAACTCTTGCTTCATTTCAGAATCAAAGCATTATTTCACATCATAAAAAGTTTCTATTTCAGCAGGAGCACAAGTGACCAAGCCTGGTGAGATGGTTTATTAAATGATGCTCTTTTGCTCTGAATTATTCCTTATGGGAACTTGGCAGTTGAGATTCAGACCTGCCTCTCAGAGAGGGGCATTTCATTCATGAGCTTTTCATTCTCAACCTCCTGATAAAAGTGGGCATAGACTTATGGAATTATGTTTACTCATATCAGATTTAAGGTTTGAAATGAAATCTGTTTTCTAGCAAGTCAGACACAGCTAAAGATAAAAAAACCCCAAGCTACTACAGTTTGGAAACTTACTCTAGATCGTGGTCCAGGAACTTCTGTCTTCATCAGAGGTCCATCATAATCAAAATCCACATCAATTTTAGCTGCAGCTTGACTGATATACCTGTGTCCTGTGAGAAATAATGAAAACCTGAGTACAGACCATATTTTCTGTGCTCTCCTCTCAGAAGTTACATCCATACCTTGCCTGAGAACACTTGACAGATGAGACCAATTACATTGAACTATCTGAAATGAACTACGTATCTCAGCTTTGACCAGTCTTCAAATAAAACCAATACCAGTGAGGTGGCTTAAAAAAACAAACCAAAAAAATTCCAAGGGAAATGATAGGGAAATTAGAGAAACAGAGGCACATCCTCCTGTAAAGCACAGGATTGAGAGCACATCTCTCTCTCCATCTCCTCTTTTGTTAAGTCTGTGCATTATGCCCTGTGCAAGCCTTTGCCATAAATTCCCTGCTCCTACATAGAGATAGTTTAGTTAACTATCAGTAATAACCAAAAAGCCTGATGGAGTCCATAGGAAAAATCCAGTCTGATGTTTTTTAATAGCTCAAAGAACACTCTTTGGGAAAGATTTGTCTCAGAAAGGTAAATGGCCTTGTCTCACACGAAACCAGCATTTTGCAGTGCAGCTCTGAAATCTGAGTTCCAATCAATGCCAATTTTCCTTCTGATCTTGCTGGTTTTATCCACGTGTGTAGGGAATCATAATAAACTTGACATCTTAATGAAAACAAAAAGGCAAAAATCTCCTGTGCTTCACCAATAACAGGCTCGGCTTCCCTTTCTGAAGTAACTGTTTTAAAACACAGGGTTTAGGCAAACTTCATCTGACAGAGACAGTTCTGGTAAGCATGTGTTCCAAACATACACATATTCCATTAAGGGGATTATGGGATGCTATAGAGATTATACATTTGCAAGAACAGGAAGTATAGACACCAAACTCTACCAAGGTGACCAGCAAGAGACTGTGAGCTTGCTCTGCATGCTGTGGTTACATGTTGAACTAAACCAACATTCTTGGCAATTACATTTTTGTCATGGAGCATCTGCAAGCCTGTAGCCAGTATGGTATCAACAATAAACTGATTTTAATACTCTTAACTTGGTATCACACTCGGACCCGAAAGAAGAGGGCATAGCTTTTTTTAATATCTGTGACAGGCATTTTTAAGCTGGAGCAATTTGGATGGCCCAAAATGAAGGTCCTTAGCTTTCCTTGTCACCAGCTGCAGCTCAGATCCAGGCTCAGCATGGAAAGTCAAGCAACACCAACTCTTGCCCGAGGCACTCGGAGCAGCAGGGTCTGAAGGTACCACACCACACCCTGCTGTGCCAGGGCCGTGCTGCCAGGTGCTAAACCAACAAACTGCACCCCAGTTTGGCAGAGGTGCAGGGAGGGAGATGCCTGGGCAGGCAGGCCAGCAGCCAAACACACAGAAATCCCAGGGGGGCAGCACTGCCACCGGAAACCCTGGCAGCACCAGCACCTCTGCACTTCCATCCATACCCACCTCTCACTGCCAGAGCTCTGCTCCAGCAACGTACTGAAAATGTTTTGTATTTGGAAGTAACAGTTGTTAAATAAACCAAATATTTATCAAGGAAAACAGAAGGTATCCTGTGATACTGCTCAGCAGTGCTCCGAGCAAAGCCATTCAGCTGAAATTTCCAGCAGTGACTTCAGACATTTGCCTCAGCTTGTGTCAGCCCAAGCTGGGATGTCTCAAGCAAGCCTGATTTCAAGAAAGTACCTGGAAAATCACAGCCCTTTGAAAGCATCTTTGAGCACTTAAAGTCACTGCTCATCTTGGGAAAACTTAGTCTGCAAAGATGATTATTCTCTCCAGCTTTAATTCAGATGCGTCAGTGCCTCTCTGCAAAGCTATTAATAGGTTTCATTACAGCAACACCATTTTTGTGTCATTCTGTTAAGCATTCGTATAAATTTGAGACTGCGGGGCAACTGCTCCACTGAGGGAGAAAAAGCTACTGCATATTAAAGATCAAAATCTCCACAATTCATAGGCAATAAGGCTGCAAGTTTAGCAGGCACACTCCCAAGTCTAAAAGGGAAAGAGACCAAACTAATGTTTTAGTGCACCCACTCCTTCCCCAATGGAGGTTCCACTAAACCAGCTGCAAACATTTCTGCTTCTCCCATGTCCCCTCCTCTCCCTGCAAATATTTCTGCTTCTCCCATGTCCCCTCCTCTCCCTGCAAACATTTCTGCTTCTCCCATGCCCCCTTCTCTCCCTCCCCCCAGGCTCCGGGTGCTATTTCATATGCCAAAGGGGAAAGCACCAAGAGGCACAGAACATCCAGGACATTTTGGGACTAACAGCAAACATGGAAATCCAGCAGCATACCTGGAATCATTTGGCACAGTTGCAGATTTAAGCCAGGTGAGCTCTAACCTGGGTGCACAGTCCTCACCCTCCTCCTCCCCACCCTGCCTGGTGCCCTGCTGCCACCACATCCCCCTGCACACAGCCCATTTCCTGCCAGCCTCACCACTGCCCTTGCTCTGCAGGCCAAACGGGAGCTCAGGCCACTCTGCAAAGGCTCAGAGGATTTCAGAGCCCTGCCAAGGGCAGCCTGGGCACCCCTGCCTGGGCACTCATGGCTTTCTGGCACCCTTCTCTCCACACCCCCTGCCACGCTTTGTTCTCCAGGCCTGGAGAACAGCAGGACACGGGTGCTGCCTCCTGCTCCCCAGTGCCTGTGGCCCTGCTCACAGCACAGCTCTGGGACGTGGCTGCTCTCCTGCAAAGGCTTTTCCAGGCACTTGGACAGAGTGATGGATGGCTGCATCAATACCTGCTTTGTTTAGCCTGGAGGAGGATTTCAGGCCATGCTCTGTCTCTCTTGCTTCCCCCCAGCATCAGCACCACAGTTTCCTAATGGTGCAAGAAAATGCAAATAAATCAGGTCACTCACTGTATGCTTCATCCCCTGGGAAACTGCAGCAGGCTCTGCTCAGCTGGCATTTCTGTCTTGAAGGTACGCAATGAGCTTTGCAACTCAGCCCAAATTTTTCCTGTTTGACTCTTTAATATCAACTTACCCTGCAATAGAAACTCTGAAGATACAAGATACAATGTAATTCAGGCCACTCTAACTTGATATTTAGGAGTTGTAGACATTTGCAGGCCCAGGTCTGGGGTTTTGCCTCTCAAAAAGACAGCAGAGATAGGACAGGTAAAAACTGAGATTCTTACTATGACCAAGCAAGGTATTTTGAAGAAATGAGAATCCCTGGTGGCTAGTCCTTCAGTGAACTAACAGCATTAACTTTGTAATAGAAGGTAATCCCTTGATTTTCTGTTGAGATCTGAATAAACTACCTTAGAAAAAGGGGATTTTGTATTATCTTAAGAACAGGAACAAATGACATAATCTCAGCTCTCATCTTAAAAGTGTGTAGAGCTAATGGGCTCTGATCAAGTGTCCTTCTCTAAGGAAGCATTACCAAAGCTCTTAAATTACATTTAGTTAACATGACCAAGAACAGCACCCTTTTTTCCCCCTGGTAAACAAAGCTGTCTCTTTTTATCATGGCAAAAGTCAAAACACAAGCATAGGTACTGTTAATGAACCTCATTTCAGAGAGCACATAGGCTAAACAATTTGCACAGAATTTTCTACCCATCCCATTTAAAGAAGGTGGGCATAAGAAGCTAAATCCTAGTTTTCTTGCAGGCTTCTCAAAGCTCTCATCACACATCATCTTTCTGAACACTTGAATAACATCAGCAAATTGTCACATCCTTCCTTTCCATCCAACAGGATGTCATCACTTGCAAGCAGGCAGAAAAGCTCACTTCCCAACTTTGCTTCCCTGCACTGCCCCCATTGCTCACCAGGAGTCCCAGTCAGCAATTTTAACAAAGTACCACATTGCTATAGCAACATAATTAATGTAAGTGCACCCTGCTAATTTGGTGATGCTGTTAGTCACAAAGAGCACCACTGTTGGCAGGTCTGTGCTGAGTGCTTATCTCTGGCAACAGAGCTACAATCAAGGCAGGACTAGAAAGAGCTTGAACCTCTCATGTGTTTGACCAAAAATAACACTCACGTTAACACAGCTCCTGAGTGCAACACTGGATATTACTTGGGAGAAACTCCAGTGAAGGGCACTGGTGTCATGAACAGGAGGAACGATTCCAAGGAAAAGGAAAAGAAGAGGAATGAAAGTCCATGCTGGCATAACCAGAGCTCTCAAACACAAGTGTCTTCCTGTGAAGGGGTGTAGAGGGGAAGTTCTGCAGTCCCCAGGGAGGCACATGCCATGTGCCACAGCACTGCTGCCCTGCCTGAGTGCAGATAGGCAAGCTCCCTGCATGCTTTAAACTTCCCCTCCACAGTGTCGATCAAAGCACCTTCCAGACAGAATTTTTAGAGCATGGAGGCCCTGACAGCCAAAAGCAGGAGGACTGTGATTTCCTCCGAGTCCTCTTTTATGTGTTACAAGTAGAATCTGTTACTAACAGATTTTGAAAGGGAATGGCAAAAGGCCAGGCTAGCTAGAGATGTTTGGGAAATGAACATCACTATTGCATAACATTGTGAAAACTGAGATTGCTATTTACAGAGTGCTTATGCTGCAAGATCAGAAACTCTTCCACATGAGATTGTCTGTGTTTCAGCACTCCCACATAACACTTTGGATTCTCCAAAGATGAAGAAAAAAACTAATACTACACAGGCCATAAAGAAGTGGAAACTCCTGTAAGAATGAACAAGAGAAGTTCCCCTTCACCATCCCAGCACAATCCCAAATCAACTCCTCACGAGAGTTACAGGAGCATCCAAACACTGGTCTTGTAGTTCTTGTGATCTGAACCAGTTTTAACATCTTCCCTCTTCCTAACAGCTACAGAGCTCACCAGGACACCTCTGGAACAACCAGCCACAAGGAGCACTCACGTGGGAAAACAGCAGCCTTGCTACAGCCACCCTTTGTGGCACAGAAGGAACAAGAAAACTGGATAGGAACATCACATTCACTCAAGGAACTGAGAACAGCAGTCCCAGCTTGGACTCTACCTTGTACCATGGTCTGTTTACAAAAACAGGCTTTATGTGATTGTTTTTATATAGCTCAGCTTTTTGTGAAAGTGTTTGATCAGACAGCAAAGTACAGGCTCCTCAGTCGAGCAGGAGAGGTTGCACTTTCCAGGGCTTCAGTTGAAGCTGACCTCAAGCTGAGGTCTCTCAATCCCAAGAAGGGGATTGTTCTCTGCTTCTGCCACACATCCCTCACACAAATCCAGGCTGTTCTCTCTGATTTCCTTAGGGAGATTCTTAATGTACAAACCAAATAAAAAAAAAGTAAAAAGTCTTAGCAAGGATCAATACTGGAGAAAAAAGTGTGACTGAGAATAAATCATTCTCATGGCTTTCCAGGCTCTTTGTGATTACTGTGATGGGGACAAGTCAATAACTAGTATGAACATCTTTCAGTCTTTACTGCAGTGCAGCTGGGTGCTAAACATTATTATCCTCTCCAGAGAGACAGGAAACAGGCTAAGGTAGGTGAGGTACAGCCTCAGCAAGTGTTAGTCTGCCTAGTGCACTGCAATGGAAGGGCACAGACTCTGGAGGAAAAAAACTGAGAGAGACTCAAACAGTATTCAGCAGAGAAAAAAAATGAGGTCTTGGGGGAGGCAATAGTTATCAAACACATAAAAGGCTGCTGCAAAGAAAAAATAAACATTCAGCCTCCAGGTCTTTTGAGGGCAGGACCAATAGTAAGGACTTGATTTTTTCCCTGTTGTGAAACTCAGGCTAAATATTAGGAAAAAAGTTTCAAAGGTAAGGTCAGTTCAGCAATAAGCAAATTGCCTGGGGAGGCTGCAGAAGCTGCAGAACAGATCAGCATCCTAGAAGGGCATGGGTGTGCACTAATGCAAACTGATGCTACCTTCAGGCAGCAGCCTGACCTTCTGCCATGCTTTCAGTGCAGGATTCAAAGACAAATTCAACCCCTTTGGGTAATCAGCAGGAAACTGAACTACATCTCTGGAGTGCCAGCCTGTCCTCATAGCTATGGCACCGCCCTACCAGCCAACAACCAACTGCCTCCAAAGCATGGAGCCAGAACAGCTTTCCTGCTGCAGTGCCCAGCTGATAAAACCAGAGGTGGCACAAAGGGAATAAACATTTTCATGCACACTACCAGTTGTGATCAACTTGCAGCACACCAGGCTGACAGGAGCAAAAGAACTCAATTCAGGTAAGATTTAACACCACAATTCACCCTCCTTTCTCCACCATCCTCTCCTGGTCCTGCCTGGCTGACACCCAGGGACAGCAGGATGCAGGAGGCTTTGTAAAAGGAAGATTAGGTTAGTTACTCTATTGTCATTCTGCCACCCTTCAAATTATAGTGAACTTTATCATTGAAAGCAAACTATCAAGCAGATCAAACAGAGAAGGAAAACAAAAGCATACCTGATTAAGGGCTTATTTTCAAGGAGGGCATGATACTTACATTTTTGGATAAGATTTAACTTGCATATTACTGTCATGAGTGTTGCTTAGCTTTTGCATTTTGTTCAACTTAAATGTTTTCATTTTCCCTTTCTAGTTTGCTTGCCAAGGGTTAGCATTGTGTAAGGAGAACAGTATGCAATGGTTAAGTAACTAAAATTTTTCGACTAGAGAAATAGTCAAGGATAAATAAAATCTCTTTGTGTAAATAAATTTGTCATAGATTCAAGAGGAACAGGATGATTTGCTTAATGCACACATACAACTGAAACATGACAGGCCACAGACAAAGACCTACCAAGAGGCAATCTATTCCCTCCTCTAAGACTCCATTCCCCCTTGGCAACCCTGTCATTTCATTATCCATTAAAAAAAAAAAAAATCAGCCTAAATGGCGCTGCAGGATTTCTGTGGGAGTAATGTCAGTCTCTTTTTTAGCCTGTAAATCTCTGAATCTGCGTGCTCAAAAATACCTTGGAGGCAAGCACTCTGGAGCAGAGAGCTCCTGGACATCACCCTCAGCACTCCCCTAAAAGCAACAGAGCCCAGCAGCACTGCAACCTGAGCTGGGGCTCAGGAAAATGGCCTGGAGCTCCAGCTTTGGCTACAGCCATCAGAGCCTCCTGCCTGTTCTGTGAGGCAGCAGTGCCACAGAACTCTGGGGAGCTCCATCATTCCTGATCTCTGCTTGCTCACACCAAGTGCTCAGATCCAGAGGCCACGGGTCTTATACAACCTGCAGCCAAGGCCCTCTGTTATTTGCTTCAGTATTTTAGCAGGCTTGAAGTTTCCTGGAAGCAAGGATGGATTAATGGAGTCCAGAGCTGCCTTCCTTTCTTATGAGGAACTACACTCCCTAACTGATGGTGAGAAAGGAAGAGGAGTTTGTGCAGCTGCCCCTCTGTGCTTGGCAAGCAGCATGGAATTGTACAGGACACTGGGAGGGACAGGGAGCATTAAGTGCTGCTGAGGTGACAGCTGAGCTCAAAGGACTGAGAGCTAACAGTCCTGCTTGCTGCAAGCACTTTCCATTGCCCACAATCGACCCAACGATCCCTGCTCCTGCCCACGGTGGATAATCAGTGCGTCACTCCCATAAATAGAAGTGCATCCTGCACTGAAACACTGACCTAATATTTTCTAATAGTTATAAGACCAGACTTGGTGTTCTTTAGTCAAAGGTCAGTTGCTCCCCGAAGTGTATTATTTAAAAGGAAATCAATGATGTTTAAGTTTCTGAGCAAATGGAAGGGTGTGCTTGGTTTATCCTGGCAGTGGCAGAAGGAGCACAGTGGCATTGCAGAAGGAGGGTGGAAGGACAGAAGAAATAGCAAGATTTACTCAGTCACAAAAAAAAGCCATTCAGCCATACTGTATTTAGTGTAACATTATATAGAATGGATGATCTTAAGAGTCCACACTGCTTTGTCCAATATAGACAACAGGAATTTAGGTTTTTTATCTATTTCACAGAGACTGCAGGTTTAATATACACACACACACACTAAATTTCAAGCCAGGGCCAAGCAAAAACTTGTCATACACTTAGGAGAAAGCAGCTTGATGCTGTGTGGCAGGTTTTTATTCCATACTAGAGCTCACTCAAGGCAGAAACACACACCACCAGTGAGGGTCACATCTTCATGCCACTCTCACAAAACCTCTTCACAAGAGAAGATGGGCAAGGTTGTGCTACACAGAAGAGCAAACCCAGCTTATTTTGATGGATGATTGTCTCATTTCTGCAACACATAGTGCCAGAGAATAAAAGCAGAGTTCCAAGGGCTGATGAGCTTTACTTCAGTTAGCATGTTTACAGGGCAAATTATTACCATGATACATTCTTGTTTGAAGAATGAAAAAAAATCAGATATACTTTGGACTACAATTGTGGTCCACTTTGGACTACAACTGCATTGTTATCTAATATGCACAACATCATATCCCTCAAGTTTTGAAAGACTCAACCGCACTGGACAAACCCCAGCAATGTTCAGATTAGACTTCTGTCCACCTGCATAAGTTTAACACCAAATACAAAGCAGGAAAATGCAAGGAAAACGCTAAATATGAAGGAGGTAAATGCAAGGAAACACTTACCAAATACCAGCAGTCTGGAGTTTTGCTGCAGGCAACAGGTCAGCTGTCGACTAAGCAACATTGACGCCATTTTATCTTTACTGAAAAAGACTCAATCTTGAGAGATTTCTTTCTTGTTCTGGAAAAAAGAAAAGAAAGGAAAAAAAAAAAGAAAAGCAAACACTTATTTATGTCCCTAGAGATGCAGCCACTATTACTGTGCTCTTCATTTCAACTCCCCCTTTCATTAATTTCCATCCAAAGACACTGAGAGCTTGGTTTGATGGATTAATGCTGATGTTCAGAGCAGCCTCAGGATTGAGCCCCACATCTGATTCTTCGTTGGTCCTGCTAAGGCAAATGACTTCCAGGTTAAAGCTGCATGTCCCAGCTTCAGCAGGGCCAGGGGGTAAAGGTCAGTACCTATCTTCCCTTGCTCTTCCTCTCTACTTTCTCTATATATGTAGACTATGCTGAACTTTTAAAAAGGGGTTTCTAGTCAGTTTCTCAAGCCAAGCTGTTGTTTTTGATTTGACCTAAGTTTATGAAAAAAGTCTCATCTAATAAAAAAGACAGCAGGACAAGCATTAGGAAATAAAAGAAACTCAATCCCCTGAAAAACAGTTTTTTACCCATTAATCACAAGTCTGTGAAGAGAGAATGTGAGAGCTGAGATTGTCCAGCCTGAAGAAGGCTCAGGTTTCATCCCATCAATGTGCACTAAATACTTTGATGGCAGTGAGCAAAGAAGGAGACAGGGGTTTCTCAGAGGTGTCCAGTGATGGGATAAGGGCAATGGGCACAAACTAAAATACTCTGAGCTCCACCTAAACACAGGAAAACCCCAGGCAGGTTGCCCAGAGAGGACATGGAATCACCATGCCTGGAGATATCCACAAGCCCAATGGTCCAGAGCAGACTGCTTCAGGTGTCACTGCTTGAGCAGAAGGCTGGACCAGACACCCCTCAGCTCCCTCCCAACCTCAGCCATTCCATGGTTCTGCCTCAGCTGGTTACATAAAAATGACCTTGGAAAGTCAAGTCAAGTATGACAGATAACATGACTCCCTTTTCACTCTGGATCACTTGTGCAGAAAGCGTGGCTGCAAGTCAGGAATAGATAAAACAGGTCACTGAATTATTATCCAGGACACAGGTTAAATTCAAACTTCACACTTATCATCATGGCCCCCTGTGTTCTGTATAGGACACTGGAGCCCTTTGCCTGGATTTGCACCTTGCTGGATGTAGACCATGGAGCAGCAGAGGACTGAGGCTTGCAGTCCAAACAAAGTGTCACTATTATCCATAAACCTGGAAAAAATTCTATTTAACAAATACACTCAGAGTAGAGCTGATCTTCCAGCAGAAAGAGCTCACAGTTTACAGCTTCCATCAGTCCCATGCCATCAATAAAACATGCCAGCAGATGTTCATGACTAGATGCAAGGAAGTAGTTTAACTATTGCTACCTTGATAGCAAGTATCTCTTATCCATAAGTAAAATACCAGATATTTACTTTCTATACTGTCTTTATGCTAAATACTGTTTGTTCTCCTTCACACTTGAGCTTTTTCAAAACATATAAAAGAAGACAAAAAACTTCTTCCTACAGAGACATATAAATTCATTGACCTATTAAGACTCAGGAACAAAACCAATTCCCTGTGCCTCCCCAGAGAATTGACATAGGACTTGGTTTCACTTAGTTGAAGTTAAAATTCAAGGTAGTTTGCAATGTGCCAAAGTGAGCAAACACTTGCACAACACTTGTGCACATGCTGGAAAAGCAAGATCAGCTTCCTAAGGCTTTGGGTCACAAGTGCAGAGGGAACTACTTAATTTTGTTTTCAGAAAAGAATAACTTCACTTATAAGACAAGATTGGTTAAATTCATCATTATGTTTTCTCTCTTAGCTTCTTTCTCTACTTGTGCTAGCTTTTGCATAATCAATGTGTGAAGAAATATCCCAACACACGGATTTCTTATCTCATGACCACCCTCTAACACAAACCAATGTCAGTCTAAGTCAGTAAGAAAATGCCCAGCACCTCGATTGATGTCCTCTGCTCAGAGCTGTTTATCTGGTCTATACTTCTCCAATCTCCAATTCCCTCCCTAAGTTTGCTCTGCAAAGTATTACTTTTTCAGAGTCTTTAGGAAGCTGTTCAAAGGTGGACACAGCTTTGCAGGAGCTCACATAAGGAGCAGTGCAAACATACTTAACAACCCACCAAGGTTCACTCCTTGTTCTCATGCCCTTCAGTCATCTCCCACGGGGGTTTTGCTGCCAGCTGCCCAACTTTGCTTCTCCACAAGGATGAGATGCCTCTTCACATACAGATCAAACTCACCTTCCAGTCACACTCCACAGCTGTGCCCACCAGTGTCCAGCTCTCCCTTCTTCCTTCCCTAGGTGAACCACACCTATGTCTGCCTGCAGAATGTTATTTATTTCTAATTACATTTACTGTTTATCTCAAGTCCTTTCATAGCTAAACTACAGCATTCATTAGAGACTGAAAAATATAATTGGAAATGATATTGGCTTTCTGAACTACTTGTAGAAAAAAAATTATTGCATGAGGCTTAAAAATAAAGTAGCTTAGCCCTAATTTTCCTTGACAGTTCTTATATAAAAAGTTTTACCATTTTCTAGTCCAGAGTCAGATTAAATCATGTAATATCAGATGTGAGAATAACTAAACCCAGCGTCTTTTCCATCTCCATTATGCACACAGCTCTCACAGGAGATCAGCTGATCTGATTGGCATCTTACTCTAAGCATGCATTATTTGGTTATCACAATAACCAATTGAATTTTGCCACCATAACCCATCTCCTGATGGATTCCTACCCGCCCAGCCTGATCCAGCAGTGCCAGCAGCAGCAGAGTTTGCAATCCAGCAGGAATCAGCTCTCCTGCACATGTCAGAGCTGCAGCGATGCCACGCTCCATCACCACTGCTCCAGAGCCACTGCGGACACACAAAATCCTGAAATCCAGGCAAAATACAGCCACCAATTCCAGAGATCTGACAGGAAAGGGGATGGGAAGGACCATCAGACCATAAAGATGTGACACCCTTCCAGAAAAAGATTCATAAATCTTCCCTAGATATTTTTCCTCTACTGGCAACTGTCTGAGCTGGAACAGGCCGTTAGTGCAGATGACTCCACAGAACTGCTATTCTGAAGTGAATCTCAGTACCTTAATTTTCCAAATACATTTGCATAATTTTGTCTGTAATTCTGCATTACATAAACTCTGTTTGCCACTGCATGTGTTTAAGTCACAGCCACATTCTTCTAGTAAGAAAAATTATTTTCATTTTCAAAGAGGAAGCTCAGTCCAGTTTATCAGACACATAGAACATAAGGATATGGGGATTTTTGAAATGCATGCTGTGAAATTGGATGCATTTTTTTTAAACAGCTGCTGCTAAATTTCTGTACCAAGAGATTATTTCTGACAGACACAACTAGCTACTAGGGACAACAGCCATTCAGCAGCAGCAGCCTCCTGAGAACACAGAAAGAAGTATTGTTTCCATGAGCAAACAAAATTGCATTTCTAGGGGAGGAAACCCTGGAAAAAGTTTCAGAAAGAGGGGGCTTGATCCAGAAACAAGAGTGAAAATAGACAAACTAGGAGTTTGTGCAGCAATCTCACTTGCTAGCAGAGAAGCTAATGCAGCACGACATTGTCGTGCTCACAGAAGCTGCCCTGGAAAACATCCTCTGAGGAGCTGCAAAGGTAAAGGCAAAACTGAGACCCAGCAGGATGGATGACAAGTCAGCTCGGCAAATTTAGGAGAAGTCAGCTCTGCAAATTTGCATCTCTTTCTTGCAACTCTGTCAAAGACACAGAAACCTGTTTGAAATTCATGGGGGCACATTCATCTGTCCCTCAGCTGCTCCAAACCCATTTAATCAGGAACAATTAAGTGGTTTAGAAACAGCAGCACAAGCTGCATTGGGCATTTACTTCACAAGGCTTCCACAAAAAGTGGATTTGGGGAGCAGGGAGGGACCTAAAGGCAAGGTTTTCTTTCCTTGACTTTTCTAGGCTGCACAGCAAGGGTAGAGTCGAGCTAAGTGCTAATTGTGAAATTTCAAGTATCTCTATCTCTTAGTCCTGTTTGCTTGGATCTACCTGGATGTGAAGCCAGCACTAGACTCACACACAGAGCTGCACAGGGGCTGCAGAGCCCTGTCCCTCCCTCGAGCTCAGGGCAGCACCAGCACTGTGCCCCAATGCCAACCCTCCCTTCCCACAGGCAGCCTGCCCTGGCACCCCCAGGTGAGCTGGCACACACAGCCTGCAAGGAGGGAGCCCCAGCGAGGCTCTTTATTTCACAGCTCAGAGTGCTGGGACACTGCTGCCTCTGCATCTGCCTTTTAACAGCGGAAGGAACTGCAAACTGGGGAGCCAAGTCAGCTGTGGTCCCTGAGACTAAAAAGGACAATGCTGAAAAGTCAGGCAGGACCCAGGTCCATCCTGGACTTGTTAAAGGGGTGCAAATCTCCTGGTTTGTAGTGCTCATGAACATCTTTAATGACATCGGTGATTTAGCTCAGGTATTTTACTTCTATGAACATCTCAAGGAGATCCCAGAGTCTGGAACAGCCCCACAATTTCACAAAGAAATGTAAGTATGGACAAGGTAGAGGACAGTCAAGGCTGTCATCTGTTAAATAAAATCATGTCCTTCCTTATTCTGCATTTGAGGAAGAATCAGACAATGCAATGCCATCATGGTATCCGCCTAAAAACATCTAAAGAACACAGCACTTCCTATTTGAAAATTCACAGCCCCACCCTCCTTTGGGGAGTCCACATCCAGCAGATCAAAGCAGGAAACCACTGAATGAGTTCAGCAGTTATTGACAGAGCACAGGGTGACGTTAGAAATCCTGACTTGCTGCTTTAGCCACTTCAACGTAGTCAACAACAATGTAAATAAAGAGGCCTGGTAGCACAGAGATGCATTTAACTGCAGTTCTCTTGGTCCCAGGAGCAGAGTTAGGAGTTCAGATTATGCATTTATGAAAGCCTGAGTACACATAATGAAACACAATAGGTCCTTTCACTTCAACTGGGGTTTTATCCCAAAGTATAGTTCTGAAACAAATTTGATTAGCTGAAAACAGCATTTGCATGAGAAGTCTGTAAGAATAACACCAAGAATTTAGAAATTCAGTCATAGCTAGGCAAAAGCTATCTCAAATGAAATAGAATAGAATTGAAAAGTCCTGTTAAGAGGAAGTTGCAAGAAAATTTACATCTGGTGTTCATAAGAGGCTGGCATTAGATTTTTTCATCAGGTGTTTCTACAAACCCATCACAAACTAGAGCTGGAAGCCTCAACTTCGAGAAGAGCAGTACCTGGCAGCATCCCCGTGAGAGGGCACAACAAAGAAAAAGGAGCTGCTCATCCCCCACCTTGGTCAACTAAAGGCCACAGCCTTGTGCTCCAAAAGTGAAGGTGGCTACAGGCACCCCACACCATGGAGCCCACCAGCAGGGTCAGGACAGAGATGGACACTCTGGAAGAGGTGAGCTGGCTCTGCAGGACTCAGCCAAAAGAGATCCCTGAGCGCTTTGAAACTCAACAATTACATGTCCCAATTCCATGGGCAGCAGCTGAGAAAGAGCAAAGTGTGGCTGTCCCCAAGGCCTGGGGAGCCTGTGCCTGCAGAGCTCACCAAGGCAATTCCCACCAGCAACACCAGGAACGCACTGCACATGGAAACGTTTATCTACCACCTACGTGGATTTTGCCAAAAATCACAAACTGACAGGCTGTTTATGCCTCTAATAATCTTAATGGCTTTGTGTAGAACAGGATGTAATTGAAAACTCCAGGATTGTACTTAAGTTGTCAAGGACACAGTCGTCATAGTTACAAGTAAAGCTCAAGTGTTGGTTATTCAGGGTTGCCTATTTACTTATTGACACCAACAGTATTGGACAGTCCCACGAATCTTCAGAAGAATGGAAATGGAGAGACTGGTTTTGTCCTTCAAGCCTTGACAAAACAGTAAATATTGGACAGAAGCATAATACACTGATTTTTTTGCACAGCTCCCTTCTCTCCCTCCACATGCAGCTGGCATTCACAGCAGTCTGCTGCGAACACTGCAGCAAAAGCACAAACCAAGCTGCACTGCACAAGATGAAAACCTCACACCTACAGCTTGGAGGTACTGTCCAGTACCCATCAGGACATGACAATCCCTACCTGCTTCATGGCACCTGCACTCAGGTCAGGGCTGAACCAGCAGTGAAGCCAGAACAGGTTCAGTCCTCCCATCAAGTTTTAAAACTCATTTACAGTCTAAAGTCTCACTACACTCATGTGTGCAGGTTCTCCTCCTCAGGTGCTCTCTAAGCAGGGTTTGGTGGCTGAATATGAATACATCATTTTCTTTTGTCTTAAAATAAAATCTTTTTGCCCTTGTTTAGCCTCTCTCCAAAAAATACTGGGCCAAGGAAAGACTCCTGGTCCCTAAACCAATGAATAAGAACAGGCAGGAATGTTGTGATTATGGCACACTAGGATCCAGGTGACCCACTAAACTTCTGAGCAGCTCATTTTTGATCCAAGAACTATTGGCACAGCTAAGGTGGGATGAGATATGCCTATAGGTTCCCTGTGAAATAAGTACATTGTCTCAGGAAAAGAAAAATGGAATTGAAAAAGCATCTGCTAGAAATTGGACAAGTTCCAGATGCAAAGCCAACAATATCTGCACAAATAGCATAATGTTAAAAAAAAACCCCAAGCACAATTAAACTTATATTAGCTAAAAAATTCTACATTTTTTAAGGAATTTCTTAGTAATTCCCCCTGAAGAAACCTGTACATTGACATTTCAGTGAACTTTACCAGTGAGGTACATATAAAAACATCTCTTTAAGCCTGTATTAAACACTTCTTCAAGTCTATTTTAAATCCATTATTTTAAATGCAGATGGCAACAACATATCCAAACCATGCCTGTTCATTTCCACACATTTCTCAGACCAAAACAGCCCAGCTCACAATGGATTAAACAAATTATGGCACAGCCATACTTTTCAGATTGGTTGCTCCACAAGCATCATGTAGTTTTGAAAAAATTAAAGCATTGGAAATGCCACCTGAGGGTATTTTGCAAGGAAATTCGGATACATTCCTTGTAAGATTTTATTCCCAGCATCTTCCTGCTGCCTCCTCAGAGATCAGGAAGATAGATAGATAAATAGCATCAAATAAAAGCACAATTTATTTTCCTGTATCATAAGGCATAAAATAGCTCATTTGGAGACAGCCTGCACCAAACCAGGGGAAACATCTTAAACCAGGGCGAGAGCTCTGGTTTCTCAAGGTGACCCCCATTCCAGCTGAGGACATGGAAGAGCAGAGCCATGCAGCACATGTCTTGTACGAGGGGTCCAGAAAACAAACCAGGAGCAGCTATCCCTGCATATCCACGGCAGGGACACGGTAACAACACACACACCCCCCTGCCCAAACACAAATTCCCCTCTGGGCACAGAGTGTGCCGCGTGCCCAGACTGTGCCCACCCCACTGCCCGCGGGCACACGGCAAAGCCACTTACAGGACTCGGATGCCAACTCCAGCTGCTCCAAGCTCCCCACAGCCAGCTCCTGGGTTGGAAGTGCTGCTCCCTGCTTCACTCCCTGCTTCACTGCCCGCTTGCCTTCAGCACAGGCTGCTGCTGGTTGTGCTGGTGAGGAATGCCATCGCTGCCAGCTCCTGCCGGCAGCGCGCAGCGGGGACAGGCATCACCCAGAGCAAGCCCTGCGCTGCAGCTCGGCTGGGGGGGATGCCCCAGTTAATGAAGGTTAATGGAACCAGCTCCTGGCAGCTGCAGCCTGTGCTCAGCCAAAGCCAGCAGAGAGGAACACGCGGCTCACCTCAAACCTGAGAGCGTCAGGCTCTGGAATGTGGATGTCCGAGCTCATCCGAAAGAAATCCCGAGACGCAGAGCCACACTGCGTTGATTGAAATGGCTCCTTAGTTTCCAACAATTGTGGAAGCTGAAGAACAGGTTTTGTCCCTAAACCCCTTATTTTTACTCTGGTTTGCAAATATCCTGAGAGTGACACCCAGGCACAAAATAATCTTGGCTTGGCTCATTCCCTCCAGGTGGTGTGCAGGCAGCACGGCAGGCAGCGCGCATCGCAGCGGCACCTCCCGCTGCACGCTGCTCCTGAAGGGAACGGGGCATGTGGATACCCACAAAACGCCAGCAGCACCCCTTCAGGCACAGGGATGCAGGGAAAAGCAGCACAGGGTGCCATGGCCGAGGCTGGGCTACCGCCGCCAGGTTGCCATGGTGCCGGGGGGCGAGAGGGAAGATGCGCCAGAACGCAGAGAGAGGCTGAGCCGCTTCAGATTTAAATCCCTGTGACAGCATTTCGGCCGAGCCACTGCACGGTTGCTGTGGCAACCGACGAGTGAAAAATCACAGAGGAAATCTGTGATTATTACAAGCGAGGTGGTGACTTACCCACTTCAGTAATCAGGGCATTAAAGCGGCTGGAGCAGAGGAGGGGGAGCTGTGCCCCCAGCAGCAGGGCTGCAGTGCAGCAGCGAGCCAGGCTCCAGATCAGAGCCGGGTCCTGCCTTAGGCTCTGCAGGCTCTGTTGTGGGATGCAACACTTGGGCAGGATGCTTCCTCAGCACAAGGCTCGGACTGAGGTGCTGCACCACGTCTGCAAGGCGGGGAGGAGGGAGCAGCCAGAGAGAGCCCCAGACTTGTGCTGCTGGTTCAGCACGAGCAGAGTCGGGCGCAAGGAAGGGCCTGAGGCAGGCAGAGACAAGGACAGATAGCAGCAGCAAGGGACAAGGATGGAAGATGTGACGTTTACAGGAGGCAGATAAGATCCCTGGAAACTGAGTGACTCCAGTCTGTGCTGCTCCTGCAGCATCATATTCCTTCTCTCAGAGCAGCCACAGCAGCAGTTCAGTCGGGGTGGGTGGTGTGATGGTCCCTGTGCTAACACAGGAACAGAGAGGGACAAGGTCCTTCAGGCAGAGCAGACACACTCTGCTGTGTCTCCATTGTAACACTACCTGGCCCAGGTCATTTACACACCAACAGATCCACAGCAGCATCCACACAACCCATTTACACCCATTGCGGGAGTACAAATTTTAAAGTCACCATGTTGTTTTCCAGAGCTTTTCTACACAAAATGGACAATTGATCAGCATCCAGACAAACTGCTAATCAAAATGCCACTAATACCAACAAGGAAGAGAATCCAACGTGGTTAATCCTGTTCTAGTTCCCTGCTCCTTTACTGGAGACTAGCCTGGAATCTCATGAGTACTGTGAGCAACTGCCAAGGGCTCCAAAAGGAGCCCAGACTTATTTGTAGGACAGATCCCATAATAAGCAGTTGATTTAATTCAAAATAAGAACTGAACCTCATCCCTCACCTCCTTCATAATTTAAAATATGTAATTAATTACATACACAGACTGTAAACAACTCATTTAAACTGGCCTGTACCAGTCATTAGAACAAACTGGTGGCTATAAACTGAACCTGTTAGCCAGATAATCTACCACAGAAAGTGCCACAATCCTATTCAGACAGATGGTTAATGCAGGTACACATCACAAAGCAGAGGGAGAAGGACTGAGAAAAGCTATAGGTGCTTAGACTCACCATGTATAAAACACCGAATTCAAGAACAATTAACTGTACCAGTGATTTATTACTACACTTATTCAGTGTAGTAATAATCGGGATTACAGTTCTTCCTAAGGAAGACTGAGTTCTTGTGCCTCTGCTGAGTGCTGGCTTGGATGATGTGAGGCTAAACTCACTAAACAAAATGATGCTGGGTGAAAAGTACTTTGTGCTGCAAAGTGCTAACAAGTTATGCACAACAACATCATCTAGAGACTCCAGTCAGCACCGTGCCCCATCGTGCTGAGTCATGTCTGTCCGACTGCTTGGAAACCCATCCCACACAGAGACAACAATTCTGTTATAGACTTTTATTTGTGGTGGATTTCTTTTGCTTTAACCCTTGCATCAAATGGCTTAACACCAAACTGCCACTTCCTGGGTAGAGCCTAAATTCTTGCTGTTCTGTATGGCTGCTTTCATCCCTCATATCCACAATCACCCTGCCTGGCAGGCTGGATGCACAAAGAGGATGACAATGACTATTTAAGTCCTGTAGCAGGGCAAGAAACATACAAGTCCCATGTCAGTGATTTTAAATAGTTTTAATAACCATTAATAATTTATCTAAGATGTTTTAAAAATGTGCAGTTCACAAAAGTGGGAGCTGTAACAAAAACCCCACAGACTTGCATATGATTTAATCAAGAGGACAGTGCTAACAAAATCTATTTGAACAGTCTGTCATCAGAAAGGATGTGGCCAACCACCTGCACTAAGTTCACATTCTGCTCTGATTTGCAGCTGTCAAAGGAAGATTCACTCATACAATCCTTCACTGCTAGAAAGTAATCTCCAGCTTCAGTAGAATCAACTGCTAGTGTATTTCTCTGTATCAATGCTACAAACATCCTTCTGAAATAACAAAGATGATACAAGGCAAAACAGGGATCAGATTCTGGCCAGGCTGGTCCACACCACCAAGTAAAAGCACATGGTTAATATTAAAGATATTTTGCTTTTGTGGAAAATATTGGAAGGTTTACTGTGTTACCAGTGCATTTTACTGCAAATGATGGCAAATTCCTCCAGAAGCAACTCTACCCCTGCCTCACACCCTAGAAAGCATCTGCTATACTTCGTTAAGAAAAACACAGCATTTCAAACAACACAGCTAGAGTACTTGAGGAGAATTCAGTATTCAGTAATAGTAGCTCCAGGGTAGAGACAAGATGTCAAAATCCTAAATGTCATACACATCTGCAAGAAATGGGAACAAAACACATCAGTACGACAAGGCAGAGAGCAAAGCATGCAGGATACTCAGCACCAAGTCTTAGTCCTCCTTCAAAAAACAGAGGTGCCACAAGACTCAACAGCAGGGTCTCAGGACCCCAAACATGCATGAAGAGGAAAATCAAAACCTCTCTTAAGGATTTGTATTTGGAGAAGGAATATAGCACAAGCTGGAGTGTCATATCAACTTTTAGGTACTGTGAGCAGTAACAACTAAGTTCACCTTGAAATATATTAATGAGTATTTCAATGCAGTTGGAAGGAAACAAAGTAAGACTGTACAAATGTTGACTCCAAGTTAATTACAAAAATCTGAGTAAACGATTTGCAGACAGTAGGATAAGGATCTTATTTGGTCAAAGAAGATTACCATGAAGGGCAAAACCAAATAAAAAAGACAACTGGGATTGCTTAGCCTTGTGAAAAAGCCAGCACACTGCAGCTTTCCAACTTTGGCTGGCCAGAAGGCTGCTTCCTACCCTAGCACATCCAATAACTTCACACTCCGTGTACAGAGGCAGGTTTTCTTTTGTGAAAGAAGTTAAAAGGCTCATGAACAGAGTGAAATCCAGCACAATCGATACCACTAACTGCAGGGATTCCATATGGTGGGCAGATGTTGAGCTTGAAAAAGTCAGAGGTTGCATGTGTGCAGGGCACCTGAACTGCATCTGCACTGCTCACTAATCATTAACTGCTGTAACTCACACTGACCCAGGGACAGGGCAATCACCCCCCTCTGCTCTTCAGATGTCAACTGCTTTAATTCCCATTAAACATGAGAACTTCACATTCAGAAGGAAAGGGATATAGAAATTAAATACAATTACAGTGAAATTCTACTATTCAAAAGTCCTGTTATTTCCCATTTATTCGAGCAATAGGTAAAAAGGAACAGCTTTTCAAAACAGTACAGGAAACACAGTTATGTACACAGTGCTACAAAGACTCTGTTACTAAATTGTCTAGTATGTTTAGAAGATTATTTTTAGGCTCCAGATGGAGAAAGAAACTAGTGCCAATCTGATTCAGCAAGATATGTGTTTCTCGAGTGGTCCCTTTTACTTCACTGGGCCCATTGACAAAACTGGAGTTGGGAATGAGCCAAAGAACTCTGCTGAATTAAAGGCAAGGTAGAAAAACTGGAAACTGGAGGACTCTCTGGTGATCAAAACCTGCAAGTTACCCACTAGGGAAAAATCCACAAGGCTGCTGCATGAACTGTGCTTATTTACTCCTTATATATTGCCTGTTTAACCAAACTAATGAATCTGCTGCATTATCACACAGGTACTAAATACCTGGATACAAATTTGAGGAGATAAATTGGACCTTACTAAGTGTGCTAATGGCTAAACTCACTGCTGAAGGTTCACTGAGGTACATCTCTATTGCACCCTCAACTCTCATACTAAGTAACACTGACACCTACAAGAAACTGGGCTCTGCTCTTCAGTCTGGCACATCCAAGTGGATATTTTATGCATCACTTTTAGGTAGTTAAAAAGTGTTGACCAGTTTTGGGAAAACTTCCCTAAAGATTTGGACAAATCTTTATAGAAGTTCCAATACAAGTTGAGCAAGTCCAGCTTACTTGCTGGGCTAAGAGAAGAGGGAGCTGGAATCAAGAAACTGATGAAGGATGCCTTGTATAACTGTGATGCTGAGAGGCTACATAAACAGTGGGAAAACAAACCCAGGATAACTACAATCAGTATGGAATACCAAGCTAGTAGTTAGGTTGAACAGCTTGTTTATTTCTTTAACAAAAGATTTTTTGTGGGAGATGTTTATCTTCCTAAGGGTAGGTTATAAAAGTAAGCAGCATTAGCACAATGGGACAGTGAGTGGTTCCCTTCAGAGTGCTGCCCTCACTGGTACTTAACCTCTCTCAAGAGGGCATTGTCACAGAATCGCAGGAAAAGGACAACAGCAAATTTCCCTTCTCCTTCATAAAATCAGGGTTTCACCAAATGGATGCAATTGCAGGATTTATCAGTAATCAGGTAATTCTTCACAGAAGATAAATCACATGCTTTGTTAGTGTCAGTATCATCTTAAGCTGCCTGGTTTTTTTTTCCCTCTTTGCTGTTAACTAGTGACAATAAATATTCAGAGGTTGGAGTTTCACAAGAGATGAGAGGAATGTGGCTGCAAGCCTGCTAATCTTGCTCCCTAGCCAGAGCAGAGGATCAGTTATGCAAGGCTGCATGTGGATTTTGACCAGATATAACAAACAGCTCCTTTCTCCTCTCCTTTCCTTTTGGAACAACAAAAGTGAGACTGTGAGCCATTTCCTATCATTTATTAGAACACTCCAGAAACTAATTTCCTCTGCTTATTTTCTGGGAAAAAACAGATACTTTATGCATAAAGTGTTACATCCCAAAATGATGCAACCAGCCCTGGGTGTGCAGGGTAGTAGCACCTTCTGAGATTCTTTTCGGAAGAGCCCCACTTTGAGCTAGCTTTCCTGCCCCCTGCTCCCATCATTCAGTCTCCCACCCACACAGAGAGATTCCTAATTCGGGGAAGATAATCACCAAAACCTTCTCGGTGTCCAGTGGAGTCACAAGTTCAGCTCAGAGCAAACCAGTGAAAGAAGTGTGAGGAACAAGAAGTCCACCCTGAGAAGCCACCACGGTTGACTCCCTGTTGAAACATCACCTACTCATGGAACCCATGGCCATTAGCCAGTCCTACCATTTTGATTGAAACAAGTTCCATTACACCAAAATCTACAGAGAAACAAAGCAACGAACTCTAAACTGATAAACAGACAGGAAACGGTCCAATTTTTATGAATTAATGAACAGCAGGAATCCTACAGCCTACATCAGTCACAAGAGGTGTTTTCCAATCACCTTCTTGGCCAAGGCAAAAGAAATTACTGATGAGAAATTAGGCAAGCAGTGTCCTGTTACTGCTAAAAGGAAACGGCATTTGAATTGCATTATTGAAAGAAGAAAAGCACAAGATTTGTCAGTGATAGTTACTGCAATGCACAGATTGCTGCTGCCCAAAGGCCCTATAACATGAATCCAGCCCCTGGCACTGCTTGTCACTGTCTTCACTTGCCTCTACTCCCTCCCTTTGCAACACCAGCTCTTTCTGTTTTGCTTCAGCTGTTTTACACAACAGCCAAGGCAGAAGCATCGCTCCAGCAGCCCTTTCCAACCCAGTGCCCAAACCACAGAACAAAGATTTGCTCCCCTGTAGATCCATTACCTGGTAAAACCACCCTGCAAACAAGGAATGTGGAGTTCATCCGAGCCCAGCTCATCCTCTGCTTTCCTACCTCCACCAGCACACTCTGATTGTGTAATCCTATTTCTCTCTCCAGGAAGCTGCATTGCAGCAATAGCTGTGGAGCAAAAAACAAGCCTTGCTTTATATTGGAGCTGAGAGGGGAGAACATGACAGTGAGTGGCAGCTCAGTCCATACAGGTAAATCCCATCCCTCACACCTGCAGCATGGTCCATACAGGTAAATCCCATCCCTCACACCTGCAGCTCAGTCCATACAGGTAAATCCCATCCCTCACACCTGCAGCATGGTCCATACAGGTAAATCCCATCCCTCACACCTGCAGCTCGGTCCATACAGGTAAATCCCATCCATCACACCTGCCACAGGGGCCCACCAGTGTCTGTGTGCTCAGCTCTGCCTGAAGTGATGCAGCTGTTAAGGATGGAGAAGTCATGGCTCATAGCCTGGCCACAGCATCCTGTGGCAGGATTACCCTCTGGCCTGCTGCCATAAAGCATCTTACACCTGAAATCTGTCCAGAGCAGTTTGGTTTGGATTCTAACAGCTTTTTTACCTCTCATGTGCTCTAATTCCCACTGAGGCAACCACTTATATAATCAGATATATACAGTGCGAGCTATTAAAAATGCTTCAATATAAACTTACTATTGCCATCCTGCTCCCAGTGTCCTTATGGTTTTTTTTGTGAACATCACATCAATATGAAGCAAGAACCTTGCAAAAAATGTGTCATTCACGACAGATGTGGAGTTAACAGAGAAGAAAAAAATAGCTGGTTCCCATTATTTGAGAAGGAACCTGACAGACAAACTGGGAGGATAATACAAACAGAAAATATTACTGCTATTAGGCTACACCAAGTTTATTTAAAACACTTAATTTTCATTATATTTATGTTACTAATGCACATTTATGTAGTATTGCCAGACCAATTAAAACATATGAGTTGATTTCAGTTGTTTGTTGTCAGAGATGCTGCCAAGAACCTCTGCACACTTCATCTTTCACTAAAAGAGGAAGCCAAAATTGGCTGCTATGGTGATGTTCAAAGTCTTTAATCAAAATTGAGCTTGATGAGTTACAAATACAAATGAGTGATATTATTCTTTCCTTTCCCTGCAAACTAATTTTCTCTTCCTGTTTTCCTCAGTGGCTTTTGAAGCATGTATTCCTGCACTACCTCATTCAGGAAGGAAAAGGCCTGGAAGGCAAGAGGTGATATCTCTTGTGAAAAAAATCTGCAAGGCTGTTCATTTTCTGGGAAGAAGGAGGAAAAGGTGATTTTATTCCCAGAGTACAGGCAACAAAGCAAGCAGTGGGGAAGAAATTTCCATGGGGAACTTGCTTTGCCCAGTGTAAGGCTTACTGATGGAATCTGGATGTTTTAAATTGAGCCAAACATCAAAAATAGGACACCACAAAAACATCATCACTAATTTATGTGTTTTCCCGACACCCACTGTTCTGTGAGAAACCAGTGATGAAACCAAGGTTACAAGGGGAATGGAGGGAAAAAAAAAAGCCCTGAATAAAACCCAATACCCCAACAAACAACTAGAAAGAAAACCTCGTGCTGGCAATCCACACTCTTGGGTAACACTTTTCCAGGTTTCCTTTAAACATTCCTACCTTTGCCACTGCTGCTTCCCCCAGCTCCCCTTCCACAGAGCAGCTCCTTCACCCAGCAGGACAGGGCATGTTCTGCTGTGCCTCCTGCAGAGATGGAACGGTCTTCTAGGCAGAAGCATCTGTTTTTAGAGCTGACAGGTAGGACTGAGAGCTCTTAGATCTGAGACACCATGAACACAAGGGCTGGAAAGCTGCGTGGGAAGAGCAGTGGAAATGGAGAGTACACCACGCTGACACTGCGGGCAGCTGAAAAGCTCCAGGACAGGAAACCTGGTGCTCATGACATGCAGATAGCAGCAGAGATGAAAGGAAATGCATGAGAGAAGCTCTGATCCCAATTCCAGGATCATCCATGCTCCCAAACACGGCCCATACAGGCGGGACAGTGATGGTGTGTGGGGAGCAGAGAGCAGACTCTGACACGGGAACCTGAACCCAAACCTCTCCAGGGACCCAGCAAAAGGCACCCTAAGGGAGCCAGCACAGAATACAAACGCACTGTGAACCAAAGGAAGCACGGACAGGCTTCTCCCACAGCAGCAGCCCCCTCCTGGGCAAAAGAACAGCTTTGTGCTTGGGAAGACATCTCAGAGAGGCACTCCAGAACAGCCACCCTCACATGGGTTCCACCAGCCGCCCACCTTGGAAAAGGCACAATGTCACAACCCAAGCAGGCCAGGGTTAAATTGGATTAGTGTATTCCAGCAGGTGCCAGGTAAGGACTGCCCAATTTCTTTGCTGTTATCCAACCAATTTTCTAGGTACTTGAACTCACCAGGTTTCAAACTTCAGGCATTTTGGGGCCATTACTAAAAAAATCCGAAGTAAAACAGAATTATACATGGGCGCAACGGCTGCAAAGGAATGTATTTTCATTTGTAAAATTAAAACTGAACTTTGGAGACAGCAAGGGAAATTCCTGATAGAATAAGGAACATTTTAAAGCGTTTGAGTTAAGGAAAAGCTGGAGATAGGTTTAGAAGTCTTTTCTACTCTCAGAAAATTACAGCTACACAGCTAAACCAATAAGTTTGGCACTTCATCTTGTCACCTGGAGTGTATTTGAGACAAACTGACTCTTTACATGAATTCTTTAGCAAGCTGCAGAACATCCCCCAGAAACACCAGCAGAACTAGATGTTAGTGTTTAAACTGCCAAGTTTCCCAAGAGCACAAGAAGGTAAACACTCCCTGCCACTGCCAAGTTGCATTTCAGGAAAATCACAAAATCTGAATGGGAAAGTCAGCAAATCTGAAGCTTTATTGCCTTCAAAGTGCCTTGCACCTTGCCATAGAAGTTCTATAGGACACTGCATTTCAGCCAGAGCCCCAAGGAGGAGTTTGATACCATACAAGCACTCACTACACAAATACTTCATCACCTGCATAAAAACTGAGAGAGGTTCACTGAAATAATGGCAGAAGACATTACAAAGGGGAATTAAGTGTGAAAAACTAAGTTCACGTTTTTTCAAGCTGACAGCATTCACTTACTAAAGGCAGTTGAGTGACTTTGGTGCTTTCTCTCATCCAACAGGACAGCACAGATTTATCATTTTATAAAAGTTGAGTTCATCACTAGGGCAGACTTCTCCTTGTCCTGGACACTGCAGGTGCCCAACCCAACCCTTCAAAAAGGCACTTAATGAGATCACCTCCTTGCTGGTGCCATAAAATAATTCCATGCATGTCCAGCCCTTGCTAGGACATGCATCCATTTCCACAACAAAACTTATGGCCATAGAAGCTGTCACACACAAAATTCAAAATACTCCAAATGCACAAACTAGGAAAAATGAACCTAAACTTCATGCTGCAAAAGGTGGGATTTTTTTTTCAAAAAGAAAATCATGCCCTCCAAAAATATTTTCCCTGCTGCAAGTAGATGTATCTCCACTGGACAGCAAGAGACAAGATTCTTCCACACAGCCAAGAGTTGCAACACATAAGCAAGGTTCCTACCTCATTCTTCTGCTGAATTTCTAGTGCTGTCTAAATATGGAAAATGAAGAGTAAAATATTTTGTGAAAGGAAAAACAATCTAATACAAGGATACAGTACAGAACCTTACTCCCACAGATCAGAAGAGAGTCTGAAAGCCACAGAAATAATTTACAACAATATTCTGGTTTTGCATGCTTTGGAAAACCCCCAGAATACTGTTATTTTTGCACAAACACCATATGGCTAAGGAAATATCACTTTCTCTGTTTTCCTGGACCATAGCTGTCATTTCAGGCAATAGGACCATGATCTGATAAAACAGATCACAACATTCAGAAAACCAAGAGGGGACAGAGGTGGTTTTCAAGCCACAGAACAGCGGCTGGAAGAATTATCTACCTTCAGCTGGTAGCAGCTCTGACCCCTAAGGCAACCTCTTCTGTACATAAAGAAATTTGAAAGCAGATCCATCTGTAAGAAGAACAGGGTGTTTTCAGCCTCTGGAAAGATAAATCTATTACATAACTTTAAAAGCATATCCATCCTTCCACAGGCAGTGGGCCTACTGTGATAATTATCTGTGTGGTGGATTCTTGGTCTTTAAGCTCCACTGCTCCTGATGTGTCATTTTTGCTTTACTTGTCCCTACCTACCTGTACTTTCACAGCTCCCTACATGTCAGCACCAGCTGCTTTCCTTCTGATGGCACCCAACTCTTTTATGTTACTTATTCTTTCAGATGGGGTATGACACCTCACTATTTCACTCAGACTTATCACTATGCCTGAAAAACTCTAAAGAGCTTAAAAAGAACTGCAAAAGAAGAACAGGAACTACTGGAAAAGTCTGCTTGACCAGAAGTCGTGCAACAGACGGATAAGGTGAAACATACAAGGAGGAATAAAAACGTATTTGAAAACAATAATGACGAGAAAGGTCTTACATGAAATCTGAGAATTACTCAAGATCTATTCCTTTCTCCTCCCTGCTCCTTCTGACAAAGGCATAGCCAAGAGCAAAGGACAGTTATCCAAGTTCAAAGAGTCCCCATTCGATTTAAAGTTTTTGGTATTCAGCCAATTCAACAAGATTTAAAGATAAAACTGGGCTGTGTCTTTACAGCAGAGATACAACAGTGAGTGTTACCCTGTTCATATAGCATGTACACATACTGCCACTCAACAGCCTTTTCTGAGACACTTCCACAAGCTGATTTCATTTGGCTAAGAAAGGAAGGGAATTTAATTTGCAATTGAAACACACAAAAAATTTTAACAGTGTTTCTGGAATGGACTCTCAATCCTAGAATTCATGAAACAAAGCTCGGAAGCCAAGAACCAGATCCAACTGGCCTTAGAGCAGCTGTGAACTCTGATCCTGTGAACCCTAATAATCCCTGAATTTCTGAGGCTAAGCAGTGGGAGAGGTACATCATGGCATCACCTGAGCTGTTTAAAGTCAGGCCCAACACTCAGAGCACAAACCCAGAGGAAGACTCTGCACTCCCAGGGCACGAGTGGCACCTGCACACACAGGCAGCTACAGCTGGGCTGCTGCCCAGTGTGCCTGTGGGGACACAAGGCATTGGATAAACTGCTCTCAAACCTGCCTGTTAAGCAACACACCACACAGACAGGGCACAGGGAACCACCTGGAGACCCCCAAGCTGCTGGCAGGGGCAGCGAGAGCTGGTTTGAATGAACATACACATGGCAGGCAAGAATCTGAAAAAGTCCAGATCAGGACATTCTCCTTTCCCAATGACAGCACAGCTGCCAGCAGGACACCTACTGATTTGCTTGGTGTTAATTTGCATGCTGTGCTTGCTTACTGCCTCTGGGCATAAATATCCAATTTTATCCACTCATTTGAGTGTACTTTGTGTGTGGACACACAAGACACCTCACTGTACAGTATGTCTCTGAGGCTGTCATCCCTCAGAAGACTAAAGCCCTAATGAAAGACTAATAAAACAGTTTTATTGCACTTTCCACATGTATTTTACAAGATGTCAGCTTGTCTAATAACACTGCACACTTACTGACTCAGGTCTCCATTTATCTGCAGATCTCTGAATCACTGTCCTCTACGCTCAGGATTGTCCAGGAGGAGCCACACACACAGATTGCAGACACAGTGACCTGAACCCCACTCCCGGTCTGCAAAGCTATCCAGGATGGAACTTGCAATAACAGCTTTCTTTCCCTGTACCTCTGTCAGTCAGACCAGTGACGTTTGAGGACTGCTTTGAACACTAAGGATGAGAAACACCATGAAATCCAGGTATTATCCTTCTTTGCATGTGCAGTGCTTCAGTACAGTGAGCTGTGATCCAGCATTTGAATCACTGACCTCCAAGTCTGCATTTGCAACTCCAGTCAGAGAAGACAAACTGCCCCCCAGACAGAATTTGCCCAATACTCACACTACAGAAAAGACAATTACAACAAAAAAACCCAATGCAACAAGCACTGCAAAATTGCCAATTCAATTTATAACACAATAACCATATTATAACAGGAGTCAATAGGTGATTTCCTTACTCTGGAGCTTCCAGAAGGCAACCCTACTATTACCCTCCTTTTATAACAGTTGGCTTTCAACCTTTACCAAATTCCTTGCTTCAAACTGTAAGAGGAAAGACCCTTTTAAGAGCCCATCAACTGTACGTTTGAACTGTAGGGCAAAATCCAGGATATATAAGCCTGAACATTCATTACTGATTACAAAATCACTTGGAAATCTCCCACAGTAGCTCAGTTTCTCTGCATATAATTTCCTCCTCTGTTTATTTTATAAACAGAGATGGAGAATCACAGAGGCAAAAGCCAAGCTAGGCAGAGGCAAAGCTACTTTAAGCACTGTAAGGGAAGTGATGCTAAGGATGTACCAAACCAGAGCAGGAGGTATTGGCTTGGGGTTTGCATCAGCAGCACCAGCTGGAGAACAGGAAACTGAAAAGCTCAGCCGAAGTGCAGCACCAGGCCTCCACTTACACCATTCCTCAGCTGCCTGCAACACCTCAACCAGGGGAGCCCTCCACGCAAAGCCGGTGCCGCTCTCCCCGCGGTACGCAGCTGTTTTCTCACGGGTTTGGTGCCCTCGCCTTCCCTTTTCCCCCTTTCCCCGCCGCAGGTCCGTGCCGGGGCCGACCCGCCCGCCGTGGGTGCCGCTGCCGAGGCACAGAGCATCCCAAAGCCGCCCCGCTGCGGCCGAACGCCGGGGAGCCCCGAACTGCGCTCCGGGGTGACCTGGGGAGCCCCGCCGGCTCCAGCCCCGCGCTCGGCTCCGGCAGGGCAGGGAAGGACAAGGCAAGGCAGGGAAGGGCAGGGCAGGACAGGGTCTCCGGGCAGGCAGGACGGCACCGGCCCCCGCGACCCCCGCCCGCCAGCGGAAGCCCCGCGGTCGCGGCCCGGCGCCGCCCCCCTCCCCGCAGGGTGCGCGGGGCCGGGGACCCGGCGGAAGGGCAGCAGCGAGCGGCGGGGGACGCGGGGCTGCTCCGGCAACGCGGGGATGGAGACGGGGGCCCGCGGGGAGTCCCGCTACCGGCGGCGAAGGCAGCGGCCCGTCCGCAGCCCCGCGCGGCTCGGGCGCTCACCGGGAGGTGCCGTCCTGCGGGGCTGCGCGTCCTGCGGCGGCCGCGCCGGGCTGAGCTGGGCTCTGCTGAGCTGAGCTGAGCTGAGCCGAGCCGAGCCGAGCCGTGCCGTGCTATGCTGCGCTGTGCTGTGCTGGGCCGGCCGCGCTCCCGCCGGCCCCGCCGCCGCCCGGCCCCGCCGCACCCCGCCCGCCCCGCGCGCCGCAGCCAATCAGCGCCGCCGTCCGCGGCCCCGCGCCCGCCGCAGCCAATGGGAGAGCGCGGCCGGGGCTCGCCCCCGCCGGGAGGGGCGGGGCCGCCGGGGACCCTCAGGGGGGCCGGGGCCGGGGCCGACCCTGACCCTTCGGCTCGGGGCTGTCCTCGGTCCTGTCCCCTTCCCGTTGTCCCCCTGGTCCGTGTGCCACCGCGCTTCCACCACAAGGGCAGCGAAGCCTTTTCCCCATCCGCGATGGGAATCCGTGCCTGCACTGTTACAGCTCCACTAATACCCACTGTTCTTTCCTTATTGCCTCGTATTTACCTGCTGCCACTTGGGACATACTTAATTTAGCAAAGACAGCAAGTGAGAAAGTATTTTGATCTTTTCGTATTAGAAATTCAAATTAAACCCAGCGCGATATCAAACTCCAAATTTAAAACCCAAATCTTCACCAGCATTTAAGCCTGGCCTAGAGAAAACACGTTTTTATTGTGGACAGTAGTGGAGTGAAGCAGCTCAAATCCCCAACGAGCCCTTTGGCTCAGTTGCTGCTTGGTTCTGCTGCAGCAATGTGGTGTTTGAAGACAGAAGTGATGCCCTTGAGCTCCAACCCAGTAATAAATATTATAATGTATTTCGTCCACAACAGACCCTATGGCAAGCATGTTGAACCTTACCTGGACTCTTATCTTACAGAATTCCATGTCTCGTTCACAGTCTCGGTTTTCTTCAAACCTAAGACGTGGCTACAAAAGGCCAGTAAGAACTTCTGAAATGCACACCCCTGTCCTGTGAGCAGCACACGGGCACCCTGTCCCTGCGCAGGTGACTCCACAGAACTGGGATTCATAGCAGATGCACCTCAGTGACAAGAGAGGGGAGTGCCAGACCCTGCTCAGGTGCCTCCATGGAAGGCTCCAGGGAGCAGCTATTGTGGCACAGCAGCTGAAAGCCACCGACAGGAGAGCTGGAGAGGACACAAGCAAGGCAGGAACGCTGCGGGCTCTGAGAGGCCAGAGCTGTTGTTTTGTGCTGCAACATCATCAATTTGCAGATGGTGTTACAGGATCCTTCTGTCCCTGCACACACCACTTGAGGCTAGGACATCCACGCCTCCTCATTTCCATTTACCCTGCCCAGAACCCTTCTGGCTGTCAGTTTATTCCAGTAAGAAATACTTAATGGTCCCAAATCGCAAGGGAGGCGGCAGTTCAGCCATTCAGATGGCAGTAAGCCATTTGTATCATAAAGGATAAGGAAGCACTAGAACAGATTACTGGGAGAAATACAGGATCTCTATGATGAGAGCATTTGATAACACTTATCAAGATTCTCAGATGAATATGATTCTGCTTTGAGAGGAATACAGAGCAGATAAATTTCCTGGCACCCCTTCTGATCCTCTTAAAATGTAAACCTGCTACTGATATCCCATAGAACAAGAACAGAGCAGTAAACTTTTCTTTTTTCATGCTATCTTCTGTCCAACTCCCTGTCAACTTTCTTGCCTAATTTATTACATGTATTTTTACTTAACTTTGAGACAGAAATTATGTTACTTCTAATTATTATTAACATCTTATGTATCTTGCTCACTATCTGACAGGTATCCCCTTTGAATATTTGCTCAAGAAGCTTAGAGAATACACTCAGCTTGCTTGCAAGCTAGGGATGTTCCTTTGCATCTCTTCTTGCTCACATCAGTGGGGCTGGCCCAGGCCATGTGTAAATAAACACATACACACACACATATATATATGTAGATATTTTGATATTTTGTTACTACCTTTAGTGCTGGTATTGTTAAAGAAATTCCATGTGCCATCTGCTGGGGAAACTCTCTGAGGCAATCTGGTGTACTGACACAGCTGACTGCATTGCTGGCAGCATAGAGAGGCAGTTATTTCTCAAGAGGAAGCTTTATTCTGTTAATGCACCAACTTGCAGCACAGATGCAAAGGGCACACAAAAAGCCAGAGTCAAGATGAGTCTGTAAAAGAACACAAACCTCTGGACCTATGTCACAGCATGACAGTCTGGCAGCAAGATTTTCAAATCCTCCTACTTCACTTGAACCTCCAAACTGTTCACGTTACAAATACCATGATCACACTCAGGAAGTGAACTGCATTTTAAAGACAAGTTGCTAAGCATTAAGTGAATAATTTTCAATTTACTTGCAAATTGAAGAATCTCTGCAAGCTTATGAGACAGGCAGCTTTCCTTGCCATGCTATAACAAGCAGACAGGAATTCAGCACCCACTTTTCCTGTACCCAAGACTCAGCACCAATAACTGTCTTTAAAATCAGCAGCAGCATTTGGCTGTCATACTCATGGCAGTCTGACTCCAGGTAATGTGGTTTCAGGCACAGGACTGAGGAAAATCAGCTTTGCTAACACACCCTGCACTGCCACATTGGGAGCACAGTTACACAAAACTCCAAAGTAGACCCAGATATCCATTGCCATCAAAATAATTGGTCTGCTCTCTCTTTATACCCCAGCAACAGATCCCCACTGATGGCCCTGACTCCATCACAGGAGTCAGTTGGATTAGGTCTCATTGATCCAATAGAAAACTACACTTGCAATTAGGTTTCCTGGGAATCAAAAACATAGAATTCAGACTGCAAAACTGCTATAACCAACACTATGGAAAGGGAAAATATACAACTGGAACACAAAATATGCTCAGTAAGTAGAAAGCTTGGACACACAAAATTATTTCTCCAAGTTTTAAGATGTTGTCTACCAGAATGAAAAAAACAAAGCAAACAAAACAAAACCCAGAAATGCAACTGCCAGGGACAAAGCCCTTAATCCTCTGGTGAAAATGGAAAATGATTGGAACTAGTTAGTGGTGGATGTAGAAGTCCACAAACGGTTGAGTTAATGAACAATCTCGTGATAGTTATCTGCTATAAAACTTTGAGATCCACTTTAAGTCCTCATCTTCTTAGGAATGAGAAGTCCCCACCACACACATACACAAAAGTACATCCACTTTTTCCTAGAAAGTTGCCTGAAAACCCCAAACTGCTGGAGGCAGCCTCCTAAAGCTACTGTCAAAAAGTAGGCAATTAAACACCACATTTTTTCTGGATTATTTCCACTGCAACTTCATCTGCAAGTCTAGGTGAGAAGTGCAGAACCACGCATGCCACCTAAGCTGTTAGTCCAAAATACAATATTGTCAAACGAGAAAGGAGCAGGGTGTTGAACAAACTGTAAAATGTTTTGACTCGAAGTGTTGTACAGCAGATGGAGCTACAAGGATGGCCTACAAATAGCCACCTACACTTGAGAACAGCCAGCAATGATAAATATACAGAATCTATCCCATCAAGGGAGCGCCTTCAACTTTTTTCTACTGCAAAATGACACACAGACGTTCACAACAAAGCAACTCTCAAAGCTTCACATCAAGAAAGATTTAAAAGAAATAAATGCAATTAGTCTGCAGTGCTTATTTGGGTGTAAAAGTTCAATTTCTTCTGACCAATAATTATAATTGTGTCACCTTTGCTTCTCTTAAGAGAGATAAAAGCAGGAGAGGGATGGGGACTGAGAAAAGGCATTTGTTGTTTCTCCATATGGCAGTGACAAAAGTGTAAATCAATTTGTCTCAAACCAGATTGCTCCTGGAAGATTGTGTCTCTATCCATTACCAGACTTCCCAAGAAGATGTGGACACTCCCTTTTATCAGAACTAAGTGCACTGCAAGGGTTCCACAGCTTCCCCTTCACCTCCTCTATGTTCCTCTCTCCAGAAAATGATCCATCTGGATGACTGCTGGATTTGCCAACCAGATCCAGAAATGCTCCCAACTTCCTGATGACTTTATTTAGCAAAAGAGAAAGTCAGTGTTCTAAGTGAAAACTTAATCTCCACAGCTGAGTAGAAATATTCATAGGTTTTAATTTAAGTCCCTACTTTCTCTTTCACAGAAATGAAGGACTTGCAGATGAGTTTCTGTTGATAATTCCAAAGACTTTGAGAAATCCCGTGTGAGAAAAACCACAGGATTCCCTAACTGCTCCCACTATTTCACATCAGTTCAAATTGATTCTTGTACAGCCTTCAAAAAATCACTACTGAAATAAGCAGCTACATTCAAAAATAGTTGAACCTACCAAAGTTAGTAACATTACATAACAAACCAATAAACACTAGTTTGGGAATCTTTGGATTAAAATACAGTTTTTTATCTTTGAAGTTCAAATTAGGGTTCTGAGAGAGAAGTTTTGTATTAATCTAGGCAGATATGTGTTAACATAATGTAATTTTTACTTTGACTGTACTCACAGGGAATGGTCATCATCATCTAATAACCTAATAACCTAATAACACAAAACATAGGTTTTCACACAAATAAGCAGGTTATGAAATAACTGACCTACACCAAATGTAAAACAGGCTTTCAAGAAGTCCAACAGATGCTTCTAATGAATGTCTTGCACACTCCCACAAGTCCCAGGCTGGAACAGCTCCATCACTGACACTCTCCTGGTGCTGAGCAATGCAGTGGGCACAAGGATTTCCATGGCAGTGTATATATGGCAAAGGGATACAAACACAACAGTGCACATAACGTTTATAAAAGTAAGAGCAGATTTTTGGTTTCATTAATAACACAAGAGAGATTTAATAAATATGTTTTATTTTAATTCAGAAGCATACTGGAGGCCCCATTGATATTCTTGGTCACTTCCCTACCCCCATCCTCATATATGCTGAGGATAGAATTCCAAATATTTCAAGAGTTGTAACATCTCCCTTCATGTGGTACCTTCTTACCCTCAACCTGCCTGGGACAGAATACCTTAAAATTCCTGCAGGACAATAGAGGGTTGACCTCCTATACTCCAAAACCTCTGTGGAGTATATTTAGAGACTCAAGCAAAATGCATCTGGTCTTCTTTCAATTCAGACAGTGGCCCTAAACTAGAGTAATTGATATAGGACAAACTGAGAATTAAGGGCCAAGCTTCATAAACAAATTTCTTAAAGAAAATTTAATTCATGACAAACAAGTCTTGTCATGGGATAAGGCTGAGAACAATGTCCATGTTGTGTAAACTAAAAAGGGAAATGCACGACATCTGCAAATCAGCCATATGGAAAAGGGTAAACACTTTGGCAGACTCTAAAAGTGAAGTCATCAGTCCCAAAGTGTCACTGCCACTGTCTGGCATCCAGCAGGCACTCAGAGACATCAAAGAAATCATGTCCAAGTACACAAGTCCAAGAAACGAAGTGCCAAAACCAGAAAAGTAAAGCAAAACTGCATTGCAATACTTTCTGAGAACACAATTCCACAATTCCACTTTCCTTGGGATGAGAATCTGTATCTTAACAGAACATCAAAATAGCCCTTCTCCTTAGGTAAAGATCTTCTTTTCCTGTGGACCTGTCATGTCAGGTGTTCAGCCATGACCTTCCACAATTCCTGTAGGAGCAGAAAAAATACATACAGGTATTTTCTCACATCAGTAGGTTGCAATCATGAAAAAGTTCAACATGCTCACTGTAAGACATACCCTATATACCTCCATCTATAGATAGAATCCATCTATGGATGGATACCAAATCCATGTCTGTAATCTCCTGGAACAATTACCAAATTATCTTTGAAACAGAGCACTATAGCTGATTGCTTCATTCTTGTAGCATGATTTAAAAAATAATGTGCATCTAGCATAAAGTAATTTGTTTTAAAGTAATTTGAAATTAGTTGGTCAGAGCATGGTGATAACAATGCCAAGGTTGTGGGTTGGATCCCTCTATGAGACCATTCACTTAAGAGTTGGATTCAATTGTCCTTGTGGGTCCCTTCCAACTCAAATATTCTGTGATTCTGTCATTTCACTGATCTGCATGATCTTCTGCAGTATTTTCACTGATAATCTTGCTCTTTTTCTTAGACTGTGTTGACAAATGGTTTCAATAATGCTGGTAAAAAAACAGACAGCTGAAGAAATAATTTACTGAGGAATTAAAGTCTCACAAATGCATGGCATATCCAAACACACTCCCCTTTCTCAATCTGCCAGACAACAAGGATGAAAAATCCTTAATCACTTCATTTCTTTTGAATATATTAATATATGCTTTGTCTGCTCCACAGAGGGTAATAAAGCAGATTGTCACATACTTTTCATCAAAGGATCTTTCAATTGTAGTAATATACTTAATGATAAAAAAAAACATAGGCATTTTAAAAATGCACAGATTTCGAGGATCAGCAGCTTTCCTCAAAGCAGCCAGGGAATGAGTTTACTTATTTATATATAATCCAGGTTACCTGTGTACTTGTAAAACTTTAAAACAAGTTTTACACCTGTTTTATGCCTGAAGGTATCAGCATTAAGTAAAATAAATCAATCTCATGAAGTAACTGTGGCCTCTGTCATTTCACTGTGTATACACACTGTATGTTGACTACAACAACATCATTTCTTGGTACCAGATTTGCAATCTAGTACAAGATTTGCAACTCCTCGAAAAAGATTAATTAGACTGGATTATTCTAGAAGTTTGTTTGCTGTTAGTTACCCAGCATAATATTCCTAAGAGCAGATAATTATGAAAAAAATGGAGAAAGAGAACCATAAGTGCTTAAGAGGTAATTAGATAACCAAATATATTTTATCTGACTTGGTTCTCAATAACAGAAGTTTTCAGCTAATTGTCTTCTTCATAGATATTACAACATTATTTCCTGAACTCTGAACTGGGAATTACTAAAAGTGTGAAATGAAAGCTCTCCTACTAGACAATAAATGAGAAGAGATATTGGTTCCATTTTCCAGTTCAATCACAAAAATGGCATTTTACAAAGTAAAAGCCTTTGAGGAACTGAGTGTAATCTCAGCCACTCTAGTGCTGGTGATAAAAAATCAATCCTGTCCCAGTCAAAACCAGGACATGTCAATCTAGTACAGGTTATGTAAGCACAAACAAGGATCATTTTAAATCAAAAAAGCTAAATGGAAATAAAAGATAATGTTTATTTTCCTGTTCTTCCTTCATGTTACATAAACAGCTGATAGCAAATTTGAGATTGGCCTAACACATTACATTGATTTTCATGAATGCCACTTACCAACTGCTCAATTCGTTCATAAACAAGGGACTGGCAGAAATCAAGCTTAATGGGCTCCACTGTATATTTCATTTTTCCATCTTGGAGGTTCTCCAAATCATTTAGAGTATTTCTAAAGTGACTGTAGGCTTCACATGTAACATCCATGTGTCTTAAAGTGAAGTTAAGCCTGGCAAAAGAGTATTTCATTTAGAACATCTCTCCTATGCTGGCATCTTAAAATAGGTGTGTAACTTCCCTCAGCTAATGAAAAAAATGGATCTTCTCAGCATAATCATCTCCCTTCAGCAGCCAAAAAAATGTACACCCCCCATTCCTGAAAAGCAGAAAAGATGTTACATCAGCATCAATACACAATAACTCTTGGATAAATCTTTCCATTGATTTTAGGGCACTTTGCCACAACAGAATCATTGGCTTGGCTTCCTGGACAAACACTGGGCAACAAAGCACAGGAAGAATTATTGCTTGCATGTTTCTAGAGATTTAAGCAAAGCCAATTTGTGCATCAGCTTATGAATGGACTCCAATGCACAACTACTTAAAACATTCATTGATTCCTTGAAAGCAAACAAGAGAAACTGTTCTAGAGTTGCTCAAGCTAGGAAATAAATACCCTATTAAATAATTCTAAACCACTTCTTTCCACCCCATCACTTCAAAAATATATAGCAAATGTTGTCAGGCATTGTAGAATACATCAATCTAGCCACCTATTTATCCTTATTTCCACAGAGATTATCTCAAGTGAGGCAAAGGTAGGACAACAGAAAGCAAAACTCTTTTAAAACTCCAATTCTGAACTGATAAAAATTAAGCATGTAGGGAAAAAAAAGCTTGTCCTGAGCATATACTGTGGCCTCTGATCATCTGATACAACGAAAATCAGAAGCCAATCTTTAATTAAAGCACACAAAGCCTTTAATGCTTTTTATATTAAGTTTTTTGTAATACCTCTTTTCCAGTGCTAAGTAAACTGTGCAAGAATTTCTCAAGTTGTGTGTGATTCTATACAGAGTTCTGAACAAGGCATCTGTCAGGTCATCATCATAGAACACTATAAAAAACAAGATTAAGAGCATATGTATAATTAAGGATATAATTTACTTAAGTGTCCATTATGAAACAACAACAGCCCTTAGTTTGTTAACTCCAATCAAACAAGTCTTTCTTTTATCTAAGTGCAAAGTACATTTTTAATGGCAACAACTGACCCTGTAGGAATATTCACTGCTGCTACTTATGCCAGGTTTTCTTTAGGCTTTCTCTCATCAGAAGGGGAATAATTTGTCAGACAACTTACAAGCTTTGACAAGAATTCTCTCAGCCTGGAGATAATCTTACTACAAAGCTAAAAAACCAGGATATTAGAGAGTAGAGAGCCTCTGTTCTTGCAAAAACCCACAACAGGCCATAATTAATTTACCATTATAACCAGATCTCCTTTGAAAGCAGACTTGTAACTCCTTTAAATAACTAAATCAAATTCTACTTTATCTACAGATCAAAACAATGGTTTTCCTATACAGATAAGCTAGGCTGTAATTTTAAAGTCCTTCACATAAGCAAGAAAAAAAGCAGAAAAGTGGTACCCAAAGGCATAGACACCATGGGAAAATGCAGCATCTGGAACTGTAATTCACATTATAGAAAATCTTAGTCTAACGACCTATTTATCATTATTTGCACAGAAGTTATGTAATACAAGACAAGGAAAGGACAACACAACTCTTCTGATTCCTTAGCTACTTGTGATTGTGTTCAGCAATTTATTTAGTCACAAAGAATTAGCACACCAAAGAAAAGGAAGAGCTACTAGCTTGCAACATCTGTTCTCATAATTGCTAATTCAGAATGTAAATATAAGTGTTTAGAAAAGAAAAATACAGGCAGGAACATTTAAGGCAGAGCTTTGGCAAATTAGGTAAGGATCTGACCTATTAGATTTTTAAAGCAAACTAGGTATGTTTAAATTATTACTCATAATGCTCGACTGTTTGATTTAAAAGCTTAATGTTTACATTTCCCTACCATCAGCTGCCATTATCACAGAACAGTGATCAAGCAAATCAGCAATCTCTTCTTCAGACCAGCTATAAGGAGCTTCAGGATCTGGAAGAAAGAATATGGCTTTGGTGTGTATGATTAAATGTCTCAACAGACTGGAGAAAAGGAACTTCTTAGCTCCTGTGGGCAGCTGCTACTCCATAAACAGAGCACACCACTCAAGAGAAATCAAAACCTTCCCTGTTCATTTTCTGAAGTTCCCCCAGTCCTCTGCTTTCCCTGTGTTATGTCCAACCCTCCCAAGGCTGACTGGCAAGCAAAACTTTTCTTTCACTTCAGAATTCACAATCCTGTAGCAAGATCACAGCTTTAAATACATTAAAGCAAGCATACCTTTAAACAAAAGTCCAGATACATCCTTATAAGTTTTGATTAATCTTCCTATTTTATCATGCTTTTAAAAATTTATTCTTCTTTAAAAAAATCTCTATTTTAAAGTCTAATAAACATAAAACCTTTTCAACTGGCAGTATGAAATGTTATCATTAACTAGAATGTTCTTTGAAGCCCAAGAGAGGCATTTGAATATATAACACCAAACACCAAGCCCAATCTAAAAGGACCCAGTACAAGCACCTACCAGTGCAGAATTCATCTTTCAGCCAATCCAGTTCTTTCACTTTAATTTCCCCTCCTGGGGGTGGAGAAAGATCACATCAGTCACAAATGGCCTTTCAGACACCGGGGCTAAAGTAAGGAGTCAAAATCTGACCATACAGCACTGACCTCCTGGCTCCATCAGGTGTTTGTTTAATGCAACATTTTGCTCACACATGGTCAGAAGATCTTCACCAACATCTGGAAAAGAAGTGATAATGATCACTTGAGTTCATTGCAACATATCTTGCTTTAAACTCTTGAGCTTTCTCACCCCCTTGAGAAAGTTCCTGTTATTTTTCAGTAAATAACACAAACTGATATGCATTAATAAAAATGATTAACTATAACTGAACAGATGAATCTGAAAATACCAGGGTGAAAGCACTGCTTTGGGAAGTTTCATGGAAATATTTAAAAAGAACTGCCTTACCTGTGCAATAAACTCTCTTGGCAACTGTTCCCATGATAATGCTGGTAATTCCAGTGCCACCTCCAAGCTCCAGCACAGAGCAACACCTGAACGTGTCCCTTTTAAAGAGAATGTAATCAGCCAGAAGGAAGGCAGCACGCCAGACCTGGGGACAAGGGAACACTTAAAAGTGAGTCAGTTCTGAAGCACATTCCATGAAAATCAACATACTACAAGGCAGAACACCTACTTGTTTACCAACGTCTTCTAAGGGGGTTGCCATAGTGTGCTCTGTGGAAATGAGCAGAAAATAATTATCTCAAAATTGTTCAAATCAAGTTCCAGAGTGGCATGTTTGAAAAGAAGGCTGTTTCCCTTTCAAATACAGAACTAAACACTCTTCACTCTATAGAATAATGCCAGATAATGCCAAACACCCACTCTAACTAAGGAGCACTGAGTTTCCCATGGTATACAACTGCCCAAATCACTTCCAGAGAAAAAAGGCAAATTTTTATTTGCAATATTACAGTATTGTGTTCATTATTTTCTTTCACTTAACAAACTGCTGTTCCATTTCAAAAGAAAACCTATTTTTCTTTTGTTTTACAGAAACATATTTGCCACATTTCTCCCTGACTGAAAATGTATTATTTACCTATTTTAACAACATCACTGCAAGTGCACTCCTGCTCTTCATCTTCAAAAGCATCTTCCTTCCCTTTCATCAGAATTACAGGACACACTATATCCCTCAAAAGATCTTCTGCTTGCAAATCAGAGGCACTTCGAGGCCTTCTGACCACTTCCAAGTCTCCATCATCATCTAGCAGAGCTTCTACTCCTTCACTATTTAATTCTCCTTTTTTTTCTGTGTTACTCCTGTCCTTGTCACACAGTTCATCTCCACTTCTGCACTGGTGTTCTCTTCCTGTGGCCACTTCTCTCACGTGTTTCCCAGATGCCAAATCTTCTGTGCTCCAAAGGAGTTTGAAATGGGACAGGAATACTGTAAGAACACAGTGCAGGGGGGAAAGGTTAAACACCAGGTGAGGCAGAATCTGTGCACAACTTCAACATGCATGGAATTTTGGTATGCATTACATGTATTAAAAATCTGTAGAGTAAAAAATGATACAGGTAACTTGAAATACAGTTTTATTTGCTATGAAGGAATACTTCTGTTATTAAGTTCTGTCAGCAGAAATTAAGGAAGCACTTTCACAGTCCACTGGCTGACTCAGCATCTGCACAGCACAGGCTCATTCACCTGATTTAGCAATATCAATTTTAACTATTGGCAGGATTTTAACCTGAACAGGGTCAAAATTATTATTAATTTCTTTGTCAGACCTCCTTTGATAATTTTTCACAGTGTCATACACCAGAACAGCTGCAAAAGTTACTCTTTTTATGCCACAACTGGGTTTGAAAAGACAATTAATACTTACTTCTGTCACAGCAGGACTTTTGTACAGAACATTTTGCCAGCAGCTGCAAGGTCAGTTCCCTTGACAACTTTATAGCAACCTACAAGCTGGCAATCAGCCAGGGGCATTTGCCAACTCATTTCCTCTATAGCCTTGACTCTTCAAATTCTATGTCAGTTAAAGCCACTGGTATTTTGAATTTTCATGTTGACATTTTTTTTTGAGGCAAACACTTCCCTCAATAAAATCAACCCCACCACCAACAACAAAAAAATCAATACAAAAAACAAACCACCACAAAACCCAAAGAAAGACGTTTTGCTCCCCTGGAATAGATGGCAAGCCATATAAACATTTAATTAAACTTGATAAATTAATTACAGATGGTTTATATTTTAAACTTAAGTTAAACTATTTAAAACTCCTGGATCCTCACCTTTTGTTTGTGTATAAGAAACATCACAGACTTATTTTTAATCATGATTCCCAAGCTGCTATATTGACACTATTGCTCAATAAACAAATATATTAAATTAAACCTGCAAGTGAGTAAATTTGGTAATTAAAAGTTTAATTTTTAAGACAGGCTGTCTACAAGTTTTCATTTCTAGAGTTAATTTCATGAGGAGAACACAGCTAGTCCTCTTTCTAAAGACTGAGTAGGAGGTGAATCTAATTATAACTGGAATAAAATATATAAGCATTATTATCAATCACTTAGAGGAGGATTCAGCCTTCCAAAGGTACGAGTACAGGTAAAGTACAACTCCATCAGTGCCAGCATCCATTACCTGGCTGTCCAACTGCATTCAGGCGTACCATGAGGTGTCTTTTGCTTGGGCAGTGCAAGTGAACATCGGACAGCACAGTGTCACTTCTGAACGTGGGGTTATCCATCTCCTTCTCTGCTGAATCTACCGTGGGCTGCTGCTGAGAGGAGCACAGTGCTCAAACAGCCCCTTGAGCAGTGCTGCCACAAAGGGATTCCATTCTCTTCCATCTACAGGTGTCCAGTAAAGGTGTTGCTCAGCAAGGGAACCTCAGGACATCGTTTCTGAGAAGGTGTGATCGTGCCAGCTCCACCACGTTCCAAGACAAGTTACTCATCAGGGTATTCAACCTAAAACCAAACACAGGCAGCTTTTAGTGGTAGTCTGACACTGAACAGTGCTCCAGCAGTATTTCAGAAGATAAAAATCAGATGACACTGTTCAATGGAGCAGCAATGCTCCAAGGCTCTCTTTTACAGAATCCTGTATTTATCTGTTAGTAGCTCAGTGGCAGCCACTGTATATTTTAGGAAGAGCTACTAATTTGCTAATGTTACAAAAAACATGTCCTGAAAAAAAAAAAAGTTACCATGACTGCACAGAATTACAATGTTTAATCAGGGTCTTCAAAGGGAATAAAGCCACTTCCTGTGTTGGCATTAGCATCCTGTGTGATTATGCTAAATTTGCTATTATCCAGTTGTACTTGAACAAGATCACTGAATGGTTCAGGCTGGAAGGAACCACAGTGGCTCATCTGGTCCCACCTGCCTGTTCAGGCAGGGTCATTCTGGAGCACAGGATCATCTCCAGGTGCTCTGGAATATCTCCAGTGAGGGAGACTCCACACTCTTTGTGAACAATCTGTCCCAGTGCTTGGTCCCTGCATGGGTAAGTTCTTCCTCATGTTCAGGTGGAGCTTCCAGGGCATCAGCTCCTGCCCGTTCCTCCTGTCCATGGCTGGGCCCCAGGGAGCAGAGCCCGGCCTCTGCTCTGACATCTCCCTTTGATGTTTCACCCATTACAAAGGTTCTCCCCAGTCATCTCTCCCCAACTTCAGCCTTTCCTCCTAAGAGAGATGCTCCAGACCCGTGATCAACTCAGTAGCTCCCTGCTGGACCATCATACATACACATCCACACTCAAAACTCTCCAGGCTTTAGAAGCAGTCTCTGTATCTGTAGCTGTGCAGCTCTGCTCACTTCTGCCAGCTCCAAACCTGCCCTTTCCCGGCGGGACTGGGACCCACCGGAGCCTCCGCGGGGCTCAGCGTGGCCGGGGCGAGGATCCACGGGCACGGGGCAGCCTGTCCTGTGTCCCCATAGTGAGACCTGCCTGTCCTGTGTCCCCATAGTGAAACCCGCCTGTCCTGTGTCCCCATAGTGAGACCTGCCTGTCCTGTGTCCCCATAGTGAAATCTGCCGGTCCTGTGTCCCCATAGTGAAATCTGCCGGTCCTGTGTCCCCACGGCCGGACCCGCCTGTCCCGCGAACACTCGGCAGAACCCGCGTTCCTCTCTCCGTTCCCACTTCTCCCGTTCCCCTCTCCCGTTCCCCTCTCCGTTCCCACCTCTCACCTTTTCCCCTCTCCCGTTCCCACCTCTCCCATTCCCTTCTCCGTTCCCACCTCTCGCCTTTTCCCCTCTCCGTTCCCACCTCTCCCGTTCCGCTCTCCGTTCCCACCTCTCCGCTTTTCCCTTCTCCGTTCCCACCTCTCCCGTTCCCTTCTCCATTCCCACCTCTCGCCTTTTCCCCTCTCCCGTTCCCACCTCTCCCCTTTTCCCCTCTCCGTGCCCACCTTTCCCGTTCCCCGCTCCTCTCCCGCTCCGTTCTCTCCGTGTCCCCGCTGTCGCTGCCGACCTGGCGGTTCCTTCCGGCTCCTTCCGCTGACGCCGCTGCCCGGCGGCCCCCGCGGGTGCTGCGGGCCCTGGGGTGCGCCTGTGCCCGGGCATCGCCTGGCTTTGGGAATTTCCCGGCACTAAAACCTGCCCGGGGAGGCGGGCAAAGGCAGCCACAGCAGCGCGGTTCAGGCTGAAGCATCCTCAGGACTTGCTCGGAGTTTCAACACGAGTTTCCTACTCGCGTTCTTTTATTAATTGTTTTTAGCATCACTTGCCCTGTCTCGGTTCATCTGTAATTCCGTGCAAAATCTGCAAACGGCTTGAAAACAAAGTGGGTAAATCTCTGCGTAGGCAAATAGGCGTTTCTTCCTTAGTCCAGGTAATGTCAGAATTCCAGTACCACCTTAAGATTAGCTGAAACAACCGCTGTTCACTTGTTTGGGGAACTGGGAGTTTAGTTGTTTAATTCTGTAGAGTTTTTAATTGCGTATGAACCAGGTGAAATAAACAGGACTGAATTAAGCATTGAGTGGAAACATCATAATCAGAGTTTTTGGGAGGCTTTAACAACATAACAGAGTTAGACCACCAGATTTCAGTATCTACATTTTGGACCGTGGTGTCTTAGGCAGTCATTTCCCAGCTGGGCTCATCCACAGTGAGAGCTGGCTGCTGTGTGCTCAGTCTGTGAGTGCAGATGGGCACAGGACACGGCAGCAGCTGGACCAGTCCTCTGTGCACCAGCACAGACAGAGATGCTCTCCAAACTCCCAGCTCTAGTTCACCTCCTTGGCAAGTCTGCTGGGGCTGTTGTTTTATCTTTCACCAGGAGGATCTTGTTCAAAAGTGGGCATTTACGTTTTAATTACTTGTCATATGATGCTAATGTCAATTGCCATACATGATCCTTGTCTTTTTCTGGAGCAGTAGGAAGTATTAGTCAATGCTTTAAAAAAACATGGAATGTAATTTATAATCTATTTCTACATCTGTTTCTCCTCATAATCTGCCTCCATCAACAAAGACATTAATATTTATTAATACAATATTATTAATATAATATTAATATAAAAAATTATTGAAGTAATTATTAAATAATGAAATAATCTTTCCCTATTTTTACGGCAAGAGTTTTGAGTGGCAATGAAATGGAAAACACAGAAGCCATTCAGATATCTCATTGCAGTCTCTGTGGGGAATTCTGTTGGATGAATATCTGAAAAAATGCTTTGGAGATTTGTTCTCCTTTTATCTGGCTCTTGTGAAAGAGCAGAACATTATTTTACTTCCCGTGGTGATACACTGCCACATAAATTATTACTGCAGTGTCTCTCTCTGCTGCATGTTCCTCACTGCTATGGAGTGCTAAGCAGGCAAATCAGGTTATATTTCTCACAAAATCTCACCAGTCTGCAGCAAGAGGCACTTACTGGTACACAGGCTTAGTATAATTAGAGGAATAGTTAAAAAACTGCATTACGTGGGGAATTTTAAACACAAAGGTGCATTACGTGAGAAATGGAGCGGCTGCAATTGCTTTTCTAAGGAATGTTGATACCTTGTTTCATATATGAGTAATATTTGGGCAAAGCAGGAATACCTGGTGGCTGCAGAAGGTCTGTGGCTACAGATGTTATAACGTGGGTGATAATGGAAATTGTTTAGGGAGCTGCAGTTTCTGTACTACACACGAGAGGGCTTCGGCAGCAAATCCCTGAGAGGTGTCTCTTTCTAAAGGATGCACCTCAGTTACATTTCCGGTCTTCTTCACAGCCAGATGACCTAGGAATTTGTTTAAATTTACCTCACATGCCAGACAACTTTACCTCACATGCCAGACAATTTTACCAAGGTTTAATTGCTTGTTTGAGAGGATGAATTCGCCCTGTTTCATCATTGATCAAGTTCCGAGAAGTTGCCTGTGCTGGTTGCTTCAGGTAATCCCCCTTTGAATTCAATGTCATGTGTTGACACTCCATGGAGTTTTTTTGGCAGATCAGGTAATATTGAGTAAGAGTCAGACATTGTATGTATTGTAGTTTCTCATCAGAGATGAATTGTCACTGGTCAATCTTTTTTAAAATTCATTGCAGGTTGTGACTCTTCAAAATTGGATGTGTACAAGTGCATGATGAAATGATTAAATCTGAGAAGGAATAGCCCAATCTCAGATCAACCAGCCAATAGTTACTAATTTCCAAGGGTAGCAAATCTGAAAATTGTAATTGTGTTTATTTTCTAATAGCTTTTCTCTTTTGAACCACAGGGGAAGTAATTGTGGTAAGTTAAAAAGAACAATAAACTCCAGAATCCCATTAGCTTTACTGGAAGGCTGAATGGTAAAATTGTGTTTGAATTTAATTCTTCATCTAACAACAACAACAACAACAACAACAACAACAAAAACCAACCAAACAAAAACCCCACAAACAAACAAACAAACAGCCACCACCCCCATCCCCCCACCCCCCCAAAAAAAGAGAAAAAAAGTGATATTTCCTGGAAAAGGATTGTGAATGAAATTAGGTGTGTTGATTGTGCATGTTGCCATGGCAGCAATAAATTACAGTCATTGGTGCACACTTGCACTGGCTGGCTTTCCTGCAGTCAGGTGGGTAAACATCGTGGGAATCCCTCCCTTCTTCAGTTTACAAATAATCTACTTCTGGTAATGCAGTCACCTCTTCACAAATGCAGACAGGGCAGAGGAAGTGAAATAAAGAAACAATAGGGAAAATGGAGGAATTCAGTGGGATTCTGCTGCACCTGAACAGCACAGGTTCAGAACAGTGACAAGGAAGTGCCCTGGAGATGCATTTTACCTGGGAGGAGTCCTGGGAAGCAAAGCTGGTGATTCCCAGAGCACAGTGCCCTTTGAATCCTCCAGCACCCAGGTAACCCTGCAGGCAGAACAGAGAGGGTAAAAGTTATTTACACAAGCTTTGCCATGTTCAGCCTGCAAGAGACTGATGATTTTGCTGCATCACACTCTGGGGACTAATACTTGACTGCAACTTTGAGAGCATATTCTGAATTATCTTTGTTACTCTGAGCAGCAGATTGATGTTGGCAGATGCAACCAACGCTTAGTGTATGCAAAGCAGGGTTCTTTCTCCATGAAGCTAAGTCTAGATTAAAAGTTTGTATCTTTTGTGCTAAAGATCCTAGTTTAAAATTCTAAGACCTCAGGAAATTGAAACTGACTCTCTAGAGAAACTAATTTGCACTACTGGCTTTTCCCTTTCATTATAAACATTTCCCAATGAATACATGAGATTGTTTTGTTAACTATGTTTTTAGTTTTCTGACTTTGCAGGAATTATTTGTTCCCTAGCATGGGAATGAATGCCTAAGAAAATTATGTTTATTTATTATGTCGCTATTATGTCGAAATGAAACCTTTATGTAGAGTTGATTTACTCTTGATATAAATGTTTGTCATCAGAGCCTGGTCAAAAAAAGGATCTGAGGTTAGCAGGCTCTAACTTAGGTTTACAGTAAAGTTAGTCTCGATAGAATCTACAAGGACCTTTGCATCTCGATGGCTAAAATGGATTCTATAATAATGATATGAAAATAATTATGAAATAAGCACACGTGGACCCCAAGATTACAACAAAAACTCTCCAAGACACAGAGTATCACTGACAAGCATCTCGTACAACACCTGATTAACAACTTGTACCCAACTGGGTTAAAAGCTTCTGCAGTTTTATACCCTTTGATTTCCCTTGGATTTAACTGGGAGATGACAGTGGCAGATCGTTGCAGGGGAGTGATGATTCCGGTGTATGAGTGCCTCTGGTTCAGATTTATGAGAAGAGAACTGATAAAACCTCTGGCTAAGACATGGTATTTTTGGGGCTAATTTAAACTTTCAGGTAACTCTGCACATGTAGTTGGAAAAAAGAGACAAGCTTGAGATCCCAGTTAAGACTGGTGCCCCAAGGCTTGTTCATTTTGTAACAAAACATTTCACTTTGCCTCATTAACTTTGTATCACCCAAACATTGCAAAGGAGATAGCAGCTGCCTGGTTTGTGGAGCTACAGAGGCATTTTCACAGATTACAAATACAACTTGGAGATGTGAGAAGTAGATGGCAGGAGCTCAGAATAATGCTATAGCTGCTTAACAGTATATTCCTGAATATAAAGACTATTATATTCCCAGCCAAAACTACCTTTCAGTAGTTTTGCAGAGCAAAATGGTGCGTAGTGTTGATGATTACAGTGTTTATTTAGACACTCTCTCAAGGAAAATGTTCCTTTTAACTGATCCTACTGCTGAAACCCTACTGGTTCCTGATAGCTTGTTGCCATGGATGGGTAATGATGTCACACATTCTGCCCAGTGTCCATGCCAGAAAATAAATGAGAATGACTTTTTTAATTACTCAGAGTTACTTAGCAATTCCCTGGAAGGCCTGTAGTGAATTACAAGGAAGAAAGCAAGATGCCCCATTGACCCTACCTGCACAGTATCTTTATGCCAGTGAAGAGATGCAGTAAAACACTAGAGTAAATTCTCTGGAGGTTTGAAAACAAGGTTCTATTACTGAAATTCACTTTGTTACTCAACAGATTTCAGCGGGCTGAAGATGAGCAGGAGGCTGGGTGAAGTGTGGCTTTAGGGCTCACACATGAGCACCTTGGTGACTATAGTTTCTGGAAGAGGGAGCTTGTGTCTTTCCGTCCATCGGTGACACTGACAGGAAAATAATCCCGACAAGGGTACAGACATCACCGCACCAGGCAGTAAATGCCACGCTACTGCTTACTCTCACACCCCCTTTCAAATTAGGTTAGAACTGGCCTTTTGAGGTCGGCATCTGGAAGGCACAGAACGACAGGGAATCTCTTGTAAGTGTACCAGAAAGGCTGCAGGAACACCAGCCCTGTCTCTGCTCCCCAAACCTCGGCATCTGCTTCCTCCTCCCCTCAAAGGCAGTGGTGTTTGGAACGAGGGAGCTTTCTCCCCTTCCAGGTGAGCCCATCCCGAAGCTGCCGGAGCGATCGGGGTCCCCATGCCCGTGTTTTTGACACGTTGTCCCTTTCCATGAGGCACGCCCGACCCATCGCAGGGGCTCCGCGGGCGGGGGCTCGGCGGGGTCGGGGCTGGCGGCCGGGGGGCGGCGGAGTCTCTATGGGGCTGGGCCGGGCCGGCGGCGGCCGCGGGATCCCCGGTTCTCCCGCGGTGTCCCCGGTCCGCCCGCGGTGACCCCGGTTTTCCCGCGGTGTCCCCGGTCCGCCCGCGGTGACCCCGGTTCTCCCGCGGTGTCCCCGGTTCTCCCGCGGTGTCCCCGGTCCGCCCGCGGTGTTCCCGGTTCTCCCGCGGTGTCCCCGGTTCTCCTGCGGTGTTCCCGGTTCTCCCGCGGTGTTCCCGGTCCGCCCGCGGGGCGCGGAGCAGCCGGGGCGGGGCTCGGGGCGCGCCACCTGCGCGGCCGCGGGGCGAGCCAAGCGCGGCGGCGGCGGCGGCGGCACCATGAGGGTTAACTTGGGCGCGCTCTCCCTCTTTGTGGCCCTGGTGGGACTTTCGAGCTTCATCTTCCTCGTGGTGGCCATCGCGACCGACTTCTGGTACATCATCGATGCCTCCAAGCTGGAGGCGTCCCGAAACGGCACGGACGCGCTCAGCTCGCACTCGGGGCTCTGGCGGACCTGCCGCGGTGAGTGCGGGGGTCCGGGCAGAGGAGCGCTCCGGCTGCGGGGTCCGGCTGCAGGGGTGCGGGGTCTGGGTGCGGGGAAGCGGGGTCCGGCTATGGAGATGCGGGGTCTAGGTGCGGGTATGCGGGGTCTGGGTGCGGCGAAGCGGGGTCCGGCTGTAGGGTGCAGGGATGAAGGATGCGGGGTCCTGCTGCGGGTTCAGGCTGCGGGGATGCAGCTGCAGGGGTCTGGGTTCGGGGTCTATCTGGGGGGTCGGGCTGCGGGGATGCGGAGATGCGGGGATGGGGATGTGGGGATGCGGGGATACGGGGATGCAGAAGCGGGGATGGGGATGAGGGGATGCGGGTGTGGAGTCCGTCCGGCTGCGGGGTCCGGCTCGGGGCCGTGCCCGCTGCCCGCGGAGCTCCGGCTCCATGCAGTTCAAGGGACGGGCGGTCCCCGGCCGTGCCCGGGACCCATGGGCAGTGCCTTGTCAATACCTCCCTGTCACTTGCCGAAGGAGACACAGGGAAAGCGAATTTTCTGCTACTGTAACCTAATTTTACATTAACTTTTAATTCAAGATAATCTAATAAACCTTAACCATTTAGAAGGAAGGAGATGTCTTTTCATTTGGCTCAGGAAATTAAGGGGTGAAAGTTCTGGGTTAAAGCCATTAAAATGATAAATAATAATATAACCAATAGAAATATAAACACTATATAGTTTATTTACATAAACAATATTATTAATTTAAATGTATTATGATGTCTCATAATATAGGATTATTAAAATCCTGTACATCAATAGATAGGATTTCCCCCATGTACTTAATTTATATGCTAGGCATTTAACTTTTGGCTTTGATTCCACTCTTAAAAGCCAGGAGTAAGTAATGTTTGCCATAGGCAAGGAAGGATGTTGCTTCCAGAGGAACAGGGAGAAGGAGCAGGTTACAGGAATTCTCTCTTTGCTGTGCACTGAGCCCCATTGCAATGAGCAGATGTTTCCCTGTTGACTCCAGTGGTCAGGCCCCACGGGAACAGCTGATGCTGCACGCTAAAAATCCTCTCATTTCCTTCCCCACATAGGAATGGCTGTTTCAGAAGCAGCTAGTGTTTTATGAATTATACGTACATGCAAAAAACCGAATATATATATATAGCAAATGGATAAAATATGCAATTTTTTCCTCATTGTTTCCCCCTTTTTCTAGCAGTGAGGAGTGAATGTTACCCTTTGATAAACCCCTTCTGGCATGAGAATGCCAACATCACCGATTCACACAGACAGCTTCTATGTGAGTAGCGTTTGTATTATTTTATATTTCCATCCACCCTTCCCTCCCTCCCTGGCCATTTACAAGGACTGATTTCTAATTCAGAGGGGGAATTTGCTGAGAAAGTGTTTTGACTCTACTTCTGTACAGCATCTCTCACTGCCTGTGGTCTTCAAGTGTGTTTGCTGTTGCAATAACCATCTATTTGATGACAAGGTCAGCTAATTTCTTCCACAGGAGCAAAACCTCTCTGACTGGAATGGCACAGGATGTACACAATTGTTAAAAATAAGAGGCAAAAGTGTTCACAATCACCTCAAAGGAGTCTGATCACTGAAAATGCTTAACACATTTAAACTAATCTTTAACACAACTACTTTTCTAGCTTTACAGTGAGATTCCTGTCACTGATAAAAGACTTAAGTTTGTGAGAATTTAAGAAAGTAAATCAATGACCAAAAGCAGTGTTCAGTCTTTGAAGAACATCGTGTTCAAAAACATTGAGCTTCTAATATATTTACTTACTTTTCTTTAGTTTCCTTTGTCAATGCCAGAATGTTTTCAAGAAGTCCAAACTGAACATTTTCAAACACTTACAGGCATCTCCTAGAAGACGATTTACCATCTTTGCATCACATATTTGACACAATCCTTTCCTCATACACCCTTGCGAGGGCTCGCTTTTTGCAATTTTTTCATTTACTCACCTCTTCTCCCTGACTCTACAGAATACGTTCCTTTGTCCTGTTTCTTAAAATGGAACTCTTTCCCTCAAAACCAGCCCTTCCCTGGGCTCCCTGAGGCTTAAAGTGTCTTTAGTTTCTTGGAGCAGCATCTGGTGTTGCAGCTGCAGGTGCAGCACACAGAGCAAGCCTGGGAGGTGCTGGGGCTGTGTCACAGCTCTGCTGGGAAGGTGCACCAGGAGTCAGGTCTCAGTGAGCTGCTGAAGCAGCCAAATAAACACATCAGCAGGTTCAGGACTTACAGCCCAGGATCTCTCTGTGTGCTTTCAAATCTAGGAAGTGCCATTTCTTTAATCTTCCCTGCTCAGAACAGAGGGCTGTAGCTGCTCAATGGTGCTGAAATCAGTGGAAGTGATTTTCTGCTGGATCACTCGAGCCTTTGAGGGGCAGCATTAACTGAACCTGCCATGGTTTTGACACCTCCACTTTTATGTTTGTGATAGTCCAACATTTCAGGATGAAACCATTTGCTTTTCAAAAGTTGTGTGCATATTTGCAAAAGGTACATTTGCTGTTTTCCTCAGGTGAGATATTGCAGCTGTTCAGTTAAATAACTAAACAAAAAAAAAAAAAAGCAGTGTTCCTTTGGTTATAAAAATGATGTTGGCTTGGAAACAAAGGACTTTGTGAGTCATGAAGTGTAAGAAAATAGTGGATATGAATAAAAATTGGATTAATAATTATGTTTACGTGCTCTTCTGGGCCTTGGATATTTTTTTTCCTCTTGCTTTCACATCATCTATTATTTTTATGTTCCTGGAAAAAGACTTCAGGTCTGCAAAGACACTTGCATATTTTATTATAAACAGGCAGAGTCTGTCTGCCTAAAAATGACGAGAGAAGAAATCAAAGATACTTCAATTGAAAGACCCTGCTAGGTTTGATTGGAATGCTCTACTGAGTCAACTTCTTGATTTTTTTTGCTCAGCTTCAATGAAGTTTCAGTGTGGTGAGGCTACAGATCCTCAGCAGTAGCAGCTGAACATGTACCATGTCAGTACTTCTTCTTTCTAGGAAATACAGATATTTCTAAGTGACACCTAGATTCATCAGGTATTGAGATAGTACCTTCTATATCAGCCTTATTCTTCTCTCTTAAATGTTTCTGACTGTGGCCAATGAATCATATTTAGGCAGATCATGGCAAGCCATCTTCATCTACAACACATTTTAACAAGAATTTTAGAGGGAAGTTCTGTGATCATGGACTGTAGTTACAACAGTTTCTTCGTCTGCTGCTATATGTGGCAAACAAGCTAATGGCACAGCTTTAAATGGTTACTTCAAAAAAATTACGTTTTTTTCACTGTGTGCCTGTGAAGGTGTCTGTGAGGCACAGTCACATGGGTTTAATCTCATTCCATCTAGCTGTGTACGTGTATTTCTCACTGTTTGATAGGCACTGAATTTCACGAGCTCTGGCAACATCAAGCATGTTTCTTTCTGATTATTTCCAAAAAGATTTTAAAGGACTGTCTCCTGAAGTAGGCACTTAAGTAACACATTGGTCACATCCGTCATTTTTCAGAGTTTGAATGAATTTCCTGGCATGTCTTACCTAGACACAAGTGCCAAAGAGAGGGGAAAAGTCTTTGTGTGAGAGCAAAGAGCTGGGCCTAAGTGGAAACAAAAGCGCTGGGCTCTGCCAGAAGACAAACCCTTCATTAGAGAATGAAAAGCCTCCACAGTCCCTTCCTCCACATTTCCAATATCTCCCCTATTCATCCTAGCAGATTCCTCTTAGGATTATTGTCTACGTCAAATCGAGCTCCTGGCAAATTAAAATAATTGGGTGCACGAGTCAAAATCCTGTGCTAGCAGCAATATTACCCAGGCAATCTAGCTAGGGCTTGTTAAACGTGGGACTGTGATGTATTTTCACATCATAGGAGCACATTTGAGCTGCTCCTCTCATGGATTAGACACAAACACACTCTCTCCTCGACATTAGCCTTCCATTTCTTCTCTTACCACTCCCCCCAGCTGAACACTCAGGGTATACCCTCTCTCCCACTCAAACCCATGATGGATAAAATATTTCCCTATTACAGATTACATTATGGCCTGGTTATTTATTTGTTTAAAACATCAGCTGTTGTTTAAAGAAAAATACCACTTAACTGCCTATCACTAGCTTTTCTGAAATTCTGCATTAATAAAGTTGTTTTTCACTGGAGATGTACACTTTCCTCTGGTCCAAACAGGAATAAAATGAAAGTTATATATAATTAGACAGTTATATATAATATAGACAGTTATTAGAGTCTCTTGGTGACTACTAGGATTAAAGATAGCCCTCTGAAAATCCTCCTTAGAATTTAAATTTGTCAGCAAAGACACCTCTGATATTTTGCCTTGCCATGTGCTCTCCTGTGCCAGCTATGGCAGACAAGCAGCAAGAGCAACATTTTTCACGGTGAGCTGAATCTATCTCTCTCTAAATGACAAAATAAGGATGTCACTGACTTCAAAGGCAGCTGCATCTAGTTCTGAGCAGCCTCGCCATTTTCCAGCAGCAGAAATGTAACATCCAGAATCAGATGTAGATGTTGAGGATCACAAACAGAGAGAGGGAAGGTGCTGTGTAGAAGGAATGGTAGTGCTTAGTCAGCTGAAACCTTTTCCCCAAGAGTTTGAGCTTTTTAAAAGAAAGAAAAAAAAACAACAGAAGGAAAGAAAAACCCAAACAAGAAACCTCAACATGTTACACTGGTGAAAAGTTGCTCTTAGACATTTTTGTCATACAAATACTTTCCATTTACCAAAGCCTATGTTGTTAATAATGAGTAAGTACCAGTACAGCTTTAGCTGAAGGTAGCACCAGTGTAATCCTTGCAAAATGAAAAATACTGTAAATATTTCTATTCAAAACTAGACAATGTCTCTTGAATCTCAGCTTTGCACTTGAGCTGCTGCAGGGTCCCACCAGCACTGCAGAGCTGGGGCTGGAGTTATGAAAAATAATGTGAAAGGAACTGCTGTTCTTTCTTACTGTCTGTGTGACCCACAAACCATCTGCATTAGGTACCTACAAGATAAGATTAAGCCTCTGGCAATCCTGATCTTTTGTCAGACTTGAACAGTGACTGGTTTCCTTTTACTGGTCCATTTTTCGTGCTCTCCTCTGTTCCTGACCCACCCAGAAGTGAGTGCTTAATGGATGTAGTTTCCACTCATATTTTTTTCCTGTTGTAAAATCAAGACTGGAGTGTGCAGCTGCCCATGTACAACTGCTTAAAGTATTCTCCCCAGAGTATTTTTATTTTTTCTCTCTTAGACATGAATGTATCTGGAACCATGAGGCTGCAGATAAGTTCGTGCTTCCTGCAGGGAAACAATCATTGCAGCAGAGGCAGCTCTGATACCTCAGTTGTTTTAATGTAGCAGCCTCCTTGGTTTCTTCCTCAACAAAATGAGTTTAATAGTACAGAGAAACTTGTCTGAATTTCCTTACAGCATGTGGACCCTGTAACAGTCATGAACTTCACCCTGTTCCTCATGGTCCTGCTTCATTTTTACTGAGGTGCAGTTTATAATGTTATTAATTATTCTCTATTCTTCAGCCACCCTGATATTTTTTCCCGAGGGATTTACAATTCTTTTGGTTTTAAGCTACTAGAAGGAAAGAGCTGGGGCCAGAGCAACAGCCATTTCAGGGGCCAAGTGAAATAAGACCCAAATGATGCACATAGAAATTCTAGTTTAATTGATCTGGTAGGTGTGTACCTGTTTCTGAGCAACAGTGCACTGTTCCTTCAGACAGCTGCCAGTGAACATCTGCTCCAGTACTTACTGTAGATATGACAGTAAATACATAGAGAAATCTGAGATAAGTTCAGCACCACTGCAGCTGAGACCTAACAAGTGGCAAGTTCTGATAAATGTGCTCGTTTTCAGATTCATTGGTACCACAGCAGCAGAATGTGAGCCACGGTGCATTGCTCACATTCATCATTCTGCCCATTCCTGCTCCTGCAGTTTCTGTCAGTGCCACCTGCTCCAGGTCTAGCATAATTCTATTTCTGCTATCTACAACTGAGCTTCCTGTTTAGCCGAGAGATTTTTTGAGAAAAGCACAAAGCCAAAATGTGTGACACACAGACCAGAGCCTGGCTAATCATCCTGGAGACCCCTAACTCTGGGAGCAATGCTCCTCCATCCCCTTTCTCTGTTGAACAGGGAATGTCCCTGTCCCTGTGCCCCAAGCCCTGAAGTCTCACATTTGGCCATAGATGAGTTCTTTCAGTTGTTCCTTGTTTTCCTAAGTTATTTCTTTGCTTTTTTCCTAGCAAGCAAGTCAGACTTTCTCTGTGCACTGTTTCTTCCTGGCTTTGCCAAGTCCTTCTGGAGCAGCCCCATTGGTTTAACAACTGCCAGGAGTCTGTTTCAGCTGGAGGCTTTTGTCTTTCTAACTGGCTGTAATAGTTACTGCTGGGTAAGATAAACAGGCCCTTAATTAAGCTCTTCTGAGCCACTGTCATTTGGAGTATTTCTGATGAGGTGATATTACAGATTTCTAGGCACTATTTGCTGTTATAAGCTGTGCAAACAAATCCAAAGTTAGTTTGAAGCAATTAAGCTCCAGGATGTTGACAGGAGATGATTAACAAAACTGCTGGGCTTGCACTTGGTTCCTTCTGACACCACTCAGTGTTTCTATTTCATTCCACAGATTTCTCTCACAAACAATTCCTAAACAACTGTGTTGGGTGGTAATTTAGAAATGCCTGCCAAATTCTCAGATCTGGACACACAGTGCAGATGTCATTCTCACAGATACTTGGCCAGACCTCTAGTAATAAAGCTTTGGCTAGTTAATGTAAAACTTCAGTAACGACAATTAAGCAATTTGGTTCTTGTTTGCTTCAAAAAAAGGGAGTGTTTTTTGAAAGTTTATGAGTTTGTTTCAGTATTTCCAAGATTAAACCATTAGATCTTTCATGTTGGACTAAAAGGGAACTCAGGTATTGAGAAATAGGTGTGGGAAACTGAATTCTGTTTTACAAGCAAGTGCACATGCCTCTTCTTGTACAAAATGCTTAGGGTGGGTTTTTTTCCAATACTAGATTAATTTCATCAATATGAAGACAGTTATATGTTTAATACATAATGTATAAATATGTAATTCAACAGAAGCTAAAAAACTCTAAAATTACTGCAAAATTAATGTTTTAACTTCTTTCACAGATGATTATTGAAGACAGAAACACAGTAAAGATATTTTAAGTCATGTTCTTCTATAAACTAATTCTGTTCCTCTAATCAAGGAATATAATGGCATAATATCATATGCCAGATGGCATGAATTCAGATTCCTGAGTGGTTTCCATGGCAGCATTTTAGAATAAGTTTCCCAGGCAGTTGCAGATTTCAAAGTACAAATGGGTATTAGATATTGAACTAGAATACTGGAAATTATAAAAGTACTATTTAACCAAATAGAATTCACTAAATATTTGATTTTAAAAAGCTGCCAGTGATTAATGAGAAGTGTTATCTCAGCTGTGGGTAGGAAAAGTAAGGCTCTGTCACAGTGGGGTTTGTGGGTTTCAGCTGAGCTATCCCTAAACCCTGTATTTTCACTGAAGAGAGCATAAAAATCAGAGTTATTCTGATATTGCAGCTGTCACAGATCATTAATATAATCTAGGATACCCCCAAGGATGCTCTGGTATGATTTTCTTTTCCCTTTCCTTCACAAAGTTTCCTTCAGAGTTGTGTTTTGCTCACCCACACGTGTCCTGGCTCAGGTTGCAGCAGCTGAAATCACAGAATGACCACAAAAGTCAGAGACATGGCAAGTGAGTGCTGCTGTGCTGAGGTGGAATTTGTTACCAGTGACTTGGACTGGTGAGGGACACCTGGAAAATCACAAGGCAGAGAGCCAGCCATGAACTTTTTTGTGTTTGTTCTCTGGCAGCAAGGCCAAGTCTGAGGACAGAGCTGCACAGTTCTTACATCCATACTTTTCAAATGTTAATTGCATCCTCTGAGATTTTATCTCCCAGGGCTTTTTCACCTTTTACATGCAAGACCAAAGCTAAGATGACACATGGATGTCAGAATGGTGGGGAATAATCAAAATGAGACTAAATAACCCTCAGCAAGCTCCAATGTGGCTGAAGACCACACTCATTGCTGCTGCCCCTCTAGAATATGAGAACTGAATTGAGTGCCCAATCTCTATTCTGTCTCATTGAGTTTTGTCACATCCCCAACAATCACTTCAAACCACATAAAACTCCTGAACTCAGTTCCGTGGCTATTTCTCATCTTGGAGTTCAGCTAAGATTTGCAGGCAGTCTGGACCTGCTGGTTTGTTCCCAGTGATGTGAAGATTGATGTGGCTGTCAGCACTGAGGATTGCTTTAGGTCTGTGTTTCTTAGCCAGGAACAGCAGCCGTGGCCAGTTTTGCTGAAGGAAGGCCCAGGGAGTGTCCTCAGCTTTAGAATCTCAGAGGGAAAGTGCTCTCTTCAATGCACACTGTTGAATTCATGATTTCTGAGCTGGTCCTGATGTGGGCATATGTGGGGTTGAATATAAAAATATAATAACCAGTGCAAATAAGCAGAAAAAGACCCTCAGAAAATGGTCAGCTCCCAAAACTTTGTCATTTGCTACATTTTTTTTTTTGTTAGCGTGTTCTGTGTTACACCAAACAAGTAATTATATCTGGAAACAACATTCTACTCAAGTATAGACATAAACAATGTCTGCCTTGATGCCATGCAGACCCTTCCTAACCTTCTAAAACTGAAATTATGTCTGATCTTTATAATGCCACTGTAGAGGATGAGCTGGATCCTTAGCCAGTGGCAGCTGCAGTACCTCCAATTCCGTGGGCACTTACAGTGACTTGAAAAAATTGATCATTTGATCATACAACAATTGTGAACTTTTAAGTGATTTCTTTTCCTAAGCTAATGGTGTATTGTTCCTCTGTGAAATTAATTGAGACAATGAAACCTAGACCTCTTCAGAATATGGACTTTACATTTTCTTTTCTCAGTTACTCTGCACTTTACTCTGGTGTGAAACAAATTGATACTGGAATTACTTTTTTTGGTTATTACTGTAAAAAAAGGTTGGGTTGAATGTTGTGGATAGATGGCATCAGAGGGAACAATGAGACAATAATGGTTTATGATGGAAAACACAGGGTGATATGAAAAAATACATAGCAACCCTCTGTTTGCACAGCTATTAAAATGTTATAGGGATCAAGGAAGAGTAATGTAAAACATTTAGTGTGGGAGGAAGCAAGCAGGATAGGTTAATGCACTTAGTGAAGCTGCTGAAGAAAAAAGTGACAGAGAATCAGAGCTGGATGGGAAAATTTACCTCTAGTTGATGGTCAATTGCAGCAAAGGAAAAGGTCAACAATTTGCTACATCAGTGCAGCAGAGGACACCTGACAGAAGAGAAACATTTAATCAAATCATGGCTGGATCTCACCTCCCCAACAGAGCAGTGTGATTTACATAACAGGGCTACTTTTTATTAAGGTTGCCAGTGCCTACCTGGTATGCAGTGCATCACCTGATATCCAGCTGGCTCAAGAGCTAAGAACAGTTTAATTGCTCATGTATATCTGTGTAGGCATATCCTTTATGTCTGTGGTCTCTGTTTGAAACACAGGCTGTGATCCTGGGAGGGTTTGTTCTGCTTGTTACCATTTCATGCATACCATATGTTTGTCCTGCTGATTTACACTGAAAACCCGAGGGGTTGTCCAATTTCTTGTTTGTGCAGCACAGAATGAGGCTTTGATCCTGATCAGGTGCTCTGCATTTAATAATTATTGGTACATCCACCAACACCATAATAAAATATTAAAATATTAACATTCTTTGTTTTTCTTCAGACATGCATGGAACATTTGTCATCCTGATGCCCCTCAGCCTGATACTGATGATTTTTGGAGGAATGACTGGATTCATCAGCATTCTTGCCAGGGCCTACCTACTGCTCCTAATGACAGGACTGCTTTTCCTTTTTGGAGGTACTAAACCAAACTCCTGGCCTAACTGTTTTAGATAACAAGAGGTTGTATCTGGGAAACACCACTTTGTTTCCCATGGAATAGAAGCCAAGCAGGAATTTTCTTTCAGAATAATGCTGGTGTTCATTCACCTGGTGTCTGCTGAGGTCCTGATTGAGGAATAGATCTGCTTAGGAAAGGCAAATATCCCTCCCTGGGGAGTGAGTCACCCTTCGAACAATCTGTGTTTGCTGTGCCCATTAACACAAACGATTTAATAACTTCTCAGCACGGTGCACAAATTCTTTACAGACAGGGTAATGGGGTGATGGAAAAGTGACTGTGGAATTATTAAATCGTAGGCTTGCACAGATTTTGCAACTATTAGGAAAACTGATGTTTTTAAAAAGGCATTTTCATTGAGTTCCTGCAAAGGGTCTTGTTAGGCATTCCTGGGTTAGCCTCACTGCTAGTTTTGAGCTAGAGTGGTGTCCCCAAACTGTGGATCACAAAAGGAAACCCTCAAAAGCTATTTTAGTTGGAGTGTAGCATTTTAATTTGAAGTTAGTAAAATGCTTTTACACTTTTTTTTTGTTGTATCCAAACCCACTGTGTTTTAGAAAGTAATTTATGAGTTAAAAACCCTAAAAACATTCTGTCAAAGTAGGAAAACTCTGTTTAAATCTGTATTTTCTGTTCCAAGCAGACTTTCAGTGCTGTTTCACAATGTAACTTAAAAAAGAATTTTTTCCTGACAGAAAAGGGGATCCTCAGAATTGGATCTCATCAACTGCTCATACAGTCCTATTTTTAAGAAGAAAATGCTACGAGATTGCTGCAAGCAAATGCTGCTGTCTCAAAGCCTTGCCTGAGCGTTTTAGCCTGAAATGTTCTAATACAGACCAACCATTTCCCATTATGATTGTCTCCTAAAAAGAAGAGCAAGTTCTAATTTCTCAGAACAGCAGAAAGCTGTATTCACTGAAAAGGTTGGAGGAAAACTGCTCCAAATAGTCAGTGAAAAATGAAAAGCTGTGAAGTGCCAGGCATGATTAGCCCACTGAGGAGTGGAGCAGGGGATCTTTCTAAGCTTTTGGGGCTGTAAAGAAGGAAAGGAAACAGAGGCAGTGTCAGGAGGGGAAAGGAAACAGAGGCAGTGTCAGGAGGGGGTGCTTGATATTCTGGGGATGCAGCTGGTGCAGTTTCCCAGGAAAACATGAACAGGCTGCAGGGTGGCCTTTGGTTGGGACCAGTCCCCCATCCTGCTCTGCCTAGATGCACAGAAGAGATTTGACCTCACTCAGATTCACAAAGTTGAGTATTCTTTAGATAGTTCTGTCTCAGCAGAAAGAGATCTTTGGAGATGCTGTTCCAGAAGTGTGGGTTTTTTTTAACCCCTCAGAACTGATATGTTCTACATGTCAGGACATCCTATATGTTTCCCCATTTTTTAGAAAGAGGAATCACAGAATTCAGTGGACCTTATTGAAAATGTCAACAAATCAGTCTTTTCTATTTCTGCTGACAAAACGTATGAAGCAATTTTTTTCCCCCTCCTTGCAGAGGACTAGGATAAGGTACAGGCATCATATGATGGTTAAAATCGGGAATATGAGTATGAATTTGGACTGATGGATAACCCAATACTCTTCTGTCTTGGTTTGCCTCTAATCAAACAAATATTTCTTTCAAAAAGGCAGACTCATCAAGACTTACCGTAATTTAACATAAAGCTATATCAAATTTTTCTCCCTCATAATCAAATAAGACACTATTTTGTCCTGAAAGGGTTTCTGTATTTACTTTCTCTGGGCTGCAGTCCTTTTATCCAAGGCCTTGTTACTGGATCTATTCTGCTGCTGATCCAGTAAAGGGTGATTTCTGTCAGTCCTGTCCTTTGACTGACTGGGATGCCAGGCTCAGGATGTAGTGTGTACCTGTTCCAGATGTGCCATTCCCTACATTTGCCACCTTTTGAACAGCCCTTTCACTCTGAAAACATCTGTCTCCTTGTTTGAGTGCCTTTATTAATTTATTTTTAGTCTGTCCCAAGGATGTCTTTGACTCAGATATTAGGAAGTGATGGATAGTCATGACAGCACAACACTTGGTGGAAGGTGGTAGTAAAGACCACCAGTAATCACTCAAAACTGACAATACTCAGAAAGCAGCCTCAATTCAGTGACCTGAAATGCAAGAATCTGTGTCTCTGTGGATTTTCTTGTGTCCAGGGAGACAACTGTACGTGGTGCTCAGCAGTGAGGAATCAGGATACATTATAATACAGTTCTGAAAACAGAGATGCACATGCATTAGGTATCTGTAAAATATAGGACTCCATTTTTGTTGTGGGAGGCTTGCAGCCAGACATTGTGATTCAGTCTTTAACAGTGGGAGCACGTTATCCTCAGTGCATACAAATAACCCTGCCTTTACTTCCCTCTCACCAACCTCAGCTAGGTTTCAAAGATAATCTGTAAATTTGGCCTGGCTAGAATAGGAAGGAGTGGCAAAGAGGCCCTAAGACATATCCAACTGATTGTTTTTAATTTCTTAAAGACTGCTAAGTAGTGACTGCTAAGTAGCTGAACATGTTTCTCTTTTCAGCTCTTGTTACCCTTACAGGGATCAGTGTCTATATTGCATACTCATCTGCTGCCTTCCAAGAAGCTGTTTGCCTCCTGAGGAGCAAGGATCTCCTGGTGGAAATCGATATCAGGTTTGGCTGGTCCCTGGCACTAGTGTGGATCTCCTTTGTGGCAGAAGTGCTCACTGGGGCTGTGTTCCTGCTGGCAGCAAGAGTCGTGGGTCTGAAACGACAGCGTGAACAGGCTTTATGAGCAGCAGGTGCCTTTGCATCAACAGAGCCCTGCAGAGCCTGATAATTCAGATTACTTGGTCCATCTGGTCACTGGGGGTAATAAGAGTGGCAAGGTCGAGAATCTTGTCAGCTGTGGTAAGCCTTTTTCCTCACAGATGGTTAAAAACCACAAAGATTGAGTAAATCAGTGGAACATTCCAGGTGTTGTCAATTAGGAAACGCTTGTGTCCTTAGAAGAAAGTGCATTGCAGTGTTTGTATTTCCAGAATAATTTCAGCTGGCGGCTCATCAGGCATCTCCATTCACTGCTTAGAACAAGGCAGATTTCTTGCTTTCTTTTCTCTTTTCTGCTGTCTCAGCAAAGTGCCTCAGAGTACCTTACAGGCCAGATTTTGGTTTCTCCTGAGAGTTCTAAGAAGGACGTGGACCTGCTGGAGTGAGTCCAGAGGAGGCCATGAAGACTCTCAGAGGACTCAGCACCTCTGCGCTGGAGATGGACTGAGAGAGCTGGGGCTGCTCAGCCTGCAGAAGAGAAGGCTCTGGCTTTAAAGCCCCTCCCAACACCTGGAGGGGCTCCAGGAGAGCTGGAGAGAGACTTGGGACAGGGGCCTGGTGGTTGGAACTGGATGATATTTCACGTCCTTTCCAACCCTAACCATTCCAGGGTCCTGCAATCCAGCGGGGGGTAGTGGCTGTGATGCTGAAGTTCTCAAGTACAGTGCACTGCAAGAGAAAGATACAGCTGTTTTCCAGATGTTTTAACTAACTGCTGGAGACAGCCCCAATCTCTCAATAATCAGGCTACATACTTCTCTCCTTCAGCTTATTACTAGCTGCTTTTTCAACTCTGCAATGCAGAAGACGTGTCTGATGTATTTTCCAGTTTTTACTTTTCAGTTTTGATAATACTTCTTTTTCATGAAGTTTATGCACATGCTTTGTGCTAGTATGTTTATTTTGTGCTGAAACTGCTGAGTAAACTGAACGTGCAGGACACATGAATTTAATTTTGGGTGCCAAGCAATCTAGTTTTTCCTCTGGGTAGTAGCATTTAAGAGGACATTTACTTCAGTGCCCACTGAAGTTACTGAAGAAATTTCTCCCTAACTGCTGTGCTGAATAGAGAGTTGAATGTGCTAACAGCTCCACTCCATTTCTGTTAGATCTTGTATTTCTGGAGGCTCTCAGCACACTGCAGAGCAGGACTGACTCAGGAGCTGCCAGGCACTCTGTTGTTGGGCAAGTCCCCTGTACATTCTCCAGCAGCACAAAGGGCATCATTCACCTACCTCTGTTAAACACCAGAACAATTGTATCAGTGTGTCCTGTGTTAAAGATTGCACATCCACTCTTACCGAGCTCAGCTCTAATCTTAGTCCCAAAGTACCAATTCTTTTATGAAAAACTAGTGGCAGAGAGCTCCTGAGAGCTGACAGTCTTTGGAGATAGAAGGGAGCATGTTAATGCCATGTTGTGAATGGAGAACTGAGCCAGGAAACTTGTCCAAGGTCACACGAAACCTGGAAATTCTGAATCCTGGGCTAAGATCTTACTTGTCAGACCTTGCTTGTTATCAGAATTAAATAAGGCTCAAAATCCTGAATGGACTAAGGAGTAGAAATTCTGTGACTAGCCAGTATAATTTTGTAATTCTTAGTTTTCAGGTATTTTCCATGTTGCCTTATGTTGGGACCATGTAATTGAGTCATTTTACACGTTAAAGCATACCAAATCAGCTCTATAAGAGGTGTAAGAAAAACAATCCTTTGTAGTCAGAATTCCATGTGCTTAAGTGAATTATGTAAAATGTAATTCTCTGTTTTGGTGCTGGTGAAACTATTTATAATGCAATTTGTATAATGTTACTCAGACATTACTGTAAGCTGTAACAGTAAAATATCTGAGTTATTTCTGAATATTTATTACAGATGTTCTTTTCAAGTGTTTTTGAGTGTTGTAAAATTAAATAAAATGACATCTCAGAGTGGGAATTATTTACCAAGACATGAAAGGACTAAGATATTTATTTTTCTTTAACTTTTTCTGCAGATTTATTCTACTGTTTTTATGATGCTTTTGAAGTTCCTGTGTCAGGTGTGGTAGGTATTTAAAAGATATTTACACTGCTACAATATAAAATACTCAAGTGATCAAATCTAATTAGAAAGCCAATGAATCTGTTATTGAATTAGAACAATTCTCATTTCCATGGCTCTCCTAAATTTCTCATTCTGGCTTCCTGCAATATCTGGCACAATGGTAATAAAGAGTATCTTCTGCTCCTGAATGTTTGTATAACCCTTGAATTTCTCTGAAATTCCTTCTAAATACAAAGAACAAAAGATGGTTTGGAATAGTCAAATTACCATTGAACATTTTGAAAAATTGTACTGGGAAGAGGAAACATCCTAGAAAGGACTTGATGTAATTTGAAACAAATGACCTTATCAGCTTCTTCCTCTTACTGAAATTAATGTTTATTTAATACCATGTTCTTTGCTGTGTTTTCCCCAAAATACTTTATTGTGATGAGGACAGAGACTGCTCCCATTACTTTCTGGTGAATTGCAAACTCATTGGTAATTTGCCACATCAAAAGTGAAGAAAAACAGATGTGCAGAGCAGAGCAGCACTGTGTGAGGGGGCAGAGTGCACACAGCTCCTGCCAACACCAGGCACTCCTTCAACGACATCCTTGAGGGGTGGCAGAGAAGGACAGGGGACGTCAGGAGAATCTTTGAGTGTGAAAAATGTGGAGATGTAAGTGATAATTAGAGGCCATGCTGGTGAATGGAATGCAGACATGAAAGCTCAAGGATTCAGTGGGTGTGTGCTGCCTCCTGCAGAGCAGTCTCTGTGTCCCCACCTCTGCTGGCCAGGGGGACAGCGCAGGTTTGGACACAGCTTCAGCTCAAGGAGCCCCAGGCATTTGTTATCAGTGATCCATAGTCTGTGGGGATGCCAGGTGCCTGTCAAAGTCACTCTATCACACCCTCCTCCACTGGACAGGGGACAGAAAATCTACTGAGTTTGGGACAAGATAAGGGCAGGGAGAGGTCACTCATCAATTACTGTTATGGGCAAGACAGACTCAACTTGAGGAAATTAGTTTAATTTATTAGCAATCAGGGTAAGAGAAGGAGAAATAAACACAAATCTTAAAAACACCTTCTCCCCAATCCTTCCTTCTTTCCAGGCTTAACTTTATACAATTCTCTACCTCCTGCCCCCTGAATGGCACAGTGGGACAAAGAATGGGGATTCAGTCTGGTCATCACACATTGCTTGTGAAGCATCTTCCTCCTCAGGGAGTGGGCTCCTCACACTGTCCCCCTGCTCCAGCACAGGATCCTTCCCAAAGGACACAGTCTTCCCTGAACTTCTCCAATGTGGGTTCTCCCCATGGGCTGCAGTTCTTCACAAACTGCTCCAGCATGGGGCTCTTCCAGAGGCTGCAGTCCTTCAGGAGCAGCTGCTCCAGTGTGGGGTCCCTGCTGGGTCACAAACCCTGCCAGGATTCTGCTCCAGCAGGGGTTTCCCAGGAGATCTCAGTCTCCTTTGGGATGCACCTGCTCTGGTGTGGGGTCCTGCCCAGCTCCAGGTGATCTCTGCATCCCAGAGCAGCTCCATGGGCTGCAGGGCACAGCAAGGGAACCCCAGCTCCAGCCCTGGAGCAGCCCCTGCCCTGCCCTGGGCTCTGCAGAGCTGCTCCTCGCAGCTCTCACTCCTCTCAGGCTGCAATTTGTCCTTGCACAGCTGCTCTTCCCCAGTCCTGAATCTGCCCTGGCCCTGCTGGGCTCAGCCTTGGCCAGTGCTGGTCCATCCTGGAGCTCTGGCCTGGCCCTGCTGGGCTCAGCCTTGGCCAGTGCTGGGTCCATCCTGGAGCTCTGGCCTGGCCCTGCTGGGCTCAGCCTTGGCCAGTGCTGGTCCATCCTGGAGCTCTGGCCCTGGCTCTGCTGGACATGGGGGAGCTTCTGGCAACTTCTCATTGAAACCACCCCTGCAGCCCCTGCCACCAAAACCTTGCCACACAAAACCAATACAACGTGATTGACTGTGCAGACACAGGTGGTTCATAGTTTCCTCCTTCCAAATGGAGAAGCATTCCAGGTTGGAGACCAAACAATTTTAACACTCGTTTGCACTGATTTGCAAATGAAATTCAATAGTCTCAACTATTTAAAATAGAAAAAACAAAATCTGAAGACATCTGAGCCTGCTTGAGAAATAAAAATGTCCTTCTTTTCTGGTTCCTTTTGTAGATTCCTTGCAGTGAAGCAGTGCCTAGTTAGCCAAGGTATATAAATAAAAAACCCCCATGTCCCCTGGCCTCCTAACTGTAATTTCCATATAAACAGACTTAATTGCCCCATCTCAGGACAAAAACGGTTAAAATAAATGCTCTAGCTTTATGTTAGAGAGTCAAGCTGTTCCCAGAGTTGATATAACCACGCTCAAGAGGGTTTTCCTTGTGCTTCTAAGTGGGTACAGCTGTTAGCCCAGAAACAATGAGCTCACAGGAATTTGGTCAGGTGTTCTGAAAGGCCAGCTAAAACTACACTGAAGGCCAGGTTCTGCCCAGAGTTTTGGCTATCCCTGCTTTAAGTTATGGGTCTTTAATTACTGGATTGCCGTTCTAGTTAAGTTGCAAAAATTACATTTTTTTTTTCCTGTAACTAAAGCATTACTGTGCTGTTTTATTGCAGTAACTTTCTCTGCTTTACATATCAGCTTTAACCCTAATGAGGCCCTCAAACTTTGCCCTCCTTTTTGCCATGTCCCTGTAACACCCAATTTTGGAAGCTCACAGTTTATCCTGGGGGGTCACATCCCACTTTGGCGTTTGTACTGGCACTAATCACCGTGAATGCTCTCAGCCTTTTCTCTTTGGAAGGCTTTGCACAGAACCAGTGGGCTCTGCTGACATCTCACGGCTGCACTGAGAACTTGGCTCTGTTTGGGAAGAAATGTTCATTTTGTGCCTGCTGCACTTGCACAACAGCCAGACAGACCCAGCCACCATGGGGCTGAGAAAGGCAGAGATCTTAAAGGCATTTTGTGATCTTAAAGGTCTTCTCCAACCTAAACTACTCTGTCATTCTGTACTCATTTTTGTACGGTTTGAAGAGCAGACTGTATTGAGCAGACTGTCGTGCTCATTACAGCCTTGCTCCTGAATTTTAAACACAGGATGAGAGATTCTCATCTAGGAACTGCTGAATCCCAGTCAGCAACACCTCTGAGATGCTGGCCATCTGGAGTTAAAATGTCAGGTGTGGAAAAATGTGCTGTTAACCATCATCTTTTTAAAACAAAATAAACACAAAACATTCTTAAAGGTATTTATGCTGGTGTTCTTAGGTGATACAGCTGTTCCAATGATGGTCATGTTTTGATTTATATCAACTAGCACAGTTTTATTTTAAATATATTTGTGTCATAAATGTTGAAATTATTAGCTGGAGCTAATAAAATTGAATATCTGAGGATGCAAACAATAAAAAAGTAGCTTTATATCAGGCTTATTTCCATGATATGACAGACTGTCTAAGAATTGAACAATTGAACCTGACTTCAGGATTGGTCCAGACAATCTAAGAGAAGTTCTGGAGGAAAGAGTGTGCTACATTTTATTGTGGCTCTTAATTTTTACCCTCTCTCCATAATTATTTTTTTGAAGAAAGTCAGAAAGTTGTGCTCCCAGTATGAAGAACGTTACTGAATTTTGAAACTATGCAACAACTGTAAAAGCAAGAGAGACCAAATCTAACCTCTCACGTTTATGAGATTCAGTTCTCCTTTCCTAGTTACTGTGGCAGCATTATCCACTCCAGAGCTGTGAATATATCTCTGCACAGACTCTTCAGACACAGCTGCAATTCTCCCAAGTCCAATGACTAGGGTAGAGCATCTCCTGAAAAAAATATTCTTAGCTGCAGTACAGCTTTGACTCACTAGACTTTTGGGGATAATTCCTTCATCCCTGGACTGTGGTCCCCAGGCAGATGAACAGCAGCTGGTTTAGAATCTGCAGGTATTCGAGGCAAAGGAAGAGGGAAGCAATGCCCTACCCCACTGTGACTGAAGTGACATTTACAGATTGAAATCTCTTGCTCTGTGTGACCAAGTTTCACAGCCCATCCTTGTGATTTTACAGGAACCTTTCAGGTTCATCAACATTAAGGACAAGGCACTAAAGTTAGTACTTGTCAAACTGCCAGAAAGAAAGGGATATGGGACTTTAGGAAGGCAAGTTTTCATCAGTTAAGGAGTTACTGCTTATCAGCCAAGCTGTCACAATCAAATGTGTTTATGCTCCCAAGTCATCTCCCATCACTCTTGGATGTTAAAATGCATTTATTCAGCATAGCATCTCTCCAGCCTGGTCTTGTTCACACCATGGTTTAAGCTATTTGGTTTAATATTTCATTTGGAGCAGACCAGAGCTGATGAGCAGTGAAGTTTTAAAAAGTAGCACTTTGGTGCTGGTGGTAATCTGCTTGTTTCCTCATTTCAAAGACAGCTGAAAGACACCTTGGTTGGGTTGAAGGGATGTGAAGCTGAAGAGCTTTTGGCTCATAATTTACCATTTTCATTTTAGCCAAGGACAAAGCAAACACTTGTCCATGGCAGACTGGGATCCTCTCAGTGCAATGCTCCCTAGGTGCTGAAAGGAATCTCTGTGCCAATAGCTGAAGAACATTTGCTAATGGCTTTTGCTTCTGGACAACACATCTGGCTGCTGATGGGGCCAATATATTTCTCCATCCAACATGGCCTTCTCAAATATTTATAAGCTAATGTTCTATGTAATGCCTGTAGCATACAGAGAGGCTGAGCTAAATTGCACTGTGGAGGAGTCTCTATTTTCACAGCCTTTTGGAGCTGACTGCATCAGTGCTGTGAAAATCCTTTGGCATCATAAACCCTTTATTGCCACAGCTCCCACTTGACTAGTATTATACAGTGAAACATTTAATTATGCAAAAGTACCCCACCAAAAAGCCAAACAAAAACACCCACCATAAAAAAGAATTTTATAATTTTCAAGCAACATCCATAGATGGAACAAACTTTTTAGTACTTGCAATGACAAGTCTTTTGAGTTGTCTTTCTGTTCTTATGAAGGGTACCTTCCAGGCATGGCAACATACTGTAACCAGCAGACTTGGCAGCTGAATCTTCTCCTTATCTGTGGCAAAATTCATGGATGACAAGACCTTGATTATTTCCAAGGCACTTCTGACAAAATGGAGAAGTTCTACATAAGTCACTGAGAAGCCCAGGTCTGTTTCCTTCAGTGATGAGATGGATAAGACACCTATTTAATACAGTGTGCAGTGAAAAAGTGTAAACATTTATTTCTCAGAACTCAAGAACAATGCCATATTTAATGAAAACAAAAGAAGAAAGAAACGGGTGCTTTCTCAGCCAATGGAAATCACGATATTCCCAATCTTGTCTTTTTGATTCAAACTCAGCTGTTCATTGTTCAACCTCCTACTAGAATGTATGCAAACGCCCGAGTGACAGCCCTTACTGCTGTGAGTTTCATTTTGCTGAACTGGTGGCAGGTCTTTCCTGCAATCATCCCAAAGCCACGGGAGTCCCTCTGAGGTTCCTCGTAGCAGGGAGGGTTTGGTGCAGCTGGGTCTGGCTGTCCTGAGGCATCACTGCAGTTACAGCTGCAAACAGCTGTAGGGGGAATTCCACCACCGGCGATCACGTCCCAGGAGAACTGTTCTGACTGGCTGCTGTGCCTTGCCACGGATGAACCTGTCAGTGGAAGGTGCTGTTACTAACCCAGCTGATCCACACCTTTGCTGGGTGGGCTGACTAGCAAAAAGTGTCTTTACAGTCCTACTTTAGTGACCCCTTGCTTGTCACATTAGTGTGCAGAGACACAGGTCTGTGCAGGGAGCTCTGCTGGGCTGGCTTCCCTGAAAACAGGATTTGTTATTCCCCCTCAGGGGTCTCTGTGCGGGTAGGCAGGAACATCAGCAATGTAAATGAGAAAAAAGTCCACTTCCCATACAGCTATCCAGTAGGAAAACCACTCTCCTGCTTCCAAGCCTCTCCTGGACACAGATCTGTCCTTCAGAATCTCTGGAGCTCACTTTCCTGCTTTCCTGTTCACCAGAAAGTCTTTTCACTCCTCCTTGGCAGTGATAGCAGTGCATGGGGACCCTCTGTCACCATAACAACTGGGCTATTTGTCTTATAATTCAAACTGCCCTCTCCAACTTCAAGGGCCTCTTCCTACACATCATCCCGAGCTCATCAATCCTTCCCTGAGCAATTCTACATTCTTTATTGGAGTAGTAACTCCCACACCCACTCCTTCTACCGCTGCCTTTGCCATTTTATCTCCCAAAGCCTGATGAACCGTTTACTTGCCCGTTTGGAAAGAGAATTGAATTGGATACAGGAAAGCCTTAGTCTTTTCAAAGACCAGCTCAGCCTGTGATTAACCCCGTTTTCTTGCGTTTGCCTGGGGGAGCAGTGCCCAAGGAGTCCAGAAAATAACCCACAGAGAGCAAACCTCTCACACAGTAAATCCCCTTGTAACTGCAGATTCCTTTGGAACCTAGGTGACACGAAAGTATTAAAACACTAAAGACTCTTAGAAAGCTGCATGTCTTTCCAAAATGACAAGTGCAATACCAAAATCTTACTTAGCTGCTATCTTTTTGACACGGGACTAACTGAATCTATTTCTGTGCTTCACCACCTCTAATGGCAGCGTTCCTACTCAACAGCCTCGAGCTGAATAACTGACTTTACTATCCCCCCCAATAGGTCACTTAGAGATTGAATAATTTTCATCAGATTTTCTTTCATTCTGTGTAGACACTTCAGCCTGCCCTGTCAGCTGCAACCCATACATACACTGCAAGTCAATACAAATATTTTCTACTAATTTGGAAATTAGGTTAAAACATGATTACCCTCTAAATAGCACTGTTACATGAGAGAGAAGCCTACAGTATAAATTAGTGCTTGAAATGGGGTTTGCAACACACATAATCATAACTTGGCATTTCACCAAACTCATTTGCGAGCAGTGATCAGGGCGTGGGGAGCCCAGCTCACTGGTAGCTGTTTGTGAATGTGATTTTCCGCAGAGGAGCAGCCGCAGTGATGAGCTCCAGCGCTGTGCTTTGCCCCAGCAGCCGCTGCACGTCACTGTTGTTCCACACTAGAGATGCAGATCCTCGCTCCTGGGAGCAGGCTGCAGCACTGGGAGAGGGTTTGCCTCTTCAGGCAAGGGAAGAAAATGTGCTGCAAGCCAAGGGATGAAGCCAAGGGGGAGTTTTTTCCCCACAATGGAGCCCATCCATACATGTTGCTCTTTCCCGTTTTCCTTTGCCTGTGCAGAAAAACCCCGTCCATCTTTTTGCCTTAAAGGTATAAAAAGAGAGTGGTCATTAGGCAGGGATCACAGATCCTGTGGGAATTGCCAGCTCTCCATAGGCCCCATGGCAAATGTGACAGGGCACAGAACCCCTTGATGCCCAAGTCCTGCAGCAGTGACACCGTGCCCTGCTCAGGGTGTGACCGTGGGGGCTGAGACCAAAGGTGCTCAGACATAACTGCAAGAGCAGCATCATGTTCTTCTTAGGCTTGCAGCATTTCTTCCTTGCAGGAAAAGGGGATTTTGGAGTGTTATGTTGTGATTTTAGAAATAAAGAGCTTGCAAGTTTGGCATAACCGTAGAACCAGAAGGTTGAAAGGTGTTTTTCTAGAAGCACAGCACTCCGAGAAGGCCTTGTCATCAGCTATGTCAGGTCACATAAGCTGTGTAGCACTGAGCACCCCTTTCCAGTACCTGCCACTGCAAGCACAGACATATTTTCAGTTCTTCACAAGACTTTTTCCCAAGTTTTCAGCAATTCCCACATTGCCTGGAAATTATTTATCAAGTACAGACCTTCTGTAGCACTCAACACACTAAAAACAATAGTTGCCCATCCATGGGTCTTCATTCTGTGTTTCAGATCCTCCTGCTGCAGCCTGACTGGGCTGCTGCTGGCCTGGCAGCTCATCACATGGCTGGCACTCCATGGAGCTGGGATCAGAGGAGGAAGCCACACTTGAGCTGCAGGTGACACTGACGTGCTGTGTGTACATTCTCAAGCCAGGTTTACTCATCTACCTCCAGTTCCAGCCACTCAGCTTAGGGACACATTCCAGTGTGTTCCTGCCAGGTTTGTGTGGTGCAGGATGACTCCCATGCCGCTGTGTGTTCCTGATATTGCTGCCCTGATTTGTGATGATTACAGTTATTTCACAGATGCTTTCCCACATCTCCGGTCTGCAAAGGAGATAAAATCTGAGAAGAGCATTCTGCTCTCCTTCCCTAGGGCCACACTAAAGGTAGTAGGACTCAGATGCCAACTTTGTGATGTTGAGCCCTGGCAATTCCCATCCTGGGAATGCCCACACTGACACTCAAGTACCTGCACCTCTCTGGCTCTATGAGGAAGCTGAGCCTCTGCATGCTCAACCTGTAGATCCTGTGTCACAGAAATGAAGAAAATTCCAAAAAGAAAATATCCTGCAACCTCCAGCCATACTCTTAATCCTTTGAGATGCCTAAAATCAGGCAAGAATTCCTCATGCAGCACAAGAACAAGGAGTTTTGTTTCTGAGGTTATGAAACCAATGTTTATTTCATAAGCCCGGATCCACAAACATGAGAGGAGATCATACTGCCAGAGGGAAGGAAACCCTTTCCTGAAGCAAATGGCTGGGCTGTAACACTGCATCCTGCTGAGACAGGGATGATCTATAAAGGAGAAAACACACACAGCTTGGCAATCAAAACGGTTGCCTCAAGATTGCCGAGCTGAGTGAAGGACTGAAAAGACAGAAGCGAATCAAAGTCCAGAACTGAAGGCAGAGGATTGAAAATGTCCGTCCTTCTTCAGGCATTGTGAGAAAATAGCTTTACCTTTGCCTGCATTTTCTGTGCTCCCCCTGTGCTGCCCAGGGAGGTGTCCTGTCAGATGTGCTGCTCTCCCCTCGGGGTGATCCCTGCTGCTGCACTGCCCCAGTGCTCCTCACCTGCAGCTGTGTGCTTTCCCACAAATAACAGATGAAAGAAATCTGACAAAAACCACGGGCCAGATTCTCCTCTCAGGCAAAAGCCTTGGCAGAGAAAGTGAGGCTTTGGGGAGCCACAGATGCTGCATAATAAAGTCCTGATGCCCTCTGGCTCCTGAGCCTGACTGACTGCAGGTCCAGTCTGGGCAAGGGAAGAGCTGTGCTTTGCCTTGTCCATTGGCTGAGCTGAGAATTAGCACTTAAACCAGTAATACCTGATTTCATGGGACAAGAATCTTTGCAGAGGCTTTGCTGGTGAAGTTTTTAGCAAGGCATCTCTGAACAGCTCCAAGTTCTGTGTGAGTAACAACATGCTGGATGGCTGGAGCCAGAGAAGCCAAGTCTGGTCTTTACCTGACACCATACATTGCTGTTGTCTGTATAATTGCAACATCTATTTTTGTTTTGTTTGCTATAAAAGTCCAAATGGAAGCTTGAGGGTCTCTTCGCAGACCCAGTTACCTAAAGCTCTTCAGCATGCATGCTAATAGGTCCAGCTTGGTATTCTTTAGAGCTTTGTATTATTTATTTTCTTGTTGTTTTATGTTTGATGTGTTTGCTGTCTTGATGGCTCCGTCAATATACATTCTGTGCTGAAAAAGTTAAGTGTCAATATATATTTAAAAAGAAAAGGGGGGGAAAAAGTGCCAAAAACACCCATCCAGAGTTTGGAAATGGAAGGCAAATTGCAGGTTTGTCAATAGTGTGTTTGGAAGCCTTTTAAGTAGTGAATCACTTGATGCTAGCTATTGTAAATATTGGCTTAAAGGTGCTATGAAATTGATGGTGCACAGTTAAACCTTCCTCCAAATACTGATCTATTTATGCTGCCTCACTTAGCATCAGATCCAAAGGCCACTGAAGGTAATAGGAGCCTTACCAAGTTGTTCACAAGCACGGTGTAGTTTCAACCAATTCACATAATCCTGGGGTGGGAGCATTTTCTTACAGTTTTTGTTAAATTAGGCAAACTACCCTCCGAATGTGCCTTTTTTTTTTTTTTTTTTTTTTAATGTAACAGCAGGAAAAAATGGTTTAGAGTGACACTCAGAGAAGGGTATCACTCTCTACCTTAGCTTTTGCTGCTCTAAGGTTAGACCCTGAAAACAGTGTTCAACTCCCAGCACAAATCATTGTGTGAGGCTGAGCTCTGAATCCTGAGCAGAGCTGGGCTGAACATTATTTTGAATAGCAGTTGGGTGAAGTTTGCTGTGTCTGCAGAGTCCTTCATTGAATGCTGGATCTGATCGAAGTGAAACATTTGAGTTGTGGTGCCAAAACTGTGAACCTGAAAAATGATTAATGTAACTTCTAGCCAGTCCAAGTGCCACTCTGCAAATTTGAGGGAATTCTTTATCTCACTGACTCGTCTCTACAAAATCTTATTTTATCTTCTCAGAGGCATGTAACTGTCCCAAAATCTGTACATTAGATTAAGTCCTAATTTAGAAGCAATGAATTATTATTGATGCCTAGATTCCACAAAAAGGTTTAACATCATTAGCACAGCTGTATTTGCCAAATATTTAATGTATTGGATGTATATGGAAGAGTCTGGCCAGCACTGTCCTAACACTGGCTTCTGGACTTTGTTTCCATGGAGATAATACCTAAATGCAAGAAAAATTTAAATGTAAGGTGAGCACCTGAAAACCCAATGAATAAATGGGAATTCAGGCTCCACAAAGATATATCAGAGTTTTGCTGTTGTTGGCCTGAATGGAACTGGCATATGTAGGTTTGGAGGTCCTTGAATGAAAATCCATTTCTCAGTCTTGCAAAGTCAAGTATTTAATTCAGCCCAACCCTCATGACACCACAATTCTTGCCTGGAGTGTGAGTGTATCTGAACTCCCCATGGAGAAAGGAATTAATGAGGAAGAAAATCCAACAGGAGAGTTATTCATGCTCTCTTGCTTTTGGTGTAGCTGTCTATTGCAGCATTTCTGCATTTTCACCCTTGTCTCCCCACTTTCCCCCCATCCCTTTCCTAGGGAATAAAGTGAAAGGATTCTGCTGTGGGCAAGTCTGGAATCTGTCTGGTTCTTCAGCCATGGTTTCCATCAGAGAGGAAGCTGTGATTAAGGGTGACAGGGCCCTCAGGAGCCTGGAGAAGGAGATGACAGGTCTCTGGAATTACCTGCTCCCCTGGAACAGGTGTCAGCACTCGAGGATGAGGAAACGCCTGAAAGTTTCAGTGCTGCAGGCAGAGCTGAGAGGGGAAGAGGAGTTTGCAGAAGGGAATCTTCACTCAGCTTTGGAGTGCATGTGTTGTGCTAAATGTCCTTAAATCCCCGTGGTAATGCTGCCACAGGTAATCTGTAACAATAAATAGCAAATAACTGTTGTGTCCCCTGGGAGCACAGCTATCATGCTTCCAAGCTGGAGTCCTCCTGCTCTGTGCTGAGGTGTAAGAGACCACACACATACTGTAAATTCTGGGGGAAAACACTGGAATACACAGAATTTAACCTGAAACCTTAGATTGCTTCCGTTTGCACAGTTCTGCATAAAAGCAGTAATAACACTTTCACAATCCCCAGCAGCCTGCTCCTCCCAGCTATTCCATGTTTAAAAACACCTGATAGGTAACAATTGCTGGTGTGTTAGGACTGAAAATGTTATTATTATTTGTCTGTCTTTCCACTCTACTTCTTGCCCCCTTGTTTCCAGGGATATTCTCATTTAAAATTTCCCCCGAGTAAAGATGCAGTTGAAAATCCCTCATTGTGCCATTTTTGGGACTGGTAGGAGTATAAAAAAGTGGATAGATCAGCTGTGAAGTGAGGAATCTAGCAGATTATGTACATACATTATGTTTTAAAAATGAGTAGCAGCTCATCCTCTTTGTCTTAAAATGTTCATATATATTTCTAGAAAAAAGAATAACAGAACATCTAATAATAGGAAAGGGTTTTATAAGCCAAGACACTCAGTGTCTGTAAAGAATTTTACAAACATGAGCATAACTATTCTTGATGACTCATCTGTTAGTAGCTATCATTATTTCTTTTCTTCAGATGGGGGAAGTGGCATCCGGAGAGACCAAGAAACTCAAATAAGCAGCATGTGTTAAGACTAAAAAAAAAGACTAGTAAATGATCTTGTTACCTCAGTTCACTGCCTGAAATTATTGGAATAATAACATACCCAAAAATTCCAGGATCATGTTTCACAGTGAAATACACAGAACAAGAACATCCCAAGGAAAATAGAAATAATTTAATTCAGAGGCTGTAAAGAACACTGAAATTTTTTGAGATGATCACAATTCTCAGAGCAGGCTCATTTGTAACAAAACTTTTAGCAACCCTCCAAAAACTAACATTCTGCAATATCCATGCCCAGTTACACGTCAGTTTCTTTTTATTGGTGTAAACCAATATTTCTCCCCTAGGAGCAGAATTCAGCAATGTGGATGCCTGCTGCCTCCTTGCTGTTTTCCAAATAGGTGCTTAAGCCCACAAAGGAGAACATGCTGATTTTCATGGTTTTGAAGTCTTTTAGAAAGGAAAAATCTGTTAGATTAATTCCCACATTACTGATCACTGAACTATTGCATACTTTGAAAGGTCCATGAGAAGGCTGCCACCCAGTTAAAAGCTGAATTTTGCAGTGAGTTTGGTGAAGGACAAAACCGATCTTACAAGAAGATGGTAAAACCTTCTAAAGCCTGAAGAGACCTCAGATTAAGCTATTTATCTGCATCTTTTTTCTCAATAAAAATGATTTTGCTCTTGGAGTTTTGAGCTCTAGAATCTCATCCTACATAGCAGTCCTAGGTAATAGAACAAACTGTATTGATATAATAATATCAATATAATTGATATAATATATGCAATACTTGCAAATATATAATCAGGATTTAGCAGCTCCTTAAGGGAAAGGCCAAAGCCCACTTTGTATATTTTCCTCTTACTCAATTAGAGAAGTGAAAAATTGTTTTCTTCTGTCATATTCATCTCAGACAGCCACATAAACCACAGTGGAACCTTAAAAAGGATGTCCTTTTCACTAATTGCCTCCAGGATGGGATTTCCCAAACCATGCCTTCACCTTTTAAGGAAGCACTTTTTTCTGTTGTTGTGTGGAATCACTGAGCTTTTGCTTCCTCCTCACACTTGTTGCCCTGCCATGGTTTCATCTAGGGACTGTTTCTAATTTCAGGTTGTGGTTTAGCTCCTTCTGTTCTTTCAAGTAATTTTGTTCTGCTGTTAGGAAACGAGCAGATGATGCTTGGCCCTGCAGAAATGCTGGTGCTGCTCTAACCCCAGCTACGCCTGCTGCTCCCTCCATTTCCTGGAGAATGATGCTTCTGTTAGTCAAGTCCTTCCTTTTCAGAGCTTTTGCTCACTAGCTTTTGTTCACTCTGGGCTCAGCACTGCTCTGTAACTCTCCAACATCTGGTTACATTTCTCCAGCCTGACACTGCTGTTTAACACAGCTGCTTGGATTTCACTGAGCTGGAACTGAGCTGGCCACTGGCTTATTAACACAGCTGAAAATATGGCAGTGGAATGGCTGAGAGGCTTCTCCAGCAGTGCACGTGTGCTTGGAATCCTCAGATTTCCTCCCAGGTCCCCATAGCTCAGGAAAGGCTTTTGAGGAGGACTGTGCTTTCCTGTAAGATGTGGGGAGCAGCAAGCAGCAGAGAGGGGCCAGAAGTACAGACTATACCCAGAAGTAAAGACTATATACAGAGGCTGTCAGCTCTGTCTGAGTCTTCTCAGATTCTGGAAACATCTCATTTACAAGGGGCGTGCTGAGAGGCTTCACAGGGGTATTAGCACAGTCAGTTCCATTACAAGAACATGACATCTGTCTTTCCCTCCCATGTCCTCCTTGTCTTTCTGCTGATCACTCAAACTCTGCAGAATCACTTTCTATTTTCAGCTTTCCCCATTATTTTTGCACACATCTTCCACCTCCTGTCCTGTTCTCATCCCAGTTGCCTTCACTTTCTGTGGCATCTTTCCCCTCTCCCTTTCACTGTTATACCTGTGTTTAATTGTTCTTATTCTTTCCTTAAAAAATCCTAATTCTCCCTTTGCTTCACTTGCTCTTCTTCACTTCTATTATAATTTGTCAGGTTTTGAACTACACAGGTCTTAAAATTATTACAAAAGGGATTAAATTATATCCAAATTATGATTAAACTCAGCTGAAAATCGAATATGGGAGTGTTTAAATGTAAATGGCTCAACAATTGCATTAAAAGAGACCAGTTGTATCTCAAAGCACTTTAATCTGTGCTACAGTCTGGAAAGGGTGACCATGCCAAAAGACCACGTGTGTGTCAGTACACATGCATGTGTGCAGACACACACCCAGAAATAAACCCCATGCAGCTGACTGTTAAACTGATGAGTTTAAGACATTTTTCAAAGGTTTCTGGCACACTGAAATATCCACACAGGCAACTATTCCCATCTGTGTGCTGGCTGGAAGCTGCACTGCTGCTATGTGGGCCTTTCAAAGCAGGAGGTCTGTTATGAGCAAGAGAGGTGATTTTTTTTTTTTTTGGTAGTTCTGCTTTGCCTGCCAGAGTTAATTCTTTTAAAAATAGGCCAATTTACAATGTTTCAGAATACCACAGCCGATTTTAGAATCGAAACAGGCTTTATTTTCCAGTTAGCTGCAATTACTGGTAAAGGCAAGGCAGAATACCTCAGAGAATGACCTCCTATAATTCCTCACAGGTGCCAAAACACATGGTCAGATGCTAAAATCATTGCAATAGGCACAAACACGAATATTATCCAATGTCTTATTTTAATGGGTAAGAACTGTTTCTGTCCCTTAAAACACTGTGACAATCACTCGTTTTCCTTTTATTTTTGACTGAGCATTTGGTTTATTGCAGCCTGTGTGGAGGATGCGTTACTGTGAACACAGAGCTGGGCAGATGTGTGCAGCTGTGATCTTCTGAAGGGGTCAAGCCATTATTTAGCTTCTTATTTATTGTTTATGTCTCTTTTGCATATCTCTCAAAATCCTCGGCTTTTGATTCTCCAAAACGAAAGAGAAGAATCCAATGTAAATTCATAAAGCTTTCCAAACCTGGACCCAACAGCACGGGGATGGGGTGTGGCCAGAAAGAACTTCATCAGTTGTGTACATGAGGCAAAATAAACTCCACCACTCCTTGTTTACTTTGACCAGATACCGGTTTCCAAGGACATTGGAAGGGACATAATAGGTCTCGATTCTCACGTATTTTCTTTCAAAGAGCTTTTCCAGATATTTCATGTTGATTTCCCCTTATGCATAAGCAGTTATACAGTTGACTTGTCTAATGTCTATATTAATTTTGGTACATTTTTAATTAGCAGATAGCTAATTAATGTGGTATAAGGTTATCTTGTTAAATGTTAATTGAATATGTAAACATTCTTTACAAGTTAATATTCAGAGGAAAAAATATGTAATACGCATTTGTTTCCTGTGTCATTCTGAATTAATTACATGACAACCAGATTTATCCCTTCCCAACTTGAGAACCCTCAATAAGTACTCTTTTAAGAATCAATTGATACTTAATTAATATGTGCTGGCTGTCCCATTTAATTTAAATTAGTTTTTTCAACAAGTTACAGCGTTGCTGAAAGACACAGCAGTCCCCCAGTGACACCGAGCATTTTCTGCTGAGAGCACACGAGGGTGCTGTGAGAAAAGGCTTGGTGCTGCCAGCCCCGATTTGCTGGCTGGGCACACAGCCTCCTCCTTCCTTCTCATCAAAACCAAGAACTGCCCACCCAGAAATCTTTATCAAAGTTGCATGTGCTGTATCTCATTCCGTGGGGTTTCCCATAGCTCAGGGCTGTGCACACGGTGTTTATGACACGAGATGATGGGGTCAGGAACCTTCTCCCTGGGTCAGGTGGGGAGCAAGGACCACATTCCTTCACTCCCCTTCTGTGCTCTTCATCACCTGCCCTGGTGAGATACACCACGATGTAGCTCGTTGTTTCAGGGCACTGATATTCCCAGCTACAGGAGAACAGCGTGACTGAGTCCCCCAGGGGCTGAATTCTGGGATGGATGCACGGCAACAACGTCCACGTGTCATTTATGATGGATGTGAAATCCTTCACATCAGCAAAATGGTGGCAGAGTTTCCCTTTCCTTTCATCACACGATGAGGCTGTTAATGAATAAAGGTCTCTGCTGCTGCAGTTTAACACGTTCTGTGCCGAGCAGTGGCCACAGGAACCTGTCTGAGCACCTTTTGTGCCTGTCCTGACACACATCCCTTCACAGGAACCTGTCTGAGCACCTTTTGTGCCTGTCCTGACACACATCCCTTCACAGGAACCTGTCTGAGCACCTTTTGTACCTGCCCTGACACACATCCCTTCACAGGAACCTGTCTGAACACTTTTTGTGCCTGCCCTGACACACATCCTTTCTTCTTCACCTTCACTGCAAATGATTGTGGGTTTAATTTTGGGATGGGTAATCTCCAGCGAGCCCTGAGCATTTTATAAATAACAATGAAGTATCACCACAGCCGGGGGATGGAAGTGTTGCAGGTGGGTTGGATGAAAGACAGAGGTAAATAAAGCCTCTTGCCCAAAGCCATAATGTGATAGAATAGCAGCTCCCAAGAGCTCTGGCTGTCAGCTTCTCCCTGCAAACGGGAGATCACACTTCTTCTCTCAGGTAACTGCTCTTCCTGACCTCTTTCTGGACAGGTGATCTGTCATAATAAGAAAAATAAAACCCCTGGAGTTCAGACTGGACCCTGTAAGCGAGGGCCTGGTCTGGCTCTCTGAGGGCAAAACAAAAGATCCCTTTTTGTGGTACCAGAATGACAAATGGTGAAGATTAAAGGCTCTGATTTTCATAGGTGCTTAGAGCCAGGGCCTGCTAGTAACTTCAGGAGTTTTAAAACCTTAACCTTTCTAAAGCCACATGTGAAGGCTTGCCCAAGGTCACACAGGCAGCCTTTTGCAGTGCTGTGGCAGCAGTAAATTTGGCCAATTGTCTTGTCTCTCAGCTCGCTGCTGTTACTAAATTTTTCTTTAAGGAGGTTTGCCCCATTTGTTGCAGCTGAAAAAGCTGTTCTTACAGCTTGAAGCATCTGAAAGGATCTGAATACATTGTATTGTAATCATTAAATACCAGTTTTCTACTGGATATAAGCAGAACACCTATTTTTAGTTAAAAAGCTGCTGTTAGGTTACACAATATCTTTTATGGCTGAAGTAATGCAGCAAGCTGGCACAAACCAAATGGTACTTGACTGTTTGCAAATTGAGCATCAGCAGGAACAGCAGGTGGTCACTCAGCTCGAGACTTCCATGTTACAACAATAGCTGCAGTAATAATGCTAAATAAATAGCAGCCAGCAGCCCACGTGCTTTATCACGGGGATTTGAATGCTGAAGACCCACTTTTACAATTCATTTCAGACAATTATTGCTGCAGCTTTATTTTTATCATCACTTTCTCCGTTTTTCTGTAGTTGAAGGTTAGGATTGGTATCCCTGTAGTCAAGACCTTCAGATCAGATGGATGCTTTCCTGCAGCTCCAGGGTGCCTTCTTATTGTGCCTGACTGCTGCACCCAGTTTTGTCTAGAGTACTGTAAACCCTAAAGGTAGGAATACATGACCCATTTAAAAACATCCAGGAATTACAGCAAAAATTTCTAAAATAGGCATGGATGACAGCAGTATTCTTAGAGCCTTCTCCCAGCTTCACTAACATTAACTATCTACAGTATCTACTACTACCATCTATTGTATTTACTATCAGCTTGGCTTCCCTATGTCCACCAGTCGTGACAGAAGAACTGAAAACATGCTCAGTGTGGAGCATGTGATGACACTATGCCTGTGTAGGTACATGTGAGGAATTCAGATTTCCATGTAACAGCCAGGAATTTTAAACTGGAAGCCAGAAGTTAGGCTAAGAAAGTCTATAGGCATCCAGAAATGCTGAAAATTTGCAGATACCCATCACTGTTGGCCTACCTTCTTCTGTTTCTTATTTTTATTTTCATCATCGTCAATATTCTTGTAATTATTATTATTAGATACAGCCAAATTTCTATTTTTTGTCCCCAGTGAAGAGCATTATTTACCACGAGGACTGCAGTGGAAGAAGATGCTCGTCCATACAGAGATGGCCCAGCCTGGCCCCAAAACAGTTTTCACAGCTCTTGCTGTTTGGTATTTAAAATCCTGCTGTATTTACTGTGAGGAGAGTTTGTCTCTCATTCCATGGTGAGGATGACACTGGTGCAGAATGAAAGGCCTGAGATAAACAGCACCTTGGATTTAGAAAGAATAAGAAACAGTTGATAAAGGGAAATTCTAAGAGAGTCTTGTGGGTCTGGAAGAAGAAAGTAAAAGCAAGCATTATAAAAATGAAACCAACAGAGGCTTTATCTCAACAAAGTTTAGTTTCATGTATACAGTATTTAGTATTTAGTATTTATTTTGTGCATAAAAGCCCTCCCAGGGGTGCTACGAGACATACCCAAGAGTAATGCAACACCTAATTACTGCTATTAGAAGACAATGAAAGACAACATTAATGCTGAACACATAGAGGAGATACAAAGTTTAATTTTTAATAATTTTCAGTGTATTCCCATGAAATTTCAGATCCCCAGAAGGAAGCAATATACAAGTGCAGCTTGCAAGTATTAACAGAGCAGTTCAGTTCTCCTAGGAGCAGTCCAGCCTTCATCCAAATGCTCTAGTTGCCCCAAATTCTAATTTGAGGGGACTATCTGCGAATTCATGAAAAAAAAAATTTATGGCAGGACAAACCCCACTATATTGAAACATTCCAATGTTGACTGGACTGTTTGAAACTAGATTTCGCCAATCAACTGAAAATTAGAAGCAACACAGACCAGGTTAACAGATTTCTAGTGACAGCACGAGCAATCTGGGATGAAGTTCCAGAGGCTGTGGACAGGCACATCCTCTGTGGCACACCTGCTGCACCTGCACACACCTGGTTGATGTCATGCCAGTGAAAATTGGCTGCTATAAAGCAGGGAAAGCATGGAAAAGATGTAGCAGCACCCTTGCATGTAGCTGCCACGGGATTCCAGGCTAGCAGCAGCCCAGGCTGAGAAGGAAGCACTGTTGTACTCTGACAGTGCAACACAGGGAGATTGCTGCAGCAGCTCTCAAAGCACTGCAATCCCCAGAACTGACAACCCCAAAGATCACACAAATACTTACAGTGAAGCATTAAACAGGGCCTTGTCGGCTGAGTGGCATGTCTGTTAAACCTTCTAAAGCAACACAATCAACTGCTGTCAGAACATTCAGATTCATATTTGTGTCAACATTTGTGCTCTCCAGTGTCAGCTGAGATATCCTCTTCTCTGCTTGTCTCCTGAAATGATTACGAGACCTTGGGAGAGGGAAAGCTATTCTTGTGAGCAGCTGGTTCTGATACTGTAAAATGAATCCACTCTGCATTCCTCTGAAATCTGGTGACAGGTGGGAGTCTAATCACAAATGGCTGGCACTTCATGGAGAAGGGGAAGAAGTAAGGAATCTGCACGAATGGCTGCATTTCCCAAAGTGTGCTGGCTTTGGATGGGGTAGAGTCAGTTTTCTTCACAGTAGCTGGTGGGGGGCTGTGTTTTCAATCTGCCCTGAAAGCAGAATTGATGCTGTAGAGATGGTTTTTTTTACTGCTGAGCACTGCTTACACAGCATTGAGGTCTTTTCTGCTTCTCACCCCAGCCCAGTGAGGAGGCTGAGGGTGCACCAGAACTTGGGGGGCACACAGGATGGCCAGGGATAATTGCAGGCTGTATGGCATCATGCTCAGTGCACAAAGCTGGGGAAGGAGAGGGGGAAGGGGGGACATTCAGGGGGATTCTATTTGTCTTCCCAAACCTGAGGCACATCCCTGCTTTCCTGGGATGGCTGAACATCTGCCTGCCCAGAAATGGGGAACAAATTCCTTGTTTCGCTTTGTTTGCACACGTGGCTTTTGATTTACCTTCTTTATCTCAACCCATGAGCTTCTTCTCTTTTACTCCTCCCTTTCTCTGCCCAGTCCTGCTGCTGGGGCAGTCAGAGAGGGGCAGGGTGGCTTTGCTGCTGGCTGGGGTGAAAACACAACACAAATGCACCACAAACTGTGGCAGAGGGGATGCCCAGTGCCCACATTGACCCTCACTCTGGGCTGGGGGCTGCTGCAGGAGGGGCAGATGTGCTGTTTTGCCCACCCTGGTGCACACTAGTGTGTTTGGTCCCTGGGCTGGGGATGTCCCCCATGGGTGCAGCACATGCCTGGGCTCCCCTGCTGCTGCTAATGAGGGAAGAGCCCTGCTCCCTGTGCCTGCTTTACTGGCTGTGACAACACAGAAGCTCTTTAAGTGGAATTAATACCCCTCCCTGCCCTTAATATGTGTGAGAACAAAATGACTTTCTGCAGCAAGATACTCTCATTTTGTGAAACTTCAAAGGAAGCTCAAACTCCCTGTTTCTTCAAGAATAACCCAGTTTGAGGAGTATAATATTAATAAATGCATTAGAACTATTTTTAAGTAAGCAAAGACTGGATGATAGTCATCCAAATTAATGAAGGGTATGAACCTAAAATTGATTATGTAAACTGCATTAAATCCCTGCGCAGATTTAATGATTTAAATTCAAATTTAATTTAGATTTAACTCAAACACTAACTTGAATTAAAACCACTTTAATTCTGAATGAGAGTGTCCAGAATGGGCTTTAGCATAGGTTAAAAAATCTGCTCTGTGCAAAGATTTTCTTAAACTGCATTATTTTTTCTTAATGCCATTAAGTCAGTAGTCAGTAGATTGAATACAGTGGGCTGTATTCAATCTATATATTGGAAGTAGAGCATGACTCACCAAAATGCATAAGCAGCCCCCAGCTATAAGTATGGGAGAAAACTCACATTTTTCAGGCTAATTAAATCCCTAAAGGAGAGCTTAGTCTTGCACTTTTTGAAAGATGAGGAATTCCTTTCTCTGATGTCCAGGACAGTGGGCTGGGCCTTGGATCTTCCCCTTTTATCCATACCCTGTCCCCCAGGAACAGAGCTAGAAGGGAATTTTCATGTTACTCACACCTGTTACTGGAGTCCAAAAAAACCCAAAAACCTAAGGCAAAACTTGACAGTTGAAAATGGGATGGAAGCTCCACACTTTTGTCATACTTACCTGTGGGTCTCACACGTGTCCACCCCAGCTGGGCAGGGCAGGTGTCCAGGAGGAGCCCTCCTGGGGCACAAGGCATGGGCAGCAAAGGGGCAGCAGAGCCCAGCAGGGCAGGAGGGGTCCTGGGTTAAGGAGTGAAGCTGAGCTCAGTGAGGAAGGGGCTATGGGTGTGTGTGTGTGTTAGTTTGTCTTCATTTCTCATAATCCTGCTCTATTTTTACTTGGCAATAAATTAAATTAATCTTCCCCAAGCCAAGACTTCTTGCCTGTGATGGCAGCTGGGAAGGGATCTGCCTTCTTCATCTTGAGCCATGAACTTTTCCATTCTATTCCCTGCCCAGGAGGGGGGTGTGACAGTGGCTGAGCCTTACCTTGGTCAGGTCTGAGAAATGCTGTGAGAACTGGTGGTGGTTAAACACCCCCAGCCCTCACAAAGGCATGGGTCAAGGCTCTGGTGGTCACCTGGAACATCCTGCTGAGGCAGCTGGAGGGTTGGTAATCCACAGCTGTGTGCCCTGCCTTCCTGCCAGGGGCCGCTGGTGCCACCCATCGCTGTCCCAGCACTTGTCCCCTCAGCTGAGAGCAGTGGCATCATGGATGGGAAGGGTCTCTCTGAGTTACTCGGTCCTCTTGGGTGGCTGTGGATGGGACAGCTTCCCCTCTGCTGTGCAAAGCCTTTTGCTGGAAATAGGGCTTGAGTTTCTGAGGCCAGGAGAGAGGCTGGCTGGGGTGCCTTTGCAAGCTGCCTGCCCTGAGCAGGCTGGGTTTCTCTTTAAGAAGGCACACGGTGTGCTCCAGCTTAATGGCACGTGTTAAGCAAGAACATCTGCTTATGAAGAGATAGATATGCTGAAACATTTACTGATGTTTTGCTTCCTCCCCTTGTGTCACCTGAAATCTATCATCTCACTATGGCATCCCAGCACAGTCCTGCTTGCAAATCTAGGGAAGCAGGGCAGTGGTGCACAGCCTTCAGAAAATGATTAGTGGTCTGTCAGGCTTACGTCTAAACATGGGCACTGACTCAGATGTGTTACCTATAAATCTGTTCATCAGCAGCTGAGGAACATATGTGCCTCCTCTTCCTTAAACATAAAAACATTAATTACATTATATTGTACCACGGTAATGGGCAACATAGTGACAGAAGCTTGCCAAAGCTTTAATTTTAACCATAAATCTGGTGGGTCTGGAATGGTGATTCAAGCTGCTTTAAGAGATGAAGATAAAGCTGAAGTCAGGTGTGCAGGAACAAGACTTGGTGGAGGTGGGGAGGAAGGCATGGAAAATTAGCACAGGCTGGCTGAAACACTTGAAAATGAGGGAGTAAAACTACAATCCTCCCTGGACAAGGGACAGGAGAGAACAAATTGCAATTCACTAACAGATTCTTTCTGACTTTCTGCAATAGTTAGGGGATAAAAAGTTTCTTCTCTCCTACTGTTGGATCCTGGCTTCCTACTGTTTGGTTTTGCTGTCCCTCTTTTTTTCTTCCCTGGTGTAATCATCTAAGCACAGAGGGAATACTGAACAAGCAGCCCTTGGTGTCCTTTTGCTGGCTGGATATTCATTTTAAATAGAGCTGATCAGGAGAAAAGATGAGGCACAGCAGGTAGCTTGCACTGTCCTTTGTGTCTGGATAAAAGCGACGAGAAGGAACATCCAGATTATTTATCAACAGAAGCAGGAGGAATATGGAAATCTGTGTGTACCATTAAACATGAAAGGCACCAGGAATAGGTTCTCCTATTGCATTAGCTGCTGTAGCATGTCTGTTCAAAGGGTTTATCAGATGGAGCAGTCCCGCTGCTTTGGGGAAGAGCTGAAGGCAGCAGCTGGCAATGCCCTGTGCCCCTGCCTGCCCCATGCCTGTCCCACTGCCTGCCCCACACCTCTCCCCCCAGCTCTGGCTCAGCCCTGCCTGCCTGCCCTGAGCAGCTGAGCCCACAAAAACAAGGCAAAGATGTGCAGGCAGAGATTTCTTGCCTCAGTCTGCCTTGTTATACCCCAGGCAAAAGGGCAATAACTTCTCTTTCTGAAATTTGTGTGGATTCCCTCTGAACTCCCTACCTTCATTTTAGGATTTGACTGCAGAGTTTCAGAGCCATCAGGCCATGCACAGGTTACAAATTTAAAACAATGCAGCAACTTGCATCAGATAAGGGGGCTGGTTTTGGTACTAGGTCTTGAAAAGCTTGTCTTCCCTGGCTGATTGTGTCCACTCTTTCAAGAGGGAGGAAATTATACTGCAGATGGGGGCTATGCTGAAGGGAAACCTACACCTTCCTATTCTCAGTTGTTTAATTCTTTTCTCTCTTATGCCAAATTAATCACCACAAGAGTTGTAAGTGCTCAATCTTTTCCATGCTGCTTCTCCCTTCTGACGAGAAAAGCTTTCAGAAACTCAGTATTTGAGCTACAGATGTGTTTGTCCTGACTGAGCAGTGCTTTAATTCATCTCAGTCCAGCTTCAACAGGCCATGTTATCACTATTATTAAAGGGCAAAAAGCTGGACTACCATCTACAAATAATCAGGCCAGAATTTCAGAGGTCCCAAATAATATGTGGTTGTTTACAAATTCTGTAAGACCCGTGACTTTTTTTGTTTTTTCCCTAGGCAGGAACCACAACATGGAAAATGCTTTCTATTTACCCTTTGGCTAAAGAAACTTAACTGGTTGCCAGATGTATGAGGCTGGAGAAGAGAGAGTATCAGCAGAAGATGGCAACTCATCTGACACAAAATCCAGGCAGAGCAGGGCAGAGCTGCAGCTGCTGTGGGGGGCGTTTCTGCCCTGTCAGAGCAGCACAGGATGTATCTATCACAGAGCAGAACTCTGAATATTCACTGTGTGCTGGACAGCAATATTTCATTTCATGCATCATTAAGAACCTGCATTGATTCCAAGTAGTCATATAACCTCATCCTGCACTTGCTTTAAAGCAAAAAGGGGAGGGAAAAAAAAGTCTCCTTCCCAAGTCACTGGACAACTTTAAAACTTGGGTACTTGAAGAAATATTATTTCTCAGTTTATCTCTGCTGGGGACCAGGATGCTGGTGCAGTACTCCAGGACCTGGAAACCAGCAAGGACTCCAGTGAGGGTCATGGTTTCAGCAAAGCATAGGTTTGCTTAGCACACATCACTGTGCCTCATCTCCCTGTCAGTGGTTTGATTTGGAGTAACTTTCAGTTCTAACATAATAAAAAGAGAAGAAATAGAAGAGAATAAAGTGGCCCCATGGCTGGTCTCTGCAGCCAGCTGAGCTGGCTGGGAAGCACATGCTCCTGGGCAGAGCTTTTGGTGCTCCCTGGTATGACCCTGTAAAGCAGAATATCAGCTTTAAAAAAAATAACACCTTAGTACATGTTTCAGTTGGAAGCTGTTTGGTGGATTTCATTCAATTTGCTGTTGGTGCCAAGAGCTACAGCTGAATTTGGGGCCTGGATTTAGGCTAAGAACTGTGAAAGAATTCAGTGATACTAAGGCTGAGTTGTCCAACACAAACACTTCCCTGCTGGAGAAGGCAGAGCGCCTTTGAAGAATGGTAGAGGTGTTGGATAATGGAATCCCCCTCCCCAGGCTGTAGCACATCAGCTGGAGTTTGGCCTTTCCAAGGATTTTCTCTGGACTGTGATGGGTTTGTTGGCCCTAATGGGACTCAGTTCAGGGTGAAAAGATCCCAAGCAGGATGATCTGGGAAGACTCAGTCAGCTCTGACTGTATCCTTCCAATGGCCATTGCTCATTTCTAGCCAGTCTTTGATAGGTTATTAATGTTTTAAACTGAATTTTCCAAGAATCACACATGCTTGTCACTCTCAAAGGAAGGCTGAAAATGTTTATCAGTCAAAGGAAGGACCCCCTCAGACTGAAAGAGGGCATTTAAGAGGAATGTTACAGTGCCTCCTCCTCAAGGAAAGGGAAAGGGGGGAAAAAAGATGGAAGTTTAGCTGGCATTATCACCAGCTGCTCTTACTGACATCTGTCCTCTCAGTGAAAAACACTTTGAAGGCTTATTGCTGCCTTCAGCAGGAGAAACTGCCTTCTTGTCACTAATGTGTACATCAACGTGTCCCAGCATGTGGGGTGATGCACTACAGAAAATAGGATCAATTTCATATATTATTTGTTTTTTGAATGAGACACAATACCTTCCATAAGGTACATGGCAAAGACTGTCAGGACTCTTACCTTCCATGAAAAGGCAATATTTGTTGTACATTACATAGTCTGGGGTGGAATAAGAGCTTTGTATTCATTTCTGACTGTAATTTAGCAAAAAACCCTTTTTTTTTGTATGTCAGTCTCTCATTGCCATTGTTTGACACTTTTTTTATTCTCTCTGTATCTTCAGATCCCACAGCATCTGGTGGCAAATCAAATATGGTAAAATGTTGGTTTTGAGCTTAATAATATTTTCCAAGTCATTTATTTACCAAATGCTCTTGGTGGAAGTGCCTTGTTCTGCATGTTAACAGGTGGAGCCCATACAGTGTGAATGTATGGGTAATCAAAGCAGAGCAAGTCTCTCAGGGTGGTGTGTTCAAGTTGGACAAGCTCTCAGTGACTCAGAGGCTTCATGCTTTGACTGTCTGAGTTTCTTGGCCACTCCTCCCAAACACGGGCATGGATTTTGCCAGCACATTTCTTTAGCTGCTATTTGTTTTTCCATACCTGTTTTATTTACATTGAAGGGCAGTGGTGGCCCTAATCAAGGAACATAGTGAATGGGCTTGTCCAGTACAAACCTTCAGCTGAAAGGTCAAGATTTGGATAGAAAGTGTCTTCCCCATCTTCAGACCCAAGCCAGACCTTGGCACTCTGTGCTCTCTCCTTGGCAGGCTGAGCTTGTCTTAGAGCTTGCCAGATGTATCTTGTTCTCCAGGTGTTTCCTTATATTCCCCCAAACAGAACAGAAGCAGCAGTAAAATGTCCAATTGCTGTTCTATACATTGTCTGTGGACCAGGTCACAGCCCATCTAATGTTAGTTACCTAAATTCTATAGGGAAAAGGAAATTAATAAAGGAACACTATAAGTAAACTAGCCTTTTTTTAAATTGAAAAACCACATCTTTCTTTCAAAGAATGACAATTTAAAATCAGATTTCTTTTTCTTAGAATTTCTGCAGAATCATGGTGTTACCCTTCATCACCTCTGTGGCACCAAAACATAAGGGGCCTTTACAATACGATACCATTTATTAAAGAAAGCACTAGAAATATATCTCTGTTAATCAACAAAAAAACCCATTATAATAGTATCAGACTGCCTAAAATCATAACCTTTCTAATGTAAGAGCATTGGGTAAATTCAAACTGTAAACTTAGGCATGGAAGTTGTTGGGTTTTTTTTTTTTCAATCCGCCAAACAACAGGAGCAGATGTAGATTATTTTTTGGATAAGACAACCCTCTTTTGGAACGATTTCACATGCTAACTTTGCTTGGGAACTGCTCCTGTTGGTGACCATGTGTTCAGCACATCTGCTTTGGCTTGTTGTTTTCTCTGAGACTGACAATATTGTGGCAAGGCGTCAGAGTGAATTGAGGTGAAGGAAAAGGAAGAGGAAAATTAACATGAAAGAGCTGCATTGCAAGTTCAAATGAACCCTGAGAGACTTTCCATCCCTTGATCCTCCATGTGTATATCAGGGTAGGTGTAGAGGGATTTGGAGAACTGGGAGGAACTGACAGACTTGAAGTAATACCTGGGCTTGTCTTGTCACAGTCAAAAACTGAGCTCAATCAGACACACTGGAGGACATTTCTGACTTTTAACCCACGGGAGAGGATGCCTTCAAAAAGTTGGGAAAATCCTGCCAGTGACTCATCAAGGCTGGTTTCACTGTTCACTGCATAATGCACTCATTCATCAAACTGAAAGGATTTCAATCAATATTGTCAAACTAAAAAAATTATGTGTTATACACACATGCACCCACAGGTGCACTTAGTTATGCATAACCTGTGTGATGGCCATCATTAAATAAATCACAGAGCTGGCTTCCAAACTGAATTTACCAGAAATCCTTCTCTCTACCTGTCTCTTATTTGCACTGAGATTCACACATAAAATCCAGTGGTTTTCATCTTCTTCAAGCATCTTCATCTTCCCTTTCCCTTTCCCTTTCCCTTTCCCTTTCCCTTTCCTGCTGATTTCTCACTGTGTCATTTGGTGGCTCCTGCCACATGGTCTGTGCAGTCCTGTCCATGTGGCATCACTCTCTAGAGGTACATGACAAAAGAGCAGGCTAAAAATGGCTTTTAAAGCAGACCAGTGATGCAGATGAGGATTGAGTAAAGAATTTGCCTGTCAGATTGAAATCTCACTCATATGAAACATTTTATATGGGGATCACAAAAAATCTTGCAAGATAGATATATAAAAACATAAAAATACATAAGAATTGAAGGGATTTTTTTTAATATGCACAAAATAGAGCAGTAAATCATGTAATAAAGGTTTAATTTGACATGGGATGTGCACTGTAGTGCTTAGTCTAGAAAAGTACTTATATACACATTTTAAATATAAGGATGTGAATAGGCTCAGTGGAGTTAATGTCAGAATTCTGTTGGTGTGGGGATGGATGCACTGAGAATTCTTCAGGAAAAATACTCTCCTTTTCCTTCTGGGCTTGGGCTCCATGAGGCAGGCTCAGCTCAGCCTCCCTGTGCTCTGTGTGTGCACATTGACTGTTCTGATGTCCATGGCTCAGTTTTCTGAATTTTCATCCCCAGCCTCCCAACCAGCAGCAAAACTTCCTGACATTCTCCAAGGAGTGGCAGAGTATTACAAACCACGAGACATTAGAGCTGGGCAGGGTTACCAAGCTACTCTGTTGTGCTCACCATAGAATGAGCAAAGTTTTACTGGGTAATTATGTTAATTGTTCTTACTGAACAGGGGGAAAAGTCCTGCTCCTTCCTGCAGCTCTGGCCTAAGCCTTGTTTTTTTTGTCCATTATTTTAGGTGTGTCTGTAGGGACAGTTTCTCTCGCTTTTCCTCCTACAGCTTGTCTTCCTTTCCAGAGCTTATTCTCCATTACTATCAATTACGAAATATTGAGACCATTTTTCAGATTACAGCCTGGACACTTTGGTAGCCTTTTGGTAAAACCAGAGTGTATTAACAGCCTCAGGCTTTGGAGCTTTATTTCCTGGAGTATTTAGTTACTAAAAACTTAATCTTTGCTGCTTATTCTACTTTTGAGAGACACAGTCAACATTTTTCTGCTAAATGGGTTGAGTACTTTAGGATATCAAATAATTTGTGTGAGGGTCGACCTTACTGTGACTGGAGGTCCCTCCTTGGCGAAGGTTGAAAGCTTCATGGGCAGGCACAGATGGGAGAGGTTTATTGCAGGTATGGGAGCCCAGCTGATGAACTGCAGTGCTAGGTGAGGTATTTTATTCAGCATTTAGCTTTGCTTCACATGTCTGCAGCCTATTAATCCATTCCCAGGAGACCCATTGTAATTTTCCAGACACTTGAAAATTTTCAAGCAGATGTCACTTTAAACAAAACTAAAAAACTTGGAGATGTATCTGCTGATCCTTTCTGGTGTCTGCAAGCAGTAATTTCTACACTAAAGTTGTTCATTCTTAAAGGAAGAGAGGGACAGGCTGCAATATCTGACTGGCAGAAATATTCTTTAATTTAGAAATGGAAATGTGGAAAAGGGATCCCTGTTATGTTGGAGAAGGAAAATTTGGGAGTGGGAACTTGGTTCTAATACTGAAAAGGTCTGGAATGTCAGCTTCAAACTGGGATGTGTCTTGATAAAAGAAACCTTTACATAAGCCTTTCTTTGAGCCTCACTCAGGCAGATAATGAAATTATCTGGAAGACGAATAGGGAAATACACTTAGGGAAACAGCAGTGCCAAAAGCTTTGCTAAGTGACATTTAAGTAGGGAGCTTGTCAGCAGGTGGCTCACACCTGAGGAATTTGAAAGCTTTATTGTCATAGTACGGCTGTAACCTCCCCTTTGCCCAACTCCATGCAATGATGTTTGAAACTGGATAATCAGTGTATCCCCCTCCTTTGCAGGCTGATAGATTCCCAGCACACACCCAGTTTTCTGCACCGTTTGAGGACAACCACAGTGGTAACAGCATCAAGGTGAGTTCCCAAGGTTTTTGTTGCCTACATGTAAGGTGACAGATGAATACACTCATTTTTCCAGTTGCCTCACTTGCAGCTGTTTCTGTAGGAAGGTTCAGGATGCTGGTTGCTCAGTGTGGTGAGAGCTGTTAGAAAGCTGAGGTGATGCTGTCCAGCAGCTTTCCTTGTCCTCCTGAGCAACATCAGGGCAGATGTGGGACGGCTGAACAAGAGCATAGTAAACCTGACAGCTCTAGCTCAGCCACCTTCAGACTGTGCCATTAAAGCTGCTCAGGAATGTGTTCCTTCATCCCTTGTGTCAGAAGAAAAGATGAGCACAAGCAGAACTCGTTTTCTGTGTCTCCCACTCAACAGTTAACAAAACAAGAACATGTGTGAAAGCTCAGTCGCTCCCTGGGTGCCGAGGTGGTGAAGTATTGAGAACTTTGCTGGCTCAGTCAGGTCACTTCACGAGCATCAGAAAATCAGGCAGTGGACTGTGCTACCCATCTGTCAGGAAAGCTACCAAACAGCTTTCAATTAATTATTTTTAGGAGGAATGCAGATTGTCTCCGCCTGGGACAGGGCTGCTGCCGGTCAGTCTGTGCTCCATAAAGCAGCGCTGCTCCAGCACAACTTTGTCAGCCTGTGACAGCTGAGGGTGCAGCCTGTGCTGAGTTTTGCTTAAGCCTTGTACAACAAAATGTTTCAATACATGATGAGTGTTAGGTTTCTCAGTAGTTCCAGGTAATAATGAGATTCTGCTTGAACTGGGTAACTCTTGGTGTTCGAGTCATCAGCAAACTTGCAACTGTTCCAGCCGAACAAGTCGTGTATTTAATGCCTTTTTCCTCTGAGCCAGAGGAAATGGTTTGCAATAGTTATAAAAATAAAAAACATGGATGCAATAGGTTTAATGTATAAAATCAAACCATGTATCTATGAATATGTGAGAAGAAATACTCATTGCACAGAGTGCTGCATGTGTAAGGCCAGCTTGTGCAATGCCACCTGATTTATGGCAGGAGCTTCCCAAGACAAGAAGTTTTCAAGGTTCTCTTCCCTTGCACTGTCATTCCCAACCCCTCCCTTGCACACAGGCAGGCCAATTACTGGGAGAGCTCAGAAGTTTCTGTCACAACTATAGCAGTTTCTCAAAACAAGTATCAGCTTAAAAAAGCATAGGAGGTTGAAATGGAAGAAAGCTACAGGGATATAGCTGGAGGGGGAAAAGGGAGGGAACATCAGTTGTCGACTTCCAAAGCAATTGTGGATATGGATTGCATGGAAGGCTTCTCATCAGCAGGGAGTCTGACAGGTCTATCAGGGGAGAGTTCATCCACTTCTGTAATAGTAGTTATTTGAACAACTAGAGATCGATATAGTTTCTAGGGGAGATGCTGCTATTTATTGGGAAATAAGAGAGAAACACTGGTGAAAGTTTCCTCTGTTTCTACAGTAACCACCATCAGGAGGACTGTGCATGTGTTTCCTGGCTGGGGTTCAAGCCTGGATGGCTACAGAGCCATGGCAGGCTGTGCATGCCACCAACAGACCCCATGGCCTCGCCTCAAACTCCTCAGAGCTCAGGGGGTCACACGGTGGGCAGTGCAGGGATGGGTTAGCACCTGGAGGAGGTCACTTGTGAAATAAAATTCAGCTCTGAATTTGCAACTGATGGGATGTTTAGGTAGGAGCCACTCATGGGTGCCTGTGAGTGATTCTTGCAGCCTCTGCTGCTCCCAGGCTCTCTGGGAACAGCCCTGTGTGCAGGAGCAGTGTGCTCTGAGCCCAGCAGGCACTCAGGGCTCAAGGTCAGCAGCTCATTCCTGTGCAGAAATGCCCTGGTAGGTGGAGGGTGAATCTCCTCTAGCAAGGGAGTCCATGTCATTCACTGCATGGTGTGACACTCCTGGGTCTGTCACCCCACCAGAAGAGGGATGTGCAAGGCACTGCTGCCCTCCACCACCTCATCCCACGAGTATCCATCACTTCAAAACAACACACTTAGGATGTAGGCACTTCAGGATCTGATTAAGCCATGATTAGGGAAACAGTAAATGCTGCTGCAAGATGCATCATCAAAGCCAGGCAGGAACACTTCTACTCTGTTAGCAAACATACCTGCAATATCTTTACCTTAAATGAGCTATAAAGTTGTCTGCCTCCCCTTCACTGTTTACTTTGTGTTCCCTTTTTCTGCACATGCTGCAATATTTTGCTCCTTAAGAGGTGTGTGTGATAAGCTCATGAATAACAAATGAGGATTTATGTTTGTGGATTGTGAAATGATATTAACGTGACTATTACTTTTAATCTTTGCTTTTGAATGATGTATTGAGCTGCAGGTAATCCCAGAGGGATATTATTCGGGTCTGAGTATTGAAAATGTCTCCTTCTTTTGTCTTCCCTTCTATTAAGTGTGGAATTGAATGTAGAAAAGTGAGGGAAGTAAGACAAACACAGGCTCTCTGATTTAATGCCTTATTTTATCGTTTTAGACCCCTACCATCTGTACCTTCTAGGGGTGTGGGGAGGAGGGAGAAAAAAAAAAGATGAGAAATTCAGAAATTCTAAACAAGCTACCTTTTTTGAGAGAAATTACACAAGCCTCTCCATGCTAAATCTTGATCTCCAGTAATGAACACTGAAATTTGCTGTTTCCAAGAAACTTTCATTCACTTAAAAAACAAAATCTTCCTTACTGTTTGGAAAGGAATAAATACATTTTCTTTGCAGCTTCTGATTACCAGAACTGAGAGCTGGACTGAATTTTGCAGCCCAGCATTTGCAATAATAGTAGACAAAAGCAAAGTGCTTGCAATTCTATTGGAACAAAATTGAATAGACTGTCTCTTCAAATTTACCCTTTTTCAGCTGACTGTGATAGGATGCTATTTCTTGAAGAGGATAGTTGTCTGAAAATGTTCTGCAGGACTGTAAATGTTCTGCAGGACTGTAAATATGACAGTAAAAATATGATGTCTGGGATGGTTTAATGCGAATATCCCCCCCTCCCTGCATACATATTTGTAAGTAAACAGAAGATCCTGCTATCTCTTTAAACCTACTGCTCATTCCACAACATCAACAAATGTTGGTTATTATATTTGCATATCAGTAATACTGCTGATAACTTACATTCCTACATTATTTTTGTACCTCTGATGGTAGAACTAGCTTGACAGTAAAGGAAATTTGGGGACAGAAGGACAAATACTTGATACTATTTAAAATTCTCATTTCTCATTCAGGTACACTTCTAATAAACATATTTCCATGATGCCCATCAAAACCAACTTTTTCCAACCTGCAGGACATTAAACTTCCTAGGAATTTTATCTGGGGTTTTCACTGGACCTTGTGTAGGCAGCAGGAGATGTGCCCCAGGGAGCAGGGCTGGTCCTGGACAAGGACAGGAGGAGGCTGGGTGCTCTGGGACAAGGACAGGAGGAGGCTGGGTGCTCCTGGACAAGGACAGGAGGAGGCTGGGTGCTCTGGGACAAGGACAGGAGGAGGCTGGGTGCCCCCAGAGAAGGACAGGAGGAGGGTGGGTGCTCCTGGAGAAGGAGAGCAGGAGGTGATGAGCAGAGTCTGCTCTGCTGGGACTGACACAGGGCTGGGGAGAGGCAGCTGCAGAGGAAAAGAGAGTGACCAGTGCGGGTTGAACCCTCCATCTCTTCCAGAGGCCACTGCTGCCCAGTGTGTGACACAGCAGCAGCCTGTGGACTTGTCAGGACAGCTCCCCTGAGTGACTGGAAAGTTCCCATCTTCTCTGGGAAATGCTGGGTGCAGGAATGCCTTCTGCACGACTGGCCTGGCTGGGAGTCACCTGCTGTGCTGTGTCACCTGCTCTTATCCCCACTGAGGCAGGAATGCAGAGATGTCCCCAGGTATTGCTGGTATCAGCCCCTTGCCTTGCACAGGATCACACTGCAAAAGCACCAAGCACTGCTGGAACGCTGGGCATGGACTCCTACCTCCCCTCCTGAGGGATTTTCTGGCGAAACTGCTGCAGGTAGCTCAGCCAAGGCAATGCAGGTTTACAGAAAATGGGGTGAAAAGCCTGCGACACCTGGCAGCTTGCAGTGGGTAGGAATTTAAATGTGGTCCCTGCTATGGGGCTGAGCAGAAATGAAAAATCTGTGTCCTAAGGCTGCCTGGGGAGGAGCAGGTTCCCCTGCAGGAGCAGAGTGACTGCAGGTCTGCAGCCCTTGTGTCCTCACAACTCAGGCCAGTCAGGGTGCATAAGGGGTGAAGGTGAGGTCCCTTTTGTCCCTTCTAACCTTTAGTCTGTGAGACATTTTAAATTTCCATGGGAATTCTTATTCTTAAAGCTCAGACAGTACTGTCCTTGAAAGCTGGTAGACCTAATTATGAGAGGCTTAGAGGGATGGTGAATAGATCATCTTCGCTTCTTGAGTTAATCTTGATATATAATGCATGGCAAATATTGTCTTGTTTCTTTTAAAAACCGTCAGTGAGAGGAAATTCCAGAGATGGGAAATGCAATCTTTCAAAGGATTAAGAGAGAACTAACTAACATGAACCAGATCATTAGCTTTGTATTTTCTGTTCCACCTTCTGATGCCCATATTTCACTCATGAGGATGAGTTGGAATGACTCCAAAAACTAAGTGGAAATTAATTTCTCAAAGGCTGATCTGAAAGTTAAAATGCATTTCAAAATCACTTGCTTTACAGATCCCATCCATTTGCCCTGAAGAAAGAAAGAAAAAAAAATAATGCTTTATGTAGCAACACAAAGTACAAGCTGAAATGAATTTGGGTGAGGCACTGCAGGAGGCTCGGGGGAGGCAGCCAGTGAGCCAGGGCTGCTGTGAAATGGCACATCAGCCACTGGGAAAGTGTTTAACAGCTTTGAAAGAGATGCTTAAAGCTGAGGATTTTTAAAGGAAGCTGGGAGGACGATGCAAGGAAGATTGTACACACTGTAATTTCCCCTGAAATTTTAAGAGATCAGAATGAGGTTTTTGAGGACACCCCCTATATTATGAAACCTACATTACAGAAAAGTCAGAAAAAAAAAATCAAAGGTTTGATTTTACTTTCAATTATTATGTTCTCTAATACACACCATTTAAGAAGCTATTTTCAAATTGAGACTAACACTGATAAAATGTTAAAATTGTTTTCTTCCTCTAAAGCATGATTTTTATGATACATAAATTGTAGTATTTCTAAAATAGTAAACGTATGGAAGGTTTAATTACTGCAAGATTAATATTTTTGTGACAAAAAACTGCTTTGAAGAAGGTTCCACAGAGCTCTTTTGCAACTGACTTTAACATGAGCAATTTCCATTGCAAACAAAAAAAGAGAGAGGTAATTAATTGGGTGTTCTACTCTATTAAAAGGATTCTCTTCTGAACATATCTGAGCTCCAAATAAACACAGCAGGACTGGGATAAAAGTAGGGCTGTTGTGAGATCTCATTCTAGGGTCAGCCTCAAATAATGTCCCTCATTTTAAGGCTGAGAAATAAAGGGTAAAACACTGGTGCTTTGAGTTATGAATACACTTCAGATCTTTGCTGAACTATGGCATGAGACTAACGATGATAAATATTGTGGAAGTGATTAAAGCACGGGTGCATAGGAATGCATTTGTATTATTAATATTAGGTAATTAAGGCCCTTGCATCATGCCTAACTATTATTACAGGTAGGTAAGAGGAATCACAGTGACATTGATACCTTCATTTCCAGAAGTGCTGAAAATCCTCTCCTGCCACTCTTTTCAATGTGCCATGATTACATTTAGCATCTCCAGGCAGTCACAGGGCACAGAACAGTGGCATAAGTCAGCTGGTTTAATATCTATCCTGCAGATCAGTTTGGAAGGGATTTCTCTTGGCATAACATAGGGAAAAAAAGGATCAAGTACTGCAAATAAGGTATGAATCATTTAATCCTGACACTTTGTACTGTGATTCACATTGCAAGTGAAAGTATGCCTTGGGGTAAATAAAATGCTGACTCTGCAGGAGGAAGTGTCAAAATCAGTGTGGATTTTAATAGCACTGGATGTTAGCACTGACATTTCAGCGTGACTGACTTGGGAGATGAGTTACCCCATGCCAATCTAACTCAGAAAAATGCCCACTAAATCAGAGCTAAAGGCTGAGTGGGAGTGATGGTTCCTTCCTGCTCTGGGAAGCACCAGAGAGCAAGAAGGCAAGCTGGCCAACTCTCTGGAGAAATTCTTTGCATCAGTGAAGAACTGAGGTTTCCAGAGCTGCTGTGTAAACTTCTTTCATAAGGTTTTACCTAATCTGAAAAATAAAATGCAGCACCCATGAAAAACTCCCCTTTTTTCCAGTTTTCAAATGGGTATTTTCATCCCGTTCAACCTATTTGCACTGAGTTAAAGCAATAATTGCTAATGCTGCTTTTGGTTCAGTGTTATTCTGGACAAATTATGGCAATTATCTAGATCACAAATATATGTAAAACTCTCTGGTACTCTCTGTAATTGCCCATGAAGTTCAAAAGCCTGATGTTTAGTATGGCCTATCCCATTAAGAATTGTTCCAAGTAAAGTCAATGGCAAAAGTCCCAGTGACCTCAGTGATGAAGGTTCACACCCTTAGATTTGTTTCGTTTTAGTTCAGAGGGAGATTTGGTTTTCTTGTGTCCCACTAGGTGGTAGCAGTGTACAAATTGTGCTGTGTGGGTTTAGGGTTTTTTTTCCTAGCTCTAATCAGACTTGCTTCAGGACCTTCCTTCAATTCCCAACCCATCATTTCTTAGTCTTGCACTGAGTTCTTGAGGGGAAAGGAGACAAAAGGTTTTAAACACCATTCTGAAGGGATTCCAAAACTTGTCCCATCCTGCAGATGTTTTCTTGTGATGGCAGAAGTCACACTGTGCTGGAAGGGAGCAACTACTGCTGGTCAGAGAATGACATCAACATCTGAGACTGAGCTTAAACACGTCCATCTAACCCACATATGCAAAAATAAGAGCAAGACATTAAATCTCCAACAGTTCTGTATCCCTTCCACCAGTTTTTACTGAATTCCCTGCAATGTGTCTGGCAAAGTGATTAAATTAATGTCCATTATTATTGCAGTCAGTCCCGGGAAAGTCAATGTGCTCAGCAAAGGGTAATCTACCTGACAATAGGCAAGAGGACTTGGGCTTCCAAACTACTAATCTAGGTAGGGTTCTTGCTGAGTGTAATCCATATTTTTCAGCAGTGGATGTGCAGATTAATGAGAAGCTGTCATTTGAAACAGATGTTGCTGTTTTGTTCACTTTTATCATGCCTAATACACTGCACATTCTGGGATTAACCTCCTGATCTACATGCTGCTGCTACACGAGCATTAACCATTTCCTGGGAGAGAGGAAGGAAGGATTACAGAAACCCTGTGTGCAGTCTTTCTCCAGAAACAAGAAATTGTTTTCAGACAGGCAGGTATAACCTGTGACATTTCACTTCTGCCACCACCATGCCCTGTCTTTTCAGTGACAATGGCCAGCCCTGAGGGGTGCTCTGAGGGAGCCGGTGACACAAATGTGCCACTGAAGGGGCTCCTCCCTGCCAAAGTGCTCCTCAACATCTCCGCAGAGAGTGTGTCCCCCTCACCTACCACTGCCCACCCCTTCTCTCACAGTTTGCTCTGCTGCTCAGGATCTTCTGGGGCTGGGGTTTATTAGTACCAGGTTTACCCAAAACTAACTCCAGAGAAGGTGCTGTGCTGCTGTGGATTACCTCTAGTTTGGGATCACAGTTTATCCAGGACTCCAGGGCTGTCTGGTCCTGCCTCTCTGTGTCTGAGCAATCTTGGTCAAGCAAGCTGCCTGTCTCACCCAGGGCAGCAACTTGGAACTAGATCAACATTTTTTAAAAACATGCAGCTCTACATTTCATCCCTAATGTTCTACTACAATAGATTAGGGATGGATGAGTGATGGAAATTTGAAGGGGTCTATCAGAGAGACATTTTTAGCCTAAAAACATGTGATGCTAAGTAAGATGAAGATATTCATGTACTGATAGATAATGGCCAGAAGTAGCAGAGATATCATGAATGCAATCCTCCAGTGAGTAGCAAGAACCAGCTGTAGTTATCCAATATCTCTGTCTGATCCTAGTGGGATGCAGATAGGAGCCTTATCACTAACTAAAACAGAGTCCTGACTGAATCAGACAGCCTGACACTGGCATCACCTTGCAGAAGTTGCTCTATATAAAGCTTGCAGCAAATGTTATTTCCTGGTAGTACAATGAAATAAATCCAGGGGACATTTGCAGGAGAGCTTTCAGAATTCCTCCAGGCAATGACTGTGGAAGAGACACTGTAATATAAGTACACTCTTGCTTTGTGCAAAGCATGGTGAGACAGGCAGAATTAACATTGATGGGAGAAGGAACACTCAGGTTTCATCAAGATGTTTAAATATCTGATGTCATTTTGCCAATTTGAATGGCTGAGTGGCAGGAATATACTGGGTTTTGTATGTTATTTTTGGCAGCAAATGAGATTCTGAATTTTAAAATGCTTATGCAAAAAAAAGTCATTGTAAATAGATGTCATACCTTAATGAACTTAATGAATGACATTTTCTAAGTCTTTGTATAATACCTTGGGTAATATGAAACTTTAATAGTCAGAGACACAAAATAAACCTAAAATATATGATAGAGATGATGATAAAACAAGATAGACAAGATCAGATTTCCATTTTATTTTGGTCCTTGTTATTTCATAATTGTTAAGAAAACTTTCAGAATGAAGGTCTCAATCTAAAACTTCATCAAGGAAGTGATTCACACCTGGAAAGTAGCAAACAAAATATTCCAGTTCATGTTGCAAACGTGAATGAGAGGAAAGGAGGGTATATGCTGCTTCTGTGTCATCCTAATCCTACAGCTATCACTTAGGAATTAATAAAACATACAAGACTCTCTTGCAGCTCCATCCCTGCTGGCTGCTGCTCTGGTGATACATTGCAATAATATGCCAGTGATAATATTCCAGTAATAAATGATGGCAATATCCCATCAGATCCTCATCACTCCAGTGATGCACTGTGGCTATACATCAGCATGCAATGGAGTTTAGGCATTAGTGGAAGAGGCAAATTTTGTTGTACATCCTGTGAACACAGGGTTTGACATAATGCAGCTTGTGCATATGGAATGGAGCAGGGACTTCATAAGGAATGTGTACTGCACAATGGGCTCCTCTTACTCATTAAATACTTACAATCTAAAGGGAATTTGAGAGTGCAAACCATTGTAGAATAGGATCACAGGACCATTTAGGCTGGAGAAGACTCCTAAGACCATGGAGTGATGCACCTGCTTGGGAATCAGCTCTCCAGGTTTTCAACATCCTGCACTGCCATGTGAGGGTGTTGGCTGATTGCCTCTTTGTAGTATTAATACAGCAAAATCATGTGTAGGGCCCTGCCATGACAGGTCAGGGTCAGGAGGATTTCAATTTAATTTATGTCTGCTTCTCAGCCTGTTCCTAACTCAGTGATTAGTGCCAGAGGTCTTGTAAACTATTTCGGGAATGCCAACCAACTCTTCTTCAATAATGATATGATATTACACCTGATATGCATGCAGATGGACAAGTAATTGGAGGGAAAAATTAGAGATATTTCTCATCCCTAGTTATTTATTTCTTTTATTTGGCAGCCGTCTTCACAGGAAGCTTGTACAGATGCAAGTCATCACAGCAGTGACATTTTCTCTGGAGCATTCTCAGATGACATAATTCATAAAAAACTCTCCAGTGAGATTCCCTGAAGAACCAATGCATCCCAGCTCCCAAGCAGTGATGTGAGTTTGGGAAGTCATGCTGAATCACCTGCCTACAAGCAAGTTTAAGCAGAAGGGAAGATTTTACTTTGGAAGCCAAAGCAGCAAACCCAAGAGGGTTAAAGGAAGAGACTCCCTTTTGGTTAGCAAAGTGCAGTTTCAGATGCTCAGTTTTGATGACAACAGACCAGAGAATTAAGCTATGCACTTTAAAGATTTTTTCTTAGCCCTTCTGATACTGAATTTCTCCAGAGGAATTCAGTACCAGCCAGCTCTGTGATCAATAAGTATGCTATTGATGGAAAGTGAGGGAAGGACTTACAGAATCATTAAAGGTCAGCTGATTTGTCCCTAAAGCTCACATGCTCAGCATCTGTTTACCTCTCAAGAGTCACAGACTGAGGCAGTGAAATGCACCCGGGAAAGAGGTTGGATTTTGTATGGCTGGCTGAAATCTGTATCTCCTAGCACTGAAGAATATTAATTTCTAGGGGCTGGTCATGAGGAATCAAATTAGTCACTTCTGCTTCCACTGTTCTTTGATGCAAAACAAGTCAGATTGTTCTATTTGAGTTCAAATAAAAAACCCAAGCCAAGTAAAGCATCACTCACAAAACTTGGAGAACTACAGTTTCATCACCCAAAATGCTGCTACTGTAAATCTGGTTCAGCTACAAAGACTGCATCTTTTAGTACATTATAAATAAACTTTTCAGGATACTGTTTCAAGAGTCAATGCCACATGCTGTAAAAAAAGCAATTAGAAGAAAAGAAAGCGAGGAGAGGTGAGGATCTCCAAGTGGAATATACATGTTGTAACCCTGCAGAGCATCTAGAACCACAGGGGCAAACTGCAGTTCCTGCTGGGCTCGGAACATTTTGTCTGCTTTATTACCTTCCAGGAGTGATAGTGCAACTATAGCCTGAGATGGGAAAAATATCCATCTCTAATGGAAAGATTGCTAGTTAGGAAAACTATCACAACCTATCAAATTGTTCCTCCACTTAGGAAGCCTCACTGTTAGCAGCCTGAAACATATGTCTGGAACATAGAAAATTTAGGTTGCCTAAAGTTGAAGCAATTTTGGTTCTACAACAGATTTCCTTGTTCAGCAGAGGTTTCTGCTTTTTCTGGTGGCTTTTACCTTTCCAGTTATTTACTCCACAGCCAAGTTATTTTGTGCCTTTCTATTCTGTTTGACCTTTAGTACACCTATTGATTTATTTTCTTTTAAACTTCCCAAGTCCATAGTTTTATTTTGCCAGCTGTAGAGCAATGTTTTCCTGAAGTCTTGGTCTATTTATTAAATGCTTTTCCTAAGTGAACTAGGCTAATAATCTCTCTAAGATTACCTTGAGCAGATATATTTTCCATCCTTGATCAGCATTAACAGTAGCATGCACCTTCCAGTCTCTGTTAATTGAATTAAATGTGAGCTTTTCCTTTGTTGTCCCATACTGAACTCAGCCTGTCAGGCTCTGTTGTCTCAGTCACCTTGCCTGTACTTTTTAATGAACTAACAAGGAGCTAGCATTTTTAAAGGTTTCTGGAATTCTCTCCTGCCCATGGGTTACTGAAAAATGAACATTACCTGCCAAAAAAGCTTCTTAGCCAGCTGTGTTAAAATTTCTCAATGCAAATTACCCAGAACTTCTGATTTAAGTATGTCTAACTACAGTAGCTGTTGATTAATATCCTCTTTAGTTACAGTAGGAATAGAAAGTATATTACCATCATCATCTAACAAATACTTCATCCTTTCCTCCAAATACAGAATAGACATCTTTATTGATTTTTTTTTTGCATTGCTGCTAAATAAAAAAGAAGTATCTGTTGTTTCTGTTTGGGAACAGACCCATCGGTCTCTTTCAAGTGGGTTTTTTCCACTCCAGAAATGTTTTGCAAAAACTGTCCCCTTATTAATGTTCTTAACGACACATTTTCGTTTTTGCTGTCAATTATCCATCCTCTTTTACTGTCATATTTGTCTTTTTTGTCCTTATTGGTAAGACTTACTGTTATGGCTGCATTCGCTTCCTACTGCAGAGGTTTTTGATTTATTATGCTGAGTTTATTCTGTTGTGTTTTTACACAAGATACAGCCTTCTTTCTGCCATTAAAATAAGATATCCTTAAGTCGTTCTTACAAAGCTCTTGTATTTTCTGCTTTATTTCCTTCTTCCAGTTGATCTTGCTCATAATGCTTTCTTGGCTTTAAAAAGCCAACTTTCCTAAGGCACCCCTGTATTCTGTGCTGGTTCAAACTTCTCTTTCTTTGCATATAGCAATATTAGCTGAATTATTACCACTCACATGTCAATAATGAAGCCAAGATGGTTAACTTGGTGTAGGTATTTCCTCTCTATTCAAGACCACATCAAAGCCAGGCAAAAATTACACATAAAACTGATTCATTCACTCCTAGCACTGAAGTATTCTTTTCTGGGAAAAGTTCCTCATCTTTCCTACGGGAAAGACCTGGCTGCAGAGTTAAACCAGGAGAAATGCCAGCCTCACCAGAGGAGTTTTATAGCTCCCTGTGGGATATGGCAAATCACTCCAGCTGGGCCCAGGCACAAATTCCTCCTCCCTCCTCCTTCCCCCATGGCAGGGTTCCCTGGCAGTCCCTGAAATGAGGACAGGCAGCTGTGAGGTGTCCTCTGCCAAGGCAAAGAACATTAACTCTCTTCTGATCACCCGTCTGATGGGGAATGTAGGGCTTAGGCAGGAATCATTCCCAACCCATGGGTTCTACCCCAAGGTTGCCTGGTGTCCAGGGAAAGCTCTCCTCAGTGAATTCTGCACTGGGCTGGCTTCCAGTCTGTGCTGATGGTGGAGGTAAAGGATCAGAGCTTGGCTTTTTAGGAGGCTGCATTTTGCATGTTTCTTTGCAGTTATTCACTCAGCTGCTGGCCAAGAGCACAACCTGCTTTAAGGGTTTGTATCTGTGTGGAGCAGGTTTGGGCTCTCACTCTTTTGAGGCCGAGAAAGAGCTGATGTTCCCCGTTTCCCCCTCTCTTTCTGGCCCAATATTATGCTCTCAAAATGAAACCCTTGTTCAGCCTGGGACCCTGGACTAAAATGTCTCCACACTGTTTTCCTCCCTGCACTTTACTCATAGCTGCTGTAATTGAAGCTGGTTAATGTGCAGTGGCTTTGTTAGGTGGTTAACAGATCCAATTAGGGCTGAGCTCAATATCTGTTCTGTTGCTTTGCAAGGACAAAACTGGCTTACATCTTAACTGATTAGAGAGACAAAAAATAAAATCTTTCAGCAGCTCTTTCCCAGTGCATCATCTCCTGTCTTTGGAAGTGCTTGGATTTACAGGTGTGCCTTCAGCAGGTGAACACGAGGCAGCTCAGAGGGGCTGCTCAGTCCCTTCCCTGGGGACAGTGAGTCCTGCCACCCCCAGGCTCACACCACCAGCCCCTCCCAGGCCCTGGGCTGGAGGAGCACAGGTCTGAGCCTTTGCAGTGGCTCAGGAGTCCCTGGAGCTGCCCCCGAGTCACAGTGCCCAGCTCTGTGCTCCCCTCTGTGTGATTTGGGTCCTTGTCTGCTCACTCTGCACAGCTGGGACATCCCATCCCACTTAAAGAGTGGAGTCAGGCTGAGCATCCAAATAAGTCAAAAATATTAACAAAGCTTCTCTATAGCTGCTCTTCCCACTCTTCAGCAAAAAAAAATATAAAAAAAAATTTCTATTTTGGAGCTTAGGCTCTAGGCTTAAATAGTACATCTACATGAACTTCACCATGTGATTCTGTATTTTATAAAACCATGGCAAAGAAGATATAGTGACTGCTTGCCAGGTTCCTCCCCCTCAGTCCTGCTCCTGACACTAGGAGCTCATTGTAGAGCCAGGAATATTCCATCCCTACAGCTAGGCTTTGACAGTAGCTTCCTTTTGTGATTGCAAGTGAGCCATAAAAGAAAAATAAAAAAAAAAAAAAACAACAAAAAACCAGGAAGAGTTACAACAAATTAATAAGTCTGTTTTGCTGAATATGTTATTTCTATTAAAATTTTAAAAGAGTTTTAAGTGACAGTAAATGTGGGCTTATTTTAGAACGGTTTCCATAACACTACACAACAGTTGCCAATGGCACTTATGCCTTGTCGTGCATACACACAGTTATTTAGCTGACAACAGTGTTTAAGCTATTAAAAAGATAATATTGCAACTGTTATGCAATGGTAAAGCCCTCACTTGAAAGAAGTATTTGGGGTGTTTAGCTGAAAGTTGACTTTTTTTCCATATTCATTTATATTTGCTTTATTAGAAATGTATAATTTAATGTAATATTCAAGGCCCTTAGGGTATACACGCAGTTACCTATAAAACATTCATGCACATTGAACACTTTTTTGGTGCCAGTTCTTGGCTTTGTACACCTGCTGTACAATACTGAGTATTCTAACTAACAACATGCCACTGCCTTAATTGAGTTTAGGTGTTTGAGTCATTTATTTAAATTTAGTAGTGTGAATAATTTATTTCAATTTACATTTTAATTATTTTACCCACTTTTTTGGGAGTAACCTCATTTTCTAGCTTCTAAAAAAATAATCGGCATATGTTTACTGCAGCAATATTCACACTTACTAAATTCTCTGAGAAGTTTAGTTCCAAACTGAGAAATACTAATGAATTATTCATATCCCAGGCACTAGCTGGAGTTGAATTAGGATGTCCAGATCTAAAAGAGACCTGGCCTTCTAGAACCCAATATTCCCTAAAGCTCCCTAAGGTTTGTTTGTCTGCTATGGCAAGTTGGACTAAGCTGGATTTAAGTATGGTAAAATGTGAATATTTCTGCTGTCAATATGGATTTATATGTTTCTTTTATTATTATTCTTATATGTTATTATTTTTTATCTGTAACTGACCAGTTTATTGGGGCATCATGCATGGCATGGAGTTCCTTGTGCTCTCTTCCCCATCTAACTAATAGACAGTAAGGTCTGAGGCAGGCATTCCATTCCCAGTGGTGCTCACTGTGTTCAGGGGTCCCACAGGTGAGGAAATGGAACACAAGCATCTCATCTGTGGCACCCTCAGATGTTCCCCAGGATGCCCAGAGCTCCAGTGGGATTGCTTGTGAGTCTGCTGGGAGAACTGCAAGGAAGTCAAAGCTCTATGGACTTATATCAGAAAGACATAAGTCTTTCTTATTCAGAAAGGAATGGGGAATTTGCTGGAAAATCAGCAACAATTTAGAAAGTATAATTTATTTATTTGTTTGTTTGTTTGTTTGTTTATCTAATTTCTCATTCTCTGAAAAATCTGCTTGCTTTAAAGGTGAGCCTGATTTTAGAGGGGCTTAAGACCCACAAACATACCTAATGTCTGAATCCAGCTCTTCCAGAACATCTGTCTCACTGGCACCTGCCTGGGTAGGTTTCAAAGTGTTAACAGGATAAACACTGTCCCCATTTTGTAGTTTTATAACCAGCAGAAGATGTCTTCAACAAAGGGCAATGAAAAGCACTCGACATTAAACATGTGAGGAGTTTTCCTCAGTGGCTGAGTCAATTTGCCACCACTGCTGTGTGCAGACGTGCATCTACACGTGCACCTGTGTCTCTTGGGTTGTCTCATTTTTCAGAATGATCCTTTCCAAATACAATGTAAGCACAAGCAAAAAATATATGCATTGTTTCCAGCCTGGATGTCTTTACTCCTTGGATTTCTGCATATAGCTATATTTGTATTATTCAGCACTGTCTCTTTAGACTCATGCATACCTTTTCACACACACAAATGTGCCCTGAGATGTTACAATCTCTTTTTCCTGTTGATCTATAGCTATATAAATGTTTCTCTAGGTAAAAAATTTCACCACATTTAACTTTAAAATGTAATTTTTTCCAAATTCACTTTTACTGTTAAATATAGTCCATAATGGTCTGTCCATAAATGAACACTTTGAGAATGGAAAGTAGTAAGCTGAAAATATTTTTAATAATAATCTTTAGCTACAACAAGCTACATACATATCTTTGTTTTTAATATCAATGGAGATGCTACCCAAAGTAAGTGTTTATTTTTTTAGCTGTAAAAGCTCCTTCAGCTGAGCAGAAGTTGGGTGCAGCTGGGTCTGCAGTGAAGCAGGGACCTGGGGAGTTGAGATTCAGATATGGTGACAATTTTGGCCAAGACCATGAACTGGAGTTTTCCAGAGTGAAGCCCATGGTGTGCAGCACCAAGCAAGGTGGTGTCAGTGCTGCTCAGAGCTGTGCCATGGGGACTTCCCTGCTGGCCAGGCAGCTGCTCCAGAGGGGACACAAAGCCCTGTAGAACGTGGCAAGTTCTCTGCTGGGGAAGGTCTGCTGTGAGCTGATGTGGGGTGCAGCTTCCCCTGCATCTCAGTCTGCAATTCCAGCTGAAGGAATGATTAGTTCAGCAGATGGTTAAATACCTTGTTGGACCAGAGCCATCCTCGACGGCTGCACTCGGGGAAATAACTTGGGGAGTGATTATGACAAGCACAAGGATGTGGGCTCCTGAGGAGGGAGGTGTCCAGGGCCACTGCAGGCAGGGTGGGACAGGACCAGGCTGGATGGGAGTCCCTGGCTGGATAGGGAGCCACAGGCTGGGGAACAGGACCAAGCTGGATGGGGATCTCCTGGATGGATGGGGAGCCCCTGGCTGGATGGGGAGCCCCTGGATGGATAGGGAACCACAGGCTGGATAGGGAGCCATAGGCTGTGGGACAGGACCAGGCTGGATGGAAGTCCCTGGCTGGATAGGGAGCCACAGGCTGGTGTCAGGGTCAGGCTGGATGGGGAGCCCCTGGTTGGGCTGGGGTGCAGCTGCCCCAGGCACTGGGACACAGAGGGGACTTCACCAGGGATGCAGGGCTGAGTTGGAACCAACAGGCAGCAGAGCAGGAGCATCCCGGGAAGCAGCACACCAGGAAATGGGCTCCAGGGACCAGGAGCTGCTGCAAATCCATGGCATTACAAAATCTACCCCCAGCCATCTTTAGCTATTCATTCCTCAGTCTAGAGCCTCACAAACACAGGCAGTTTTCTCATTCAGACCCTCACAAACCCTGTCCTAAGAGACAACAGATTTTGTAGTAATGCTGGTGTGCCAGGAAAAGCTACTGGTGACCTGTGGTGAACATGCAATATACACAGCTTACTGTGTTACAGACCTGCAGCTGGCCTGGAAGAAATAAAATTAAAATAATTTTTGGACAACATGACCTCTGTTTTGAAGGTGAAAGACCTTCCTAGAAGCTAGACAGAATATAAGCAAAAGGTGGAAAACTAGAATCTGTTGGCGAAAACAGGAAAAAAAAAAGAAAAACAATTTTTTTCCACACAATGTATTTATAATTTGTTTTAAAAATTGTCCAAATTTTTAGGTATTTTATGGGCAACTTTGAGACTAATAGTTCTTTGTCCCATTGCACTCACTATCCAATACTTCCAAGAAGGAAGATCGAGAGTGATGGACATTACTGAAAAGAGTTTTGGCCTTGTTTGACTGTGAAAGGCTTTTCAGGGGCAGATTTATTTGAGAAAGGGACTTATTTGATGGCTGTGCACCTACTCCCTCCCCTCACCTTTGTGCTGGAGGCACAGTGGATATGCTGGCAGAAGTCTCATGCCATACTTTCCCCCTAAGCCTCCACTGCTGGAAACAGGATATTAAATGCTTGGCAATAAAGCAGTTTCTGCTTGTTGTTCAGTAACCCTGTAGCCTTCAGCTCTGCTCGAAAATCTTACAGGAGCCGAGTACCCAAGCAGGGATCAATGATTTGTATCAGGGAGGTAGGAGGATATTAAAGATACACGGGAGGAAACAAAAAAAGAAGCCAACCTTGGAGCAGCCAAATGGGTAGAGACCCGTGGGTTCAACTCCTCACCCTCATTCCTTGTCCCTTCCCGTTGCTGAAGTTAATCTTACATGATTCTTTCCAGCCCCTCATCTGGCTCTGCAGGCTGGCTTTTAACTTGATGAGTGGCTTTAGTGCTCAGGCCCTGCTGGGCAGGGAGTTTTGGCTGGGAGGGAGAGGAGGCAGGTGGGGAATAGTGCTGCTTCTCCATCTGGGCTCTGCTGGCCCCTCTGGCAGGACACCTCTCACTCATGGCAGAGGGTTTGTAAGCACTGATAGAGCTGAGGAAAGCAGAGGTTTCTTCCCACCCCTTCCTTATTGGTCCACTCTTATTGAGGGCAGCCACCTCCTGGTGATGTGCAGGGCGTGCTGTGCTGCAGGTCCTGATGGGAGAGGGGCAGGGAGTGAGGCCAGGTGAGTGCTGAGCTGCAGGTGAAGGTGTCTGCAGGTCTCTCGGGGGCTGCTGGAGGTGCTGGACAGGGGCAGGGCGTGGCAGGGTTTGCTACTCCTCCCCTCTTGCTCAGCCACTTCTAATGGTCCTCTCCTGCCTTCTCTATTCCTCCCTCATCTTTTAATAAAAACCATCCAGACTTTTGTTAAACTTGTATCACCCAGAGAGCTGTCCCTGCAGAACGAGCTCTGCCCCTTGGCCTGTGCTTTTCACGGAGTGGTCAAAGCTGCAGTACAGGCTTGGATGCTGGCCAGCTCGCTCTCACTGTGGATAACATCCCAGTGGGCTTGGGGACAGACAGAACAATTCTCCTTGCCAGGGGACAGTTTTCTGTAGCTGCTCCTGAGCTGACTGAGCCTGCCCACACAGGACTGTCCTTTGAGCAGCCAGGTGAGGTGAGGACCTGGATGCCTGGAGGGTCTGTCAGGTACGTTTGGCAAGTGAGGAAGCCCAGGTTGTGAGTACAGGAATCAAAATACATTTCCAAGTCCCCGGTGAAGGAGACAGTCGGGTCTGGGAGTGCCAGGCGTGCCTGGTGCAGCTGCTGGGGCAGAGGGAGGGCTCAACACATGGACACTGCCCTGGTGGCAGGGCAAGGAAATGAAATGTATGTGTGCTTTGCTTTTCCTCTGAAGTACACAACTCACTGAGAAGTCTTCAGGGAGCCTTACTGCATACAGATTCTGAGTCAGGGAAGAATTACCTCGTTTTTTTTCTGAGTGCAGTGGGTCAAGTGAGTCAGGTCAGTTTGGCCAGGAGGATGTAACACCCATGATACCTTTCTGGAAGGGCAGAGGAGAACAATCTGAGAGACTGCAATTCCAAACTGGAAGAAAGAGAAGGTCCAGGACCTCATTCTGGTCTCTGAGAGCTCACAGCAGAGAGCTGTGAGGACAAGCTGATTTGGGAAGCACCATGATGCAGAACTCTGAAGGGTTGAAATTGGTCCCAGTTACAGCAGTGCAAACCCAGAGCAGCCTGTTAATTCTGAGATGTGAAGAGCCAACGGGAGCACATCCAACCCTCCCATCTCTCCCTGAATCCATGGGGTGAAGCCTTTCCACACTCCTGCACATGCAGAGCTGTCCCCCAGCCCTTCTGCAGCTGAAGGGCCCCCAAAGGCCCCTGGAGTGACGGTGGCTCCTTCTGCTGTCTGAACAGAGCATCTCTCAATATTGATCTGAACTGCCCACTCATTCTTGTGTATCACCACAAAATCCATCTGGAATGCTAGATTCTTCCCAATTACATACCAAGCTTCCAGATTAGCCCAAATGTAATATAAGAATCATTAACTAACTCCAAGCATCCGTGTTCTCCTGGCCCTAGCAGAAGGCTGGGAGAGAGGATCAGTGCTGTTAAATCCCTCCTAAGAAATGCCACAGTCTTCAGCCCCATCTTACATTATTGCCATTGTTGTCCTTTAGGGGTTGATGTTAATGATGACTGAAAGAGCTTAATGAGCATGTGCCTTGAATAAGCTCTTTATACACCTTATAAAATAATTACATTTTATTGAAAATTCCACAGGGCCAAGCTGGCAGAAGCAGTCAGGGGTGCCAGTTTAATAGGATACGGTACAGTGCTTTACTCAAATGGGGCCAGATCCTTCAGAAGTTCACCTTCATGGCCACAAAGGACAGCAGGGCCTCTGAGCACAGGGATACCTGCTGTTACCCACCCTGGGACTCTGGGAAAAGGCAGTTCAACTCAACGATCACAAAACACCTCTGAAACCGAGTGGTGCTGTATGGCAAGAGGAATAGGATCTGGTTCTAACAGCACAGAGACACCTGGTGATCCCTGATGAAAGGTGGCTTGTCAATAGCCTGTTAAATATTCTTTAAATAGGGATGGTGAGCTCCTTTTCCTGGTCTTGTTCCTATCCAGCACAGATCAAAATTGTTGACCTGTTAAGGAAAGAAAGACATTCCCAAAGGAATGCCTTGCTGCGTCTCCTGGGATGCAGTGGGGCCTCTGCTTTTAACAGAACACAGCAGTGGAAGCTCTTAATGGGGCTATAGAAAGTTCTTAAATAGGAAGGAATGACAAAGATCCTATTGAGTCTGGGTAGGGTAAGTTTCTCATCATGTAAGCATTTTGTCAGAGGAAATGGCTGAATGACTCACAGATAAATTGCTTGTAATACATTTCATTGGAAAATGAAAATGTGTAAATTTATTTTTCACCTTTAAGCACAATGTTTCTATATCTATCATTGAGGAAATATTCTTTGAGTTTGGACTGAGTAAAAGAAAGTAAAAATTAAATACTCCCATAATGTTCTTTGAATATTATAAAATACATTTTTTGGATGAAATTTAAACCCTCATGAAAACTTTTTCAACCAGTGCCAGTTTTTGAACATTATTTATTTATATTGCAAAAATGCTTGAGCATCTCATAATTTCAACAAAATGTTTTTTTTTCTTTTGTTTTTATTTTTTTTTTTAATAATGGGCCCACAAAAACTCTTTTCAAAATATTCACTAGATGTGTGCAAGAGCTGTGGATCAGAGGCTGCAAGGACCAGGGGTTGGTGAGCATCTTTGCCCATGACTCTCAAGGCAGGGAACCTGCAGCTACTGATGAGATATGAGCTGCAGCCTGGACCAAAAAAACAAGGCAAGCCTTCAGCAACCAGATACCAAACTCCTTTGTTGGCAAAATTCTGAATTTTGTGTCAACACAAAGTCAGTGCAGAAAATCACAGGATGCTTTTTAGAAATGTGAAAGTCTGACGTATTTTTTATCTGTCTTATGGTTTCTGAGTCCTTACAGGAGACTACTCCCATGTTTTCCAGTTTTTCCTTTGTAAATGTGGAGGTTAACAGTGTATTTTAAAATGTCATATGCCTGAATAATTATCAAATTCCTACTGTTCCTGTGGCATTTCCAGGCTTCTGTCCACGGCTGCTCATTCCTACCCAGCCAACCAGAGCTTCTGAGCCTGCAGCTGAGGAACACTCCCTACAGAATTGCTTAAGCTCTTGGCTCAAGCACTGAGTGGGATGAAAATTTCCAGACTGGGAATTTTCCAGACTGGGTCAACTTCAAGGAGAACAGAGTGGTTGTCAGTGAAGAGGCATTTCAGGAGGTTTCATCCATCCCTCTTCTGCAGCACGTTATGGGACCATCACAGCTCCCTGCAAGCTTCTCCCCAGCTGCAGCGCTGTGCCTGTCAGGAGGAATTCACCCTGATGGGGGAGAAATTCCCAACACATTTTGCCCAGAGCAACTGCAGTTGTGCCTACCAGGTAAATAAACAGCAGAGAAGGCGGCAAGAAGTTAAAAAGGTGAAAAGAAGAAAGGTAAAAGAAAAAATAAATCTGCTTGAGCAAAGCACTACCCATATTTTAGCCCTACAAGAGGGAGCCAAAACAAAGCAGAGGAGGATTCTGAGGATGTGACCCATACCCTGGGACATCTGCCATGGGCAGTCACTCGTGCAGCACCGAGGTGGAGCTGTGAACAGGCTCAGTCAGGCTCTGAAGCCAGCCCCTCCAAATGTGTGTGCTCAGTGCCAGGGGTTACACTCTGGTGTCTGTCTGCACTTTATAATCGGGAGCTCGATGAAATAATTTCATTAGGCAGGTGTGAGGTGTGAGGTAAATGTACAGTGTAATCCTGTATAACACAATCATCATCACATTTTGATTCCCCTGCCCATCACCTTCCACATTTATCTTCGGAGACCTCTTAATGAAACAGCTGCTTAGATTTAATTAAACAACAGCATTATATAAACAAGTTCTTTTGTTTTGTGTGCTGAACAGGGCATTCATCTTCAAAAGCTTTTCTGCCAGAGCTGGCCTGGCTGCCCCTTGACTTGTCTCTACTCCAATTACCACTCCAGTTTAGCTGATTAATTTGTAGCCACTGGCAAACATGCACAGTTGGCAGGACATCATTCCGTTTCAGTGACAAGCACTATAAAAAGATCATTATTTTCATTAGCATAAATAACTGCATGTTGATAGAACTCTGGTTTCTGAAAATAGGTTAAAGTCTTAACTGTCTTTATTCATTACCCAGATATAATTGGAAGTAAAATTATCACATAAGTGAACAATAAGCTATCAGTGTATAATGCTTAATGACTGCACTCAGCCCAGTAATAGTCTGGAATGATTTTTTTCTTAAAATGAGACTTTTTTTGTAAATGCCTGTATAGACACACACTAATTTTTTACCAAACCATACATATTTGATGGTGTAGAAGAAAAGTCAGTGAAAGAAACAATCATGCACAAATAAATGTTTTCTCCTGCATTTCCTAGGGCATACAGATATTATTTTTCCAGTCAGTGGCCCAGGTTGAATGCTTTGAAAGCTTTTCTAGCTGCAACCTACTAGTCAATCATGTTCCTAAGCGTTTTTCCCTCACTGGGTCTTTGAGTTGATATTTTATAGCATGGTCCTTTGAGAGGAAAGGTTTAGTTTTGTGCCATTCTCTTTTGAGATGCACCAGATGACACCTGGTACACACCAAGACACCAACAATAATAAAAGAAAGCAGCAATAATAAGAAGCAGTGTTTGAAAGGTAGCACTTTCAATAGGTTTAGTCCCTTAGCCCAGCTTAGCAGTTCTTCAAATGAAAAAGTGTATTAATACACAGGATGTGACCATCTGGGTGGTTTTAACTCACTGTCCTAAAGGGAAGGTTTGAAATGAGATTTCTGCTTTTAGCTCTTGGGGAGTATTTGGTTTTATTTCACCCAGAAAACTCCACAAATTAAAAAAAAAATTATATATATATATAAACACATGGAATCCTGTCTCTGTAGCAATGGTCTAGGGTAAACACCAGCAAGTGCTGGCCAAGCATGAGTTTTAGTCACTGTACTGCTCATATGTGTTCATGAATCTGACAAGAATAGACCTTCAAAGGTACCACTGTTCTTTTTTTACTTAATTCACTACTGATAGCATTAATGGTAAAATAACTTTTTCTTTGTAATATACAGCAAAACAAAAAACGGCCACTGCATGGAAGAACAAGAGAGGCTTTTTAAAAACTTTTTTTTACCATCAAGAAGCCTTGCCACTGCTTTGAAATGTTGCCCAGAGCATTTTTGTGCCCAGCTTGTCTGGGTCTTTCTGTCTGTGTCAGAAGATGACTTTGAAAATTAGCTGGTTTATATAACAGAGAAGAGCCAAGGGTAATAAAAAAGAGAGCAAATGATTGCCTCAGTATTGAATATTTTCCAGGAAAAAATATGTAGAGGAGTGACAGAAGATGTGGGCTCCTGACATGCACTATGTCCCCAGAGCTCCTGCAGGTGTCCCCAGGCTCCCAGGCAGAGCCTCGCCCTCCTCCTGGGCTGGATGGGGAGAGCTGAAGGAAGAACCTCTCACTTTGGCAAAGGACAACCAAACTGAAAATGTCCTGCAAAATGCTGTGTAATATTTGCTGAAATTTCACACCCCCAGTGGGATGCAGAGGAGAGGAGGGTGGCAGGCCTGGTGAACACCCAGGTTGGGAATGGAATTAAATGTCTGGATGCTAAAATGGATTGTTTGAAACAGATTTTCAAATCACTTCTGTGAAATGTTTATTTTGCTACAAATAGCTCATAAACCAATAAAAAAGGTGCATTGAAACATGCTTTTTGCTTTGTCAAAAACAAGGAAAAGAAGAAAAAAAGAAAGAAAGAAGCAGGAGAACCCTCTGGCTCTATCCTATGGAGTATGAAGCCTGGGAAATGCCTCTCAGGTGCAATGATTTCTGAAGCCACGGTGTTTACTGATGGTAGCAGGAGCCAGAACTGCAGCAAACTGTGGTTACCTTCTGGGAAGGAAGAAGAGGTTAAAGGCTGTTTGCAGATGGAGCAAACAGTTTTGTTTGTTTGTTTTAAGTTGCTGCAAATCACCCTTGAAGGGTAAATAAATTGTATTTTGGACCTGAGTATTTGGGGTGTTGCTGAATAGGATGCATTGTATGAACAGGACAAAAGGCACTCCTGGGCCAACAGAAGTCAGACATTGAGGTAGAATAAGAGCTTGCCTATTTCATCTCTAGAGAAATCTGGATATTTAATATGCAATGAACTGCTGGCGAATTGTGGCCTTTTAGAACAATGTCATTGTATTTCTGAAGAGCTGCCCAGTTCACCTGGGCTGTATGGACACGGGAGAGGAGCTTTGTGCAGAGCAAGGACTGCAGGGTACAGCAGGCAGGGTGCCTCCTGCCAGCTCAGCTCTAGATGTGCTCCACCATCCTTTAGGGAAGGGCTGCTTTTCCAGTGGCAGCAAACTGGAAAACAACAGCTTGCCTGAATTTTCTTAATGAAATAAAAAGGCACTCTTTATTTTAGACTGGTAGACACCTCTGAGTTCTGGTAAACACGAAAATTCATATTTCATTTACCATATTTCATTACCTTATTTTATTTCATTTCATTCCCAGCTATGGGGAAAAAAACAAAGAGAAAGAGACCAGAATAGCTTTTTACAAAAGATAAAGATCATTATCTTGCATTTAATTAACTTCAAAACCATTTACCTGGTATAGGGGCTGTAATGTTTATTAAAATCCCAGCCTGGCCAGTGTGCCCTCAGAAGCACCTTCTCCATCCACAGGCACAGGCACAGCTAGCAGCTGGTTTGGCAAGTCTATAGCAAGTGACAGTGGGATTTTGTGCTCCTGAAACCCCAGGCAAACACACGTGCTGCTCCAGCCCATGATTGTGTTTTTTCCCTTTGAATAATTATTTCTGTTACACCGTCATTATTGCAGGAACTGTCCCAGAAAGCACAACCAAAGCAGGTGTTTTTCTTTGCAAGAATCAGGGCTGAGGACTCATTCTGATGTCCTAGTCCTTTGCTGAGCAGAAAATGCTTGTGCTTGCATTTTCCTCAGCTGTTCCTGTCCTGGCTGCCAACATGGCTAAACTCATGATGGATCAGACTCACTGCTGCAAGATGCTTGCTTGGAGCAAACATTCCAAATGCTTTAAGAGGCACCCATGCTGCTCTCCAAGTATCACTGTTGGCTGCCCTCCAGTAGCCTTATCTGGCTAATCTAATACTACAGAAACAAAACTGTAAAGATTAGAGTAAAAAATCAATGTGTGTGGACATGTTTGTGTAAAAATACTGATAGGGGAGAACACATTTTTAACGTAATGCAGGGACCTGGAATATTTTCCATTCCTGTGTCCATTTCCCTCTATGTCTTTCAGCATATTTAAAAACTTTTTAGCTTTTTGAGCATGGATTTTTGGGCTGAAGGATCACAATGAAGCTTTATAGCCCTTTCTTATGAAGTGTGGCATTTCTGACATTATTTGATGCGCAAGAGCAACTGCATTAGTCAAAGGCTACGCTTGAATAGTTATCACTTTAAGCCCATGCCCTGGGAGTATTGTATTCGGTTCCCTCATTATTTCCAGCCCTGCAGGTTATACCAAGAGTTGCTATTAGCACATTACAATCATAAAATGAAGGTAGTCACTTTCTATAAGGGTCAAGTTTTCCTCCTAGGTGCAGGGAAAGCTCATTCCTCAGCTCAGGTGGACAGGCATTGTCCCATTCCGGGCATTTGGGCTTCCCAAATGTTTTGTGTACAGCAGTGGGACAGCTCTACCTTTTGGGGCCAAGACTCACCTGGACAGCTCTAAAACATTTAACAAAGTCTAACAGTACAACATCCATGGGATGCAACCATCAGCCTGCTCCTCTTACACCCAGGCCAGAGAAACTGTGGGTCAAAGGCATGGGAATTGCACATTCCTGTAAGAGAAGAGCATTCTGAGCATAAAATGAAATAGAAAAGAATGGGGAGCACTCTCCTCATTTAAGCCATGTCTGGGGGAGCTGTGTGGCTCTGCTGCAGCACATGGCCACGTTTCCACACCATGCCTTTCATTTGTCAATAATTTTTTGCAAAAGCAGTGAGATCACTTTTGCTAAAGCAGTCTTTCACAGGGGTGCCTCATGTCCGATCACCAGTAATCAGTGCAATGAAAGCCATCAGTTAAATGATAAGATGATAGGATAAAATCTTAATGCATCTCATTGATGGTGCTTTGCTGAGGGGCCCAGGAAGGAAAGAACTTTATTTGGCTGCGTGTGTTGTCTACATTCAATAAAGCTTTCAAGCCTGGTCTTTAAATGTTGCATCTGCCCTATAAATAACTCTTATTTGTACCTTAATTGCAGTCTTAATCAGCACTAGTAAGACTAACATCACAACTGCAACCTGAATAATTTCTTGTCATCTTAAAATGTAACAGAGTTTCAGCAACACATAAGAAAAGATTTTAATCAGGTATTTTATTGGAAGCTTTCTGAGGAAACACCAGGTTCCCAGAAGCCTCAGGTCTGCGACATAAAATCCTAAAACTACAATAACCTTTCTTTGACCCTGCCTTTTTACAGTAGTATGTCAAGAAAAAATAAAATATTCAAATTACAAACTATTGCCCTGCATAATTTTTTTTGAGATAAATTTAAAAGACTATGATGTGATAACGGGTGTTAACCATGCCATTTGAAGAATTTACATGCTGTGGTGTTAGGCGGGGTATCAGATGATAAATGGACTATTGGGATGATATATTTAACATATTTATTTTGAAATGGCTTTCTAAAATGCATATAAAGACTGCAGATATGTCTAGTACACACAGAGACAGTCAGTGAAGACACCTGAGAGGTTTTCTTTCTAATGCTTGGTGTTTGGTAAAGCTTCTTATTCAAAGCATTGTCAGTTTTTGAACATTTAAGGCAAGGCTAATAATTCTGAGCATTTGCTAAGCTCTGTTACAGTGGCCAACAGGCTGTTTAGCAGTGGGTCATGTCTGTGTGCTGCTGAAGTGCCTGTCCTGGCTGAAAGGCACAGTGTCAATGCTGGCAATGGGGACAGCCCCAACACTGCCCTGCAGTGAAGGGCAATCCCTTCCTTATAGGCTGTGCAGCCCAGCTCCAACAAAGCTGCTCCTCAAAGGCCAGCAATCCCCAAACTGGGCCACTGGGGCTGCACTGATTGGTGCTAACAGTGAGGAACAAATGGAGCATCCACAATCTCAACACTCCTTTGGTTCTGCTGACGAAATTTTGGGGAGAGGAGCTGAAGCAGCAGAGGGCTCTGGGTGTGCCAAGGTGTGTGTGGGAGAGGAGAAAGCCAGGACAGGCAGGCTGCACAGCGAGCCAGCAGCACTAACGTGATGTATGAGCACTCTGCTCGTTTGCACAAGGCAGCAGTGGAACACTAACTTGTTTCCATGGCAACCCGAAAAAGAATTACGGCTTTAAAACTGACTGAATGGTAGCCCCATGAAAAAGTAAAGGGCAGACCATATCTTTCTAAAATATAATTTAGTACTAAGTCACCTGAACAGTATTAGCTAAAAGGATTTCAGCAGCAGGCTTGGGAAGTGACCCATTTGGGATACGGAGTGTTAGGTTTTCCTAATGGTGTGCCTGAGATCTGAGGGGCCCGGCGGACACACCATGGCACACAGCAAACAGGAAGAGGAAAATACCTTTATGCCTGAAATCTCTTACCAGAAAAAACAAGAAATTACAGAGGTGGAGTGGAATAATCTGATAGAAAACTGGCACTTTTGTAAAGACATGGAGACAGACACATGTGTTGAGTGCCTGGTATGAAACACAGGGCGATGGAAGGAGAAATGTGGTGAAAATTAAATAATCCCTTGGGTGAGTAGGGGGAAGCTTCTATATTTAGACTGGAGACATGTCCAGTTAGACTAGGAGGCCAGAATCTGCCTCTAGCACAATGCATTATCCTGCCCTCAGAACACTACTCAAATCTAATCCTGAAGTCCCTAAACATTTCAGAAAGTTTTTTTGACAGAAAAAACTCCCATTAACTTCAGCCAGAGTTGAGAAAAATACTCAGGATTTGGTCATTTCTGTGAAATCAGGGCTGGGGAAAGGAGAAGTAATTTGTACATGCAAGATGACATTTTTTATATAACAATAGTTAAAAGAAGTGAATTTAATGTGGTTGAAAAATTACAGGAATCTAAATTTATTGTCTGACAGTTTTCTTTGCAAACCAATAAAAGATCCCAGCAAAGTCCACGTACATCAGCCACAGAGAGTCACAACATTTGGAAAGTGTGGTTGGAACAATGCAGAGAGGCAGATCTGGAGCTCTCACAGACTGACAACAAAGAGCTGCACTGTTCAGGGTTTGGTCAGTTAAACCTCAGTGCAAATTACAGAAATCAGTATTTTACCAAGAAACATGGCCAATAAAGTATTGAGAACAGTGTCATGTCATGAAAATAGACTTTCCTCAGGAGTGGGGGCCATTCAGTTCCTCCCAAGCCAAACATGACTGTGGGTTGTGCTGAAATCTGGGTGGCCCTGCTCTCTCTCAGTGGTTTACAAAAAGCAGCTGTCCGTAAAAACTCATTAAAAAGTCTTGTTCAAAAAATAAGTACAAGAATTGACCTCAGTTTCCAGAAATGGCCACAAGAAGGAATTATTTCTGTGTTTGGGTAAATGAGACCTTCGATCCACAGTCCCTTTTTTTCCTTTTCCCAGCAGAAACCTGCAAAACCCCATTGCTTTGAGTCCTAACAACACCAGTGTCCTGATTCTCAAGAATGAACAACATTGTTAATCCTTTAGGCTGGGATTTTCAAAATAATCTCAAAAGAAAAACCTCAGGGAAAGAAATAAACACTCTTGGCACCCTGGCCACCCCTGTCTGTGGGCCCCAGCAGGGGAGAAGCCCAGGCTGGAGCTGAGTCCCCAGTGCAGGATACCTTTGCCCTCTTCTGGGAACACTCTCTTAAAACATCCTATTAAGGTATAGGTTGAAACAAATCACGAGTGTGTTTAATAACGTATAAAACAGCTTAGTAAAATTGTCATGAAAATTTAAAAGCTTGGGCAAAAACCCTACACCTCTGCCATTTATACTGATGACAATGATAATGAAAAAAATAATGATGTTTTAACTCACCCATCAAAAAAATTTATTCACCCTGAGAGAGTAGAAATGTGCAAAGCTGGTGGAAAGATATACTTACCTTGAATTTATAAACTGCTCCTCAGATAAAGAAATACAGGATGAGGAGTTGCCTCATCTGCATTCATTCATTCACCCTTGGCCATTTTTTCAGCCAAGTGGATGCAAATTCTTTGAAGCCATTAGAGCTGATAAGAGAGGAGCCCTAAACCTGAGCCCATTGTCACTGTGCACACATCTGAGGCTGTGGTGATTCCCTGTGCACCCCAAATTCCAGGGACACCCCCACCCACTGCAGGCACCCACTGCAGCCCACCCAGTGCTTAAAGTGTGAGGGAAGGGGCCAGGAGCAGAGGTAAGAAATATTTCCTTGTGGGAGTGGGATGGCTTGCCTTACAGAAGTCTGCTCAACAATCTTTCTGCTTAATATAAGATGAACAATCTTTCCTCACTTCAGTAGCTATATGGCAGATGAAATAGTAGAAATTGGATGATAATTACTAATCTGAGAAGGCAATTCCAATGCACACGTTTCTTGCTGGTTGATGTCCAGAGAAGTTCCATATCCTGAACTAGAGCTTTGCCATCAGTTGGGTATAAAACATATAAAAAACCCAACCAAACAAAAAAAGAGATTATTTACCCTTGAATTCACATGCTGAAAGACCCTGAAGGAACAAAAGGCAGCAGGGGAATCGAACAATAAGGGTTGTGGTGAGGAGATCAATTTCACAAGGAAGATGTTTCTATTTTGGAATTGTTTCATATCACAGGAGAGGCCCAAGCTGGTCAACCTGCCTGGACACAGCAGAGCAGAAGTGATACTTGAGCAGCCCATAAAGAAGAAAGCTTGGCTGGATGGGGCACTTCTCTTTTATAGGGCAAAGCATGGGCATTTGCAATCAAAGCACACACATGGGCATTCAGCCTGAGATTCACTGAAAATAGTGGTGAAATGAAAAAAGGAGAGAGCACACGCTGAGCTGTGTGTGGCTTTGTTTTGTGGACAGTCACAGCTTAAGGAAATGGAGGTATGAGGGAGGACTTTTGGGAAGGTTGCTGTGCTACAAGACATATTCTCCCAAGTGTTTATGTCTGTCCCTTCCTAGCTGCAGATAAAGGAAAGTTAAATTGTTCTTCTATGACCTTACCTGGCATTAGCCCCTGACCTCACCTGGGTATCAGAAGTATGCTTCAATAGAAACAGACACACATATTTAGCATTCAGCCACATCAGGTCTAAATTCCAGCCTTTTATCCCTGTGGTATGGTGAACTTAGGCAATTTGCCACTGCAAAGAATGAGAATCCCACCAGCAAATTGCTCCTCGCAGCGCCCAGCAGCAGACCTTGTAAATGACTATGATTGAATTTATTCTAAATTAATTCAGAAGCGTGAGGGATTTTAAGACAGAAGAGCTGATCACCGTGCAGTTAATTGAGCCTGCCCTCTTAGCCCCACACCCTGTCAGCTCAGCTAAGCAGCTGTCCCAGCAAAGGGAGCAGGGACGCCAAGGAGGCAAGCAAAAAGCCCTGACAAGAATTAAAAAAAAAAAATAAAATTGCCAAACTCTGCTCCATTGCCTTTGTTGGGATTAGGTCTGCAGAGAGCTTGAACCAAATGCCAAACACAAAGAGAAGACCAAGCCCAATTTGTGTGGCATTTCCACTTTGCCATCTGGGGATGCTCCTGCTCTGGGCTCTCTGGGAAGCCTGCAGGAATCACTGTCAAAATGTGTCTGCTCTTACCTCTGCTGTGGTTCTCACAACAGCAGGGCTTTGGGATCCATTTGCTCTGCTAGGAATGGGGTCTGAACTGAGCAAACCATCCTCAACATTCTCCTCTGCCGTGCTCGGTGCCTCCTGCTGCTCCCACTCTGCAAGCTGGGGCTGCTGGGTGTTGGGAAAGAGATCCCTAACCACAAATAACTCCTGCAAATCCCACCTAAGTGCTGGAGTGTGACAGACGGAGCAGCAGTGAGGTGTGCACAGCAGGAACAGCCGTTTGGGAATGCTGGCTGTCGGAGGGAAGTGCTGGGGAGGGGAGCTCTGCCAGCCCCAGGGGCCCCGGTGCTTTATGTGCTCTGTGCTCCTGGATGAGGCTCCGGTAACGACCTGCCCAGTGGAGCCTTTAAAACAAATTATGGATGATAAAGCAGGAATCCAAGGTAAATTTTCAGAGCTGATGAGTGAAAAACAGCTCACATCTTTATGTGCCGGCTGAGCACATTTAGGGGAGAGCCACTGGGGTGCAATAAGCATGATTCCACACTATGTCACTTTTAAGAGTAAAACTTCATAATCCTTGGCAACTTCTGCATCCTAAAGAGCAGGGTTTGAAAAGTTACCACACGCTGAAACACTTCCTTCCTTCAGGAGGCCATTTCTGCTCAGGTAACTCCTCCCTTGGGGGGCTTTGGGTGAGACACACTCACCTGTGTGCCAGGCTCACCTGTGAGAGCTGGGGCTGGCTGGGAGTGTGAGTGGGGCTGGATGGAGCTGGGCCATGGACCAGCAGGTGCCTGGCAGGGCTACCACCCCCTCTCTGGGCTCCCTGGCACGGGGGGCACCAGAAATGCAGCCCCTGTATGAGCCATGCTCGTGTGGCTCTCTGCTTCTGATTCCTCAGGCCTGGCATTCACAGGGACTAGGATCAATTAAATATTCTAGAACTCTTAATTTTTAGGCAGCAGCTCATCCTATACTAATTAGTGCAAATGGGGGGGGTGGGGAGAGGGTGGGGAAAGCAGAGTTTAAACACTACAGTGACAGATGCATTTTATAGGATCTAATGATTCATTCTGAGACACAATCATCTTTTCAAATACTATTACAGCTACTGTTCAGGGGCTGCCTGTTTTCAGGGCTGTGCCATCACAGGGCAAATCCAAACAGGATTGGAGATACTACAAAGACTTAAATGCCTTTGATGTGGGACATAGCTGACATGTTAAGGAACAAATTTAATTAAATTCTCTATTACATAGAATATATGTGAATACAAGTACATAAAATGTTCTGTGAGGTGACTGAGATGTTGCTACTGGTGAAGTTTCTGCTTAAAAAAAGGAGCAAGATTTACAAATAACCCTTCATGCTTTTGGCTGCCCTGTCCATCCTGTGACATGTCCCAGCAGCCAGTGTGACATAGAGTGCTGAAATCCATCTCTTGCACACCAGAACATCATTATAGAGACTTTTCAGACATGAACTCAGCTAAAATAATTGATTTGGTTTTTAATATTTTAAACATATTAGAGAAATCTGTTTTTTTCTTACCCATGTTTCACATGTGTTTTTTGTAGACTCTAGCAAAGCACTCTTTAGGGAACAGAATCCAGAATCCTCAGGATAGAGCTGCTCTGTAAAATCTCTTGATCAGAGATTTCAGCTCAGGAATCCAGATCTTCTTCAGTCCACTTATCATTTTACTTTCTCTGCCTTGCCAGTATTCTGGAGGTGTTTTGTGTGCAATAAGAAACAGACCACAATCAAGTTTCTCCAAATAACTGCACAAGTGATATCTCATCCTTTGGGTATCTCAAACACTACTAGGGTTTATCAGAGTCCTTCAAAATCCAGAAGGATAATTTAGCCAGCACTTCAATTTAAGTGACAGAAAGTTCATCTCTTTCACTCCATTCTTTATTAATAGGCATTCTTAGATGGCATCAGACCCCAAATCTCCTTAGTCCAGCTTGTCTGCAGGAACAGCAAGCAAGAGGTGAGCAGCAAAGAAAGTAGGAGCCAGGGGCCATGAGTATAATGTGTCATCACATAATTCTCCTCGTAATTTCCAATAAAAAGACAAAGGCTCAAGCCAGCTCTAAGGAAAAAGCTGCTAATCCACGGCTGCAAACCATCAACCACAGAAACAAGCATCGTCCCAAGGTGGAAATTCCACATCCAGAGCCTGCCTTGTTTGCCGGGTGGCAGCTGGGCCCAAAACAACCTTTGGCAAATGCAATGTAACACACTTAAGCTGGTCTTTCCTCCAATTTCCTCTGCAGTGATAATTAATGAATGTGACAAGCAGCAGACGCTCTCTCTTTGCATCGTCTCCGAGTGATTTGCCACACAGAGGGCACATCACTGCCTGAACACCTCGCCCACCACTGTGGAGAATATTTATACAGATTTGTCACCATGAGCTAGCATGATGTTGCAGTAATCATTAATCTGCTATCTAGTGTTTAATTGCTCTTATCTGCTGCTGCAGAGAAAAGGAGCAGTTCATTAGGCAGAAGCAGTTCACTGGCAGCATCCCTGCTCTCGCTCTGGCCTGGAGCTGGAGGGGGTCGAACCCCACTCCCTCCCTTCTGTGGCCTGGGGATCACTTGTGCTGGGAGTCTGCTGGGTTTTGGGGTGTCTGTGGCACCCCCCGTTTGGGGTGGGGCTGGACAGGCAGGGCTGTGGCTCTGGGGGCAGCAGGGCTCAGGTAACTGCAATACTGACCATGCACCTCCCCTGCACTCTGGCCAAGCCTCTGCTCCTGCCCAGCCTCGCCTTTGCCCCAGCCTGCCCTGCCTCATCCCCCATGTCCCTCAGCCTCGTGATGCCTCACCCTGACCCCTGAGCACCTGGCTCATGGCAAACCCAAACCATGAGTGGCTACTGAACGACACTGGCTGCCAGCTCCTGCTCCTCACGCTAAAAATGTGCCTGCCAAAAATAACACTGGCATCTAGAGTGATACAGCTCAGACAGGAAAAACCCAGCAGCTTCCCAGTGAGAGGTGTGGATACGGCCCTTCTGGAGCAGAAGGAGCACAGAAATGTGATATCTACATAACCGAGTTTTCTCTGCTGCCTGCTCCAAACGACACCTTTTGCTCAGAGGCCCTCAGGCACAAAGAATCAGGGTGGCTGAGATGTATAAAATAATATGTTTAGTTTTGGGGTAATAATATGTCTTTCAAATGAGAATGGTCTATTGCTGCAAGCTTCAAAGAAGCAGCCAGTGCACTTTTTAAAGCCCAAAAATGCATTTTATGATGCAAAGGATAAATCTGTCAGTAAAGATACTCGTAAGTCAAGTAAATACAGCTGTTCTCTTATGTGAGGAGCTAGATATTACTTTTGTGGGGAAAATAGTGCCATTTCTTAATAGTGAGCAAAGAAAGAGAGAAAAACAGGGAGGTAAAAATGTGAGGAGTTTTTTTTCACACTGTGGAACAGTGAGCTGCAGCCAGAGGTAGAGTGCCCAGGGATGGGCTCTGGCAGCAGCACTTCAGCTTTTGGGGTGTGTGGTAGGGGAAGAAGATGTGCAAGCTGCCACCCCCCCAAAATACAGAATGTTTGTTCCAAATGAACATCAGCTGGTTTTTCAGACCAGCTCATTTGCAAGTTGCTAATTCCTCAGGTCTGTGGCAAATGTGAAAACACAGGTATGGTATGAGATTCACCTGTAAGGGACAGTTTAACACTGGCTTAGCTAAATAATATTTCAACACTAGCTGTGAAGACACAGCTGTGTGGTCTCAACCATGGTAATTTCCAAAGCTGAGAAGAAAAGAGAGGAAAGGCACTAACATTCAGGCTCTGGAGCTGGGAATAAGCAGCCAGAAAGGTTTCATGCTGACAGCAGCACAGGAGCCTGTGCTGGAGCAGGTGTGTGGTGGAGCAACAGGCACTCCCACGGTGGCAGCACTTTGTACAGGGGTGTTCAGCTGCCCACAGACACAGATCAGTGTGATCCATCACAGAATGGGAGCTGGCAGGAGCTAGGCAAAGCTGGCATGCACATGCCTGTGTGACTCTGGAAGTCTCATGTGCTTTGTAGTTCTGACAATGAGAAATCAATACTGATATTTTTATGAAGGTATTGTTTTGTAATTCCAGGTCCCAAATGGGACTCTTGCAGTATTATGGACGAGAAATAAAAAACTCCCAAAAATCGTTGTAGAGGGACTGAACCCTGTTTCTCCAAGTGGAGGGAGGTACAAAAAGCCATACAAAAACCTTCCTGTTCAATACCAGACTGCAAGATCAGCTATAAAAGTGCAGGATCAAAGGTCTGTCTAGCTCAGCATGCTGCTGCTAGCATGGGCTGATATGTGATGCTGAAGGCAGCCTGCAAGGGCAGGATGGTCCTGAGCACCTCCCTCGTGTGCTGTCCCCATTCTAGACAGTGCTGTACTTGCCCTGTCAGTGTTTCAGCTTTGGTGAGCCAGCAGTTGCCTTCAGCCCACAGTACACAACCCTGCCTGTACCTTTTATACCTGTTTAAATTCCACCTGGACCCACAAACAAATGGCAGCCTCGGGGAAGGGGTCCCACACTTTGGTTGTGTGCTGCACCTAATGAGATGTGTAGAAGAAAGCTGAGATGCAGTTTCTCCTCTAACCTGTACCAATGGCCGCATGAGCACTTGCTCTGCATTCCCAATGATCAGTGCTTAGCTGGGCCTAAGCTGAGCTCAGCTAAGCTGAGTCCAGATGGACTCTCCCAAGAGACACTGGGAGAGCAGGGGACTGTGCTGGGCTGAGCTCTGCTGGCTGTCCCTGCCTACCCAACACCAGAGAGGAGAGAAACCAAGATGGAAAACTTATGGGCTGAGATAAAGAAAGGAGATGTCTTACCAATCTCATGGGCAAAGCAAATTTAACTTGGGGGAAGTGAATATAATTTAATGCCAGCCAAAATAGGGTTGGATAGTGAGAACCAAAGGCATCAACCCCTCTTCCCAGTCTCAGCCTCACTCATCCAGAGCTGCCTGGAAGCCATGGTTGGTGAAACCCAGACCACTGACTAATGTCCAGAGACAGGCAGCTGAAGGAGCAGAGCTTGGGGATTGGGTTTCCTGTGTTGGGCATACTCTGCTTAATCTCTGAAGGTGTCTGGTGTTTAATTACCTCCTGCCCTCCTCTCTCTGCCCTCTCCTCCAGAGCTGACTTTGCTGAACTCCCAGCATAAACACCAGCCCCTGGATTGTCACCAGGAGGTTTTATCAGGAAAAGCCACCTTCCCTGGCACAGCATATAGGGATTTATGTTGGATTGTAAAGCAATGATAAATCATATAATTGTAATTACAGAAACAGGCTCCTTCTGTGGATTTTCCCCTGGTGCCACCATCCCCTCCCAATGAGCTCCAGCTGTCCCTCATTCTCCCTGTGCAGGCCAGAGGGGACAACCAGGGCTGGATGAGCTTCTGGAGGAGATTCCCAGGAATGAGGCTTTAGCACAAGTTTATTCAGGATTAGTCCAGCTGTGATTCAATGTGCTCAAGTGCTGCAGGGTTTCTTCCTCCAGAATAACTCTGGAATAATTATTAAGAGAGAGGAGAAAAAAACCTGTGGAGTTAAGTGAGCTTTGGATATGTGCTGGTCCTAGTGCTCCCTAAACTGGGGCAGCAGGCAGGACACACTCAGTCCCCACTGCTCTCAGACCCTCTGATGTACTGATGCTTCAAAAGGAAAAGAGGAGACAATGACAAGTCACTTCCATCAGGAAGCAATTCAGTTTGTGTGGTTCTGAATTTTGTCTGCAACAAAGAAATCTCATCACAAGGCATCTTTAAGTGCAATGAGCAATGGAGGAGATAAGAGAAATAATGAAACTCAAACTGATCTACTGAAACTTTTTCAAGCGTGCTATGCTAGGGAGGAGCCCAGTGAAGAAATTATCGTAATTTTGAAATCTGAAATTGAGCTATTTTACAAATATTTCCTGGTTACAGTTCTTGTCAGCAAACAAATTGTAGTTTAAATCTCCAATTCCATTCCCTCCATTTGCTCAGTGGTCTTTCAACTGAACAAATTTCAGCTGGGTTGTGCCTTCTGTCTGAAGCTTCCACCTAAAGATGATAGTTTCTGGGGAGCTTCAGAAAAAATCAGGATAGCAGCTTTTGAGTTATGTGAGGGAACAGAAAGAATATGCTTTTCCCATATGTTGTGATTGAAATGTTGCATTTGCATAAGCCAAAACCAGCTGTAGCTATAACATTTTTGACTTAGCTTGATTTATTGCCCTTCTTGAAGGAAGGCAAAACAAAAGATGTCTCAAGAATGATCCGTTTGGTGGATTTTGAGTTAGGACATGAATGGTTACGTCTGCCATATGTGCAACTGCAGTATTTTCTAGTGGGGTTTTCTCAAAGCTCTTCAACAAGAAGGTTTTAGCCTGCCTGGCACACACAGATCCAGGAGTTCTAGGTGAAGATGACAGCCTTAAAGCATACTCAGCATTAGTCTGCTCTAGAAATAATATTATTGCCTGCAATTGTTTATTTATCAGTAGCATTTAAATGCTGCACACTTTGGCTTCAGGCTAAGGTACCACTGAAGTGGACTTAAAAGTATCAGTGTGATATGTCACATACCCTGCCCTAAAGATCTTGAGTTGTTAAAAGCAGATACATGCAAGGATGTGCCAAATAAAGCAGGGATGGGAAACATAACCAGGGAACTCAGCACCTGAATGACACCATTTCCTGTACCAGCAGACACCATTCCAGAATTCCTGTGAAAGGAGCATACTTTGCTCTCAGATTTTTTTGTGTTGGGTCTTGATTTTTAGTTCCCTCTACCCTAAGAATAAAAGTCTTCCATTTTTCACCTTAGATGCACCTTGGAACTGGTGCTCCTTTCCCCTCCTAATGTACTGCCAGAGGAATCACCCTGCACGTAAGAGATTCTGTCTTGTTCCTCTCTCCCTGGCATTGCAGTGAAATAGAAAATAAAGCTTTAAGTACAGCAGTGGAAATGTGGTCCTGGTGAAGCAGGAGACAAAAATTTCCATGCATTTTGGTGGGTGAGCAAATCACACAGAAATGGCTGAGTCATTTTACTCGTCTCTGTGGAGTGCTTTGAGTTCCATAAGGAGACAGGTTCATTACTGCAACATATGCATTTGTTTACCTGTGCACTAAAAAGTTTGCATAACGTTTTTCAGCTCTACCACTTGGTCTAAAGAAAGATCTCATCCCTGCCTACACACACTGTCCCACCTGTGTGCTTAGGGGGCTGCAGCAAGGTGCCAGTTTGTTATCAGGAGGAGTCAAAGGTTGTCACTGGGAAAATGCTGAAAGTAGGGGTTAAAGAATGATACAGTCCTTGTCAGCAGGAAGATTATAGAATCACAACCTGAGTAATTTCAGAGGGAAGCAGCCCACCACGTGGCTGTTAAAGACAATATTAGGTTAATGAACAAAGGCACACCGAGCTCCCGTGGCAGAGATGTGGTGCACTTGTCCTTGCCTTGTGTCAGGCTCTGACAGCCCTTGTCACCTTCTTGTCTCAAAGACTTCTTCTGCAAATAAAATCTTGCTGAGGTTTGAAAAGCAGCTGGGGTCTGCACGAGCACATTTGGCTGCCCTAGCTGCAGTGCTCAGGGTACACAAGGCACACAGGGCTGGTCCTGGGACTGCAGCGAGGGCAACTCCATCTATTTGGCTTTCTGTTCCCCAAACCATGCTCTGCAGGTTTTGCTTTAGCTGGCAAAAGTTGTTTTCTCAGTGTCAAAAAATGAGCCAAAGTCTACAGTGTAAAATGATTTTTTTCACCTCTCTCACCTTTCCGTGGCAATTGGCAGGATTTGCAGGTTTCACATTACGTGTCAAGCTGCTTCCAGAGGCTCCAAACTCCCAGACTCTTAAAAATCAATGAGCTAGACACAGTGAAAGCTCAGGAATTTCTTGCTTCATCACGTACCACACAGTATATAATGGTTTTTAAAAGAAAGAAACCAACACAGGTATACACAAACCTACCCAGAATTACAGCCTCTCTATATTTTGGAGGGCTGAAATTTTGGGGAACTTGACAATGTGTCTGCCTGCATTAAGGCCAGATCTCATCAACACAGAGGTTACCAGGTAGGAGCTGTATGTGGGGAAGAGGGAGCAAACATACTCCCAGTTTTGTAGCTTTCCTCAACATTTTTGCTCTGTGACTTGAGTGGAAATAAGGGAATCTGATAGGAATAGGATACCAGCATTGCTTTGTCAGCATAGAGGACCCACTTGTGCCAGTGAAGAGTTCTGGGGACCATCATGGTAGCAGCGGGACCAGTGGGGAAAAAATGGAAACCAATATAATAAAATAAATAAACAAAAAATTATAGAAATAATATAAATATACAAAAAAAAAAAAGCAATAAAAACTAAAACAACAACAACAACAACAACAAAACAAAAACAAAACAAAAAAAAAACAAAAAACAAAAAACAAAAAACAAAAAAAAACCAAAAAAAACCACCAAACCAACTCATTATGATAACTTGTGAAATAGACCAGAGTCTATTCAAAATAATCTTAGGTAGATTTCAAACATTAACTTCATAGTGAAGAAAAGTAAATGAGATTATTTGGGGGCATTGAGCTGGTCAGACCAAGATCTCCAGGGATCTGGTAAGGGAGGGGGCAGACCCCCCCCTGCCTGGAGACCACCCCCCTCTGTATTCACTGGAGAAGGAACTGGGAGTTCCTGCCTTCCTTTCTCTTCTGATTCACTGGGAAGGGACAGGTTAATCAGTGTGCAAGTGATTTGAAAAAATAAAAAACCCAATGGCAGGCAGGAAAAGCCCAGCAACCTCTTTCAACAAAATCTGTTTTCCTCTTGGTGGAGTAATGAATCACCGTTTATTTACATATGGGAAGTAGCACCTTACAGTCAATGGATGGAAGAGGGGACTAATTGGAAAGTGTCACTTTATGAAGGGCACTGGTAACATTTGTGAGACATTCCAGTTTTTAACCATCTGGCAATGTTGAGGGCTAAGCTAATGTATAAACCTTGAGAGACCCCATTTGTAGCAGGAACTGCTTTAGACTTCAAATTTTAATGGAGTGAGATCTCAAATCAATGCCACCCTAATAACGCAGAATGGATTTGGGCCAGGACACGGTGCTGTTTATACTGGCATTCTCTGAAAGGCCAGAATAACAAATACAGAGGCTAAATCTTTCTCCCCTAAATTGAAAAAGATCTATTAATAATGATTGTGAGCTAAGAGAAAAATCTAGACCTCTCTAGAGACAAAGGAGCTGGCAAATACAACTGGGAGGTCGTTAGCTTAAGCTTTGCAATTGCTGTCCAAAGGGGCTCTCTTTCAAAGCTGTCAGGAAATTCTTTCAGCTATTCAAAAAGTCAGAAAATTCGGATATTGCAAAAGTCAGTCATACCCAAAGAAAAGACACAGGGAGGAAGACGTGAGATGTGACTCTGAACCCGGGTTTGATGATTTAGCACATAAGGAACAGTTTGGGGAGGCAGGTGGCCTCGTGGGTGCTGGGGATGTGTGGGAGGTGAATCGCCAGTGCTGGGGCAGGTCTGTGCCCTGGCCTGCCTCAGTTTCTCTGTGGCAAAACAGGAGCAGTGACAGCGACCTTGGGAAGTCTTTCCCTTGACTCCAGCGCACAGCACAGATGGAAAGTGCTTGCAAAGGGAAAGTGCCTCTATTTTGGGCGGAGGGAGGTGAGGCTCTGAGCAGCTGAGCCACTTATCTGCAGGCACACAGCGAGGCACAGCAGGGCCAGGAATAGCACACGGCTCTCTCGGCTCAACAGCAACTGATAATGCTTAATAAAGAATTTAAAACAGCAATTAAGGGCGCACTCCTACCAACTCTACATTAAATGAGGAATCCCCCGGCCTCCTCGGGAAGAAAAAACTTGGAGTGAATTAGGGGTGCAGACCTGGGACCTAGGGGACTGCTTTGGATGAACAGTGTCACTTGAAGTGTTTTAGCAAGCGAAAACCAAAGTCAGAGCTGAGGATTAAGATTTGAAAGTAAGTGCTGACATACCGAGGTCCTTGGAAATTTTGTCTGTGAGGAAATCTACTGTATAATTAAATTTGCAGTTTCCTTAGTGGGACCATCATTTCCTTCCATGAACAAAAAGATAAATTTCTTAGATATTCTGTCATGGAGTCTTCTAATGTAACGAGGCTTGACAGACTGAATAAGTAACTCACAGCTTTTAAGAATAATCTTTTTGATAGCAGCGATTCCCTGAGATGATAACCTTCCTAAAGACAACTAAGGAGTCTAGCAATGAGCTGAGAAGCGTGGTTTCGCCAGCCACAGAGGAATTGCAGTCATGACCTTGTCCAGACTCTCTGACAGGATTTTGGCAATGACTGCAGGAATTGGAGGCTCGAGAGGAAACGCAAACTTCCTGGTCAAAATGCCAGCAGATAAGTAATTCAGCGGGAGTCCCCGGGCTGCACTGGAGGGGTGAGGATGCCAGCACTACATTCAGATGAGATGAGAGCAGTGGTGTCATCAGAAACGTGTCCCACACCTGAGGCAGCCTGAGAAGAAGAGGTTGTTCAGAAAGATCTTCTCTGACACGTGGCGTGACAAAATACCCGCAGATCATTTTATTCTTTCTGTGATGCAAGTTAGCCAACAACTTTTTAAAATTAACCTATTTGTAGGTTAGAAGATATCAAAGAATTCTACATTTTCTTCCTCTGGTATCTCTCATTTGTAGCTGCCATTTATATGGGCAGGGCTGCTGCCCTTCAGGCACCAAAGCAATGGTAACTGTTTTTACTGTTGGGAAAACCTCACTGGAGCTTTATTTTTAAAATTCTAATTTATTCCGACTGGATGAGCAGCCTTAAGTCTTCGAGTAGGAAGGTTTAGCAGTCCAGGGTTTTTCTTTCACAGGATTAAACTATAGAAAAATTTCAAACGTGCTCGCTGTCTCCACCAAACTAATTACAAATATGAGTCAACAACAGGACAGAAATTTTTATCAGCGAGTCCATAGGTAGAGGGGTTATAAAAATATGGGGCATGGGGTTCCCACACTGGCTTTTAGTTCAAGAGTAATTCATGGCTACAGAAAGAAACCAAACTGCTCTGCATGTCTTCTGCCTCTCCTCTCCCTGACTCACTTCAAGGTCACCCCAAGAGCCAAAGCAAAGGGATGAGTGTACCCATGTTCCTCCACATCCAAAGCATCTGGTGGGAAGTGTTTTTCTGCAAGTACAAATTAGAAGTATCAAAAAAGAAGCAAGCTATCAAAAAGTGTCCATTTACACCAATTTATGTCCAAATTCACACATCCTTTGGTTGTGCTCAGAGGATCCTCCTTGTCTGACCTGGCCTTTGTGCCAAGAGAGGCACCTAGTGCACTTTGGGGCATTTAAATGTGGCAGGAAAGGACCATTCAGAGCACTGGAAGAATCAGGGTTTGTCAAGTGTGAGTGTCCTCTCTGCTGTAACTGGAAATCATACTCCTGCCTGCTTTTCAGCCCTACTACACAAGAAGGCTCTGCTCACTCTAGACAATCTTTTAGGGTGTGGTAGTTAAATATTCCACTGCTGAAATTTGCATTTACAGTTCAGGGAGGAAGGAACCATGCACGAATGAGACGTTTTTGCTACTGCATTTCTCTTACTCTGCCTGTCCTAAGGAAGACACAGTTTCCTGCATTGTTATTTCTTTCAAGGAAAAATCAACCCTAAATTGGTCTGCACTGAACAATTGAGTTGAGCCTGATCTGTGAACCCTGCACCAGAAATACTCTGTACTGCAGCTGAGAGCAGACTTTCAGGACACCCAGCTCCTCAGAATGCATTTTACCATCTGGATCCAGCTGACATTAAAAGGAGTCCAGCCCCTGATACATTTTAGAAGCTGGGTCTCATAGAGCTGTCTGAGTAAAGCAGCTGGATCTTGAGAGAATGAGGAGTTCTCTTGTAGCATGAGGCTGGTTTGAGCCTCTATCCTGTTTTTTTAGCATCTGAATGGGTGTTGCACGTATGACAAACACTTCCAGAGCTGGTTTTCCCCTTTTGACATCTGGTAGCTTGCATGAAATAAACCGTATTTTTTTCTGCTAATTGAATTCATGCAATAAATTTTTAAAAATGGAATTCCTTCTGGGAAATGAATGAAGTTACCCACGTGGCTGAGTCCCAGGAGAAAATACTTTTTACATGTGAATAGCATTTTCTGACAGTCTGCAGTGGTGCATTCTCTTGGCAGAAGTCCTTCCATAAATCACCAACTACAGAGTGTAAAAAAATGAATGTTGGTATGTTACCATGAGATTCCTGGCAAAACTACATGTGAGAGAGTTAATTCATGTGCCTTGGCAGCTACCTAGTAATATAGAATGAAAGATAGGTTCACAAGGGCCCTCAGGAACTTCAGAGGGACAAATGGTGCTCTGATCACTGCAAAGCTACTTAAGGATAAGGAAAAAAAATTGTCAGCAAGTTTCTGTGAGCCAGAAATACACTCCAAGAAAATCTGAAACATTTCTGTAACCTCATCCTGCCAGAGTGTGAAGGATTCAGATTTAAGCCTGAATGCCCCAAAACACAGAAGAGTGAATTTGATCTGAAAGCAACTTCAGGACTGTGGAAAGGGACACCCGACACAAAGAAAAAAACCAAACGATCCTTCCTGCCTTCTGCTCATAGTTGGAGAGCAGGAATTATGGTCATCAAAGAGAAGGCAAAACATTTCTTACATCCACTAACAAACATGTGGTCACTCAACAACTCATTAGACCTCTGGGCCTTCAAGCAGTAAAACACCATAACACCATAAAAGCCTTTTTTTTTTTTTTTTTTTGACAATGTATTCAGAGTCATGAATGTGATACATGCTGGAAAATGCATTCACAGTGACATCAAGGGCTGGCAGAGCAGCATGCCTCGAAGCATCAAGTACTGTGACACTAATCCTACTTTCACTGACTGTGAGAATACCTTTTTAGTGGTTGCTGTGTCCCAGCAGAGGCAGAAGGCAGTGTTGGAATGTTAGAAGGACCTTTCAGACACTGCAGAGGGCTGGCTTTGCCCTCAGGAGCCAAGCCCAGGGATGACCTCCATGCACGTTGCTCCCAGAGCTGCAGAGCTGCTCTGCTGTTTCCCCAGCATCCTTTTGAGACACTGCCACCAAGGACCTCCATCACAGTTAGGGATGAGGGATCTGCTGCTCCTGCAGCAGCACAGCACAGCAGATGTGAGTGGCATTGTTGTGGGGGATGGATGGGAGCACAACAGCCCCACTCTGCCAGTTGGCAGCCCATATGGTGGTGGCACACACCCCATGCTGATGGATGCTCTGCAGATGCTCTTCAAGAGCTAAATAATGCAAAAAGAGGCTGGTGAGAGCAATAGATAGCCCTCATAGTCCAGGCTCTGCTCACAGCCAGCAAATGCAGTAAATTGGAGAGAGAAGGGGATGCAGGTTTAAAAAAAAAAAAAAAAAAAAGCCAGTTCATCTTTCAGCAGTTTAAAAAAAAGTAGTTCCAGGTACTGCTGAAGAGAAAGTTTTACTTTATTAACAAGGTTCTGCACCTTCATTAAAAATATTTATTTTGAAGAAACTTCTTGCTTAAATTTAATGAGTCCTTGGCCTTCAGGAATTTGTCTACTTTTATCTGGGACTGTACTAAAGACACTCATGTCTGTATGTTCATAAAGTGCTTATAGTGTCCTCTGAAAACTCTGGGTCCCTCAGGACCAGGAACCTGCACTGGAGTGAATGGAATTTCTCAGTTCATCTGCAGTGCTCAGATGGGTGCAGGCAACTATTGGAATCTGGATCTTGCTAGGATAATGCCAGACTTATTTTTATTGTCGTGGTTAAAGAAAGATAACCTCTCTGCTCATATCAACACTTTAGAGCATCTTCAGTGGCAGAAATTAGGTCAGGCATAGCAAAACTGCTGGTAGTTGAGGTGAAAAAAAAGATCAATAAGGTTACCTGACACAGAGACAGCACAGCCAGCAGCAATCACAATATTAGCACAATATGCATCAAAATCCGCTTATATGTGGGAGTCACAAGAAATGGAAACAAATACTAAAACCCACGCTCAAGACATAAGCTGTGATTCATGGGATGAGACAGGAATGCAATTTTCAGAAGAAACACCACTGAAAACAAAACAATCCAAAGGAAAATGCATTAGGTATGAGCCCATTTGAAGGGAAAAGGCATCAGAGCTGCCAACATTGCCCTGTACCTCCTCCATTTTGATACCACAAGCAGCTGCAGGGAAATAAAAGTTAGAACTTAATATCCAAGGTCATTAGTGCTCTCAGTAATAGATTATCCCTGAAAACATATTAAAGTAGAAAATTGTTTTAAATATAAAATTGGAATAAGCCAAAATTAGCCCATAAACTTGAAATTAAAAAAAAAAAAAAATCTATGCATTGCTAACACTTGTTAAAAAGAGCAAAAACTGCAAGGGGTTTAATGCTTAATGTGAATTAACTCAGTCGTGTGTATTATACAGCCAAAGCCACAGAAATGGCCATCTAAATTGATTCCTGAGCTGGTAGGCCTGCAGCAGATTCGCAAATGATAATGCATATATTAATAGATACTTTCACTAATTTCACTAATGACCAATTTTAACGAGAAATTTGGATTTGTAGATGAACAGAAACATGCCCACTCCATCATTTGTACACGTGCAAAGAATTCCACATCCCAGCCCAGAGACTGAGCCAGACACCACACAGACTCATCCTGCAAAGCCAGGGCAGCACAAGGGTCACTCCCTGCCCTCCTGGAGCCAGCCCTCCTCAAGCATCTCCAAGATTTATGTCTTGCAAAATGCTGCTTGGCTCTGGAAAATGCATCCCTGTCAGATTTTAGGGCTGGGTGATGAATGGTGTGGGCTTGTGGTGCTGCTGAGGAAGAAATCACACACAAACCGAGCAGACAGCCCGAAGAGCAGCCCCTCAATGACACTCAGGAATGGTCCCTGAGAGGAGCAGGACACTGCTGGGTCCCCCAGCTCCTGAGTACTCAGGAGCTGGGGGACCCAGCAGTGTCCTGCTCCTCACACCATGCTGGGATGCTGCAGCAACTTCACTCAGCCACATTTGGTGGTTTCTTTCCCCCAAGAAGGAAGGTGGGAAGGCAGAGTGTGGGGATGGGCTGTGTCAGGACACTGCTCCTCAGCCCCTCTTGCATCCCAGCAGGTGAGGACATGCACACTCCTGGCACCCCACCTGATCATGGGAAAGCTGCCAGAGCTGCTCTGGGCACTTCTGAGAAGAGCCTGGTGCATGGGAACAGAGAGATCCTGGAGGCAGCCCCTTGATTCCTACAGGGCACTGTTAAAAAACCCCAACCAAATCACTTCCAGTGTCCAAGCCTTTGCTTTGCCAGTAACCACACAGCCAGAAAAATATCCTGGCTGTTGTCCTTTCCTCCCATTTTTAGTCTGATCTTTCATCAACACAAAGGTTCTGTGGGCATCCAACACCTGGGTGAACGGAAAAAATTATTTCAACCTCAACATTAACTCTGGAGGCTTAAAGGTTTTATTTTTTCCTAAATTTAATTTATCTTGCAACTAAAACAGCTTACCAGTGAACACATGCAGAGACTCATTATCTCTGCCTCTGGCTTCAAAAGCTCTGGAGGTTTTTTGGATCCATTCAAAACCTCTTCCACTTTCAAGTGCCACCAAACATTGTTCACTAACAGTAACATGAATCTCCAGACACAGTCTGTGTCTGATCTTTGTGGTCACCCAATTGTTATTTCCTTTCTCTTCCCATCCTCTATTCCTCTATTCTGTATTATTTTTTTATGTCTCTGCTTGCACATCTCTTCTGACGAGGATGTTTTTATGCCCAGCATAATTTGGTACATATTTGAATAATTGTGCCTTCCTGGGCATTCAATAAACTATCCTTGAAAATGTCTGGTATTTACTCCATCAGTGTGATTTGTCAGGAATGCTGACGAGCATGGCAAGCTTTGAGAAAAATGCAGGTAGATAGAATTATAGAATAATTCATGTTGGAATGGACAGCAAGAGGTCATCTAATCCGACCTTTCACTCAAAACAGGCTCAAAAAGGGTTAGCAGGCTGATGCTTGCTCTGTGTGCATCAAGGAAAGGTTCGGATTATGAATACCTAGAGCTATGACACTGAGTAACTCCTCTTGTCCTTCATGAGGAAGTTCAATATTTCCCTTTCCAGCGGAAAGCTATCCTAACTTTAGAAACTAAACATGTGGCATGGCTTGAAATGACACATGGGGAGCTTTCCTCCCCATTCTTTGCAGATACCTGCTCGAGGAGCACCCAGCAGCCTGCCCTCCTTCACTGGAGAAAACTTAACCCAGTGTTGAAGGTTAGATGTGAACTGGAGGAAATCTGCTCACAGTTCATAGTATCTTGGATATAAAATAACCTGTCGTTACCTTTTGCTCATGTTATACCCATACAAAACTCATTTTAACATGTTTTTTTCTGCTTAGGAATCTATCTGCACTTCTGTTTTTCAAATCCAAGTGCACACACTATTCAAATTATTTAGACACTAGCATTACCCAAGAGATAGCCAAAGCTATGATTTTTACATTTCCATTTGTGTCTGAATTTGTCACAATCCCAGTGTCTAGTTTAAAGTGTCAGTGAAGCCAGCTACCCAGCAGGCTTTCACATAAATGCAGATCATGGTGCAAGCTTTCAGCACAAACCACGTGGGAAAGACCTGCAGGGAACTGGTGGGGTCTCCTCTCTTCATTCCTGCCACATCCACCCCAGATATCATTCCTGGAACATGAAGCATAATCCTATAAATCAGCACAGAATTTAGGCTTGGCATCTGTGCCATCTTGTTTTATGTATTACCCTGAGATATTTTCAGCTAATTTCAGTTTTGTGAAAAAAAAATTTAAAAAGTCTTTAGAGGCTTCATATATTGATCTGGTCACTCACATGGATATTTTCTTTTTGGTAGTCTGTGGTCTTGCTTTTTACCTTCCCTGTGAAATAGGTCAGTAACTAAATCCCTTTTAATAACAGAGGTAGTAAGGTTTCTTTTCTCCACACCCCCAGCATGATCCTGGTTTACCCAAGCGGGACAGTGGCACACGCACACCTGAATGCAGAGGGTGACCTGGGGACACTCACCATCCAAACACTACAGAGTCATTCATGTGCACAAGCACAGGAAAGAAATCTCCCTCTAACCTGATCTTCATCAGTTTTGGGTGCTCTTGAGTTCCAGAGAAACCACCCTGCTCTTTTCTGAGGCTGCTGCCCCCACCACAGCAGGGGATGCCCTGGGAGAGTCCTGTACCCTGTTCTCAGGCACTGGACATGAAGGTGAGGCTGTCTGGGGCTGCACCATGCTAAAGGTGCTTGTTGGTGCTGCAAGGACCTGGGTTCTTCCCTGTCATCTCCATGGTCTACCCATTTTCCCAGAGCAGCACCATGACAGACATTTGATCATAGAGTATCTTTCAGTGCAAGCAATTTCTATAAAAGATGAAAGTTATTTCTAATAATCTGCTTGAAGAGTAAATATTTAAAATCAGAAGGGATAACAAGCAGAGTCTAGATGCAAGTTTATACACGAGGAAGTTCAAGCTGTACTGGCTCCTGTTGCTGCAAAGGAGACTAGAAGAGATTTAGATAAGGGTAACTCTTTATGGGACCAGTACCAGAGTCAAAGGTGTGTAATAGAAAAGAATATTTTGGCCTAAAAGACGCCACAGACTCTGCACTCCAATTCTGTTAGAATTATAACCTGTGAATGATAAAAATGTACTGAAAAATAACTATAACAAATATCATGAATGAGATCAGAAGAGACGCTCTGTGCTGGAAGATCTGACAGAATCGGATGGATGCCAAAACTCCCTCTAAAATAATCTATAGCAGGAAACCAAGCAGGGTGCAGGTAGCCCTGGAGAGGCTCTAGCAGACGTCTGTTCAATGAATTCTGTTGCACAGATGTTCCTTTGTAGTTCTCAAAACCCTTTAAGGCTCCTGGTCAGTCAGGAAGTTTGGAAAAGATTCAAACTTCAGCTCTGCAGTGTCAGCATAAATTCCTGTCTGTGCTAACTAAAGCACAGAGCTAGCAAAAAAAGCAATTCTGTGAAACAATGGCATGAAATCCTACCTCCATTCTCCCTGTATGATTTCCAGATCAAACATTTAATCCTCTCCCCAAAAGTTTCCTCTTGTAAGTGTCCCTTACTGGTGCCAATGCAGATGACCCAGTTGCCTGGGAGCTGTTTACAGCAACACTGGAGACCCAAAGCTTGATTGGTGTGAAAGGAACAGAAACTTTCATGTGAAAAATACTCTTAAGAAGGGTGAAGAGAGGACAAGGATTGAATGATTAGCTACAAGGAGTCCTTAGTTCTGGAAAGACCTTAAAACCCAACCTGGCCTTTACAGCTGTCTGACTCAATGGGATATAATGTTTGCACCAAGGTCTGGCTGCTGGGCTCGGCTCATTTAAACCAGACTGGAAAGAAAAGCTGAAATCTTGCTGCTTGCTTGCTCAGGAGAGGCTGGTAGTGTCTGTACAAAAAAATTAAACTTGGTTAAAAAACCAAAAAAACCTCCAAACTGCCAGCAACACTGGAAGTATAACTGCACCTTGTCATTCCTGCTGCAAATTGTTTGATTTAGGAAGTTACCGTGCATATGTCTCACCAAAGGCTGTCCTTGGCTACATGTACAATTTTCATTTCGTATTAGTGGTGTTTGTATGTCAGAGCCACTGCTTCCCAGCTGAGCACTACATCAGAGCTGAAAAAATGACACCCTGAGATGAGAGCTGAGGAACCCAGAGTGCCTTGGATCACCTCAGTCCCCTCCCAAATGACAGCAAGACCACATTGTGGGGGCAGAGGCATGTGAGTAATATCACATCTTGCCACTGAGGAGTAATCATCAGGCCACAGATAATGCAAGTCCACATAGTGGTGCATCTTCACATGAATTCACACTGTACAGCAAGATTCATTAAAAAAGGGAGCCAGTTAGCAGTAATGCATAATGTGCATTATGAAATCATGAGCCCTGACCACCTACAAAATGTGCTACTTTGGCTTAAGTAAACTGAATTAAAGGTAAAATTAATGCACCTGCAAAGAAACAATGAATATTCAAACACAGACAGCAAAGACAAACTGTCTGAGAGAGGAAAAGCTCAGAGGGATGCCTATAATGGCAATAAAAATCACATAAAATTTGCAAACCCAAAAAATGATCCCTCCTCTCCTTTCTCAACCAAATTATTCTTGAAGATATTATATATAAATAACCGTGCCTTGCAAGCCTTTCCAACAGATACAGGAACTGTCTTCAGGACATTTTACAGTCTTTTAGAATCTTAATCTATTTTTCACTTTAGAGGTGCCAAATAGAGTTTACCAACATGCAGTTACCTAACAATTGCCTTAGCTCATGAGTAAATCAATATAACATCTAATTGCAATTTTTTGCTTATATTACAAGTAGTTAACAGAAACTGTTTGGAAAAGGTAAAAGCACATCCAGAAATGCATACAAAGCAGAGGCATTCAGCAGGCCTGAGAGAGAAGATCAGACATGCAAGAAGAGGGCAGGCATTTGAAGTCAGAGATTTATATTGGATCAATTATTCCCAACTCCATTTGACTATCTCAAATGGCAGAGGAATACAGCCAAGAAATGGACAAAGGTTTCTTAAAATTCAAAGTCGGTCTTGATTTGTGTCTTATTTAGAATTTTTATATCCCAGCACAATCCCTGTTATGTTGCAAGACTTCACAATTAGCAGCTTGCAAATGGAGATAAGACCTCTCTCCATCAATGTGCACATGTGCTGGTGTGGTGTGGGGAGTGAGACAGTGTTTTAGCTGAGTTCTTCTCTTTATGAAAATCCAAACTGTTGTGAAATAGCAAAGCAGAATGAAATGGTACTGATTTCTGGACTCCCATTGCACACAGCAAGCATTGGAGGCCAAGAGGTTACCACGGTTTGGAGAGCTGGGAATGCAGCAAACAGAATTTCCACTGTCTTCACAAGAAGCACTAGTCAAGTGGGGTTTAGAGCTAATTTGATTTCCACCCATTAAAATTATATGTTCCACACAGAAGAGTCATAAAGTGCCCATAAAAGTAAGAGCACTTGCACACTGAATAACTTTGGCTGAGGGGTGAGGAGCAGCAGGCACAAGGGCAGCACAGGGAGCCCTCCCAGCCTGTGCCACAAGGGTTGTGCTGGCCCCCCAAAAATCACCCTTGCTCCAGTGTTTCACATGAGCCGAGCAAAGCAACACAGAGAACAGGATACAAACCATGACAAAAAGCAAAGGTGCTCGCCCTTCTCCCCCAGAACTGGCTGCTGACAGCAGGCCAGGCTGGAGAGCAGGGTGAGCTGTGCTGGAAATGCCAGCAGGGACACAGAACTGCGACGCTCCTGACAAGCAGCTGCTCCAGCACGCCAAGGACCGTGTCTTCAGATGATGTAAATCTGCTCAGCTGCATTGAGCCGTGGTAATTTACACCAGCTGAGGGATGGACCAAAGGCATTTATTAAGGCTGCAGTGTATTTAAGAACAAGCAAAGATCAATAGTCCAACAAATATTCATTTCACATCACTGCTTTTCAGAAGAGAGGTCAAATGGATCCTTACACATTTTTTTTTTTCTCTAAAATTTCAAGCAGAGAGCAGAGAAAGTTGGTAATTAAATCCCTTTGAAGGAAGCACTGGCAATGAAGAGCAGGCAAGAGCTGGTACTGCACAGAAGCTGCAGTTCTGGCTCACAGGTGACATTAAGGGCTCTGAGAGAGCATGACTTATCCCTTGAACTGTCTTCTGGGAAGCCTGGTATCTCATCAGTGACAGGCCACTTGGAAGGAGTGTAATAAATGAACAGCTCAGCATGTAGGTCCCAAAATAAACCAAATTGAACTCTGGACATGTGGAAATCAGTAGCTTTCCCTGGTTATTTTTCATTTTAATGTACATGAATTCAGTGGGCTTTGTATTGGTATTGCTCTCTGCCTGGCTATAAGGAAGAAATATAAGTGGCATCACAGGGAAAATATTTTCACGAGATTTCCATCGTAATTATACAAACCTAAGACAACATTAAGATTTTAATGAAATTTCCAAGTGTATTGACATTTTCAAATACAACATGACAAGCCTGACTTTGGATGCAGTGATTCCTGGGGAGAGAGTACACACAGCCTGAGCAATAATGCCAGACCTTGGGACAATTTGTATCAACAATGTTCCTCATCCTTATGACACAAGGAGTTATATCATCAAAATGCCTCCCTTAGTGAAGGAGAAAGAGAAGGAAGAACACCATATGTTGGGTACTAGAAATTAGGGGTGTCAGTGATGGTAAGTTCCTGAAGCTATAATGAACATGTATATGAAAATTTTAGGTCAGGCTGCATTCCAAAATATGGAAAATTATTTGTCTTGCAGGTTAATTTAAAATTCATATCAGCACATCACCACCAGACTGCTGTGGTTTACTGTGTTGATCTGTTCTCTCCATCCTCTTCAGAGCAGAGCCCAGGCAGCTCTGCTCACAGTTTACAGCAGGGAAAAAAAAGCCATAGGGCTTTAAATTTTTAAGTCGGTGTTTTGAAAATACTGCTGTATGTATTAGGCTTCTCCTGTTTCTGAGGCCCTTTCCTGGAGAGTCTTCCAACAGGAATATCATTTACATCAGCAAGGCTTTTTGGCAGTTTTTCTTTTTTTCCTTTTTATAACCATGTTGCAGTGAGACATCAGTTTAGGCAGCCTGCTCTGCAATAAAACTGACAACAGGTTTATTCTCCTGCTCCTCGTGGGACCTATAGGAATTTTAGAAAAGAAAGCAGGAGGGAAGGAACAGCAAAAACATGTGTGTATGATCTGCTCTGTCCCAGCACACCAATTCTGCTGTTTCCAGAGTGATTCTCATTCCAATGTTTTTCTTATGTTTCATTAGATATTTATCCATTTGAATTACTGTGCAAAGGCAGTATATCCAGAGCAGAGGTATTAGGAGGTCCTAGCAACTTCAGAGCTGCCAGGATTTTACCTGTGGGGTCAAACTGCCCATTGTCCTGCTCTTGTCCAAGCCATGGAAACCACTGTGAAACACCAGGGTCCTGGCACACTTCTGCCAGAGGGAATCTCCCAAAAAGCACGGAAAAGATTTTAAAAAGAAAAGCAAACGAAACTCATGCTCTTCAGATCATTGTGGAGGAAACTATTGTCTCAGAAGGAAGAACCCTGACCTGGATGCTGGGCCTGAAGTCTCACAAGTTCAGTTTCTCCTCCTCTCCCGGGAGGCACCAGGAGCAAAGACTTATTTTTTGCATGGGCTGAACAAATGGTAATTTCTTTGATGACAGAAGGTTGGTCTTCTCTTCCTCACAATCAGATAAACGATTGAAACTCCAGAGCATGCAAAGATGGTTTGAGATCCCATTTAACCCTATTTTAACCCTATATGATTCTCCAACACACAGTGGTGAAAAGAGCAGTGAGCACAACACCCAAGAGGCACGAAGTTGAACCAGCAGTCTGGGAAGGTCTCATGGCCTGGAGCCAGGGGCTGTATCTCACAGATGAGCTGCCTGTGGTGCACACCAGCATGCTTGGAATAGACATGCTGATAGATGAGAAATTCCTTCTTGATTTAATGGATTTAGTCCCAACTGTATAGGACATAATTAAATCTTTAAGAAAGGATTAATCCATCTTTACTACCTAGTATTCATCATCTCTAAACACTCACAGACAGTGTGTGTGTGTGTGTTGGGGGGTACAGACACATATATTTATTTCGAGAAAAATGTTGTTTTATTAGCAGGAGCCATTTGCAGATTTGCCGAGGCTCCAAAGTTTCTATCTCAGCGTCTACTCCATTAATTCCAGCTGCAAACAGAGGCTGTGCCCAGATGATGGCGCCTGCAAATCACGGATCCCTTGGAAATAATCATTAGGTAACTCATTCTGGCGGGTTACACACTGTGGGCTCTGGGGTTTATTGCAGAGGAAAATAGAAGTCTTATTGTATTGCAACCCCTCAACCACCAAACCCCCAAACATTGCAACCCCTGCCTTCCTGTCCCCAGAAACCTGGACTGTGTTATGGTGTTGTGTTAAATTAGCTTTTACAGCTACCTTCCATTTGGGGAGTTACAGCACCAGAATAAGATATAAGAAAATACAAAGGGTTTAGACTAAAGATTCTTCACCCCATGGGAAATGCATAATTCAAGGTATTTGTAAATGTGTTTGTGATGTGCTGAAAAGCTGAACTGGAACAAAATAAATAAAGCCAAGCAACCAGACCTGAGAATCCCAATCCTTGATGGAAATCAGACAGGCAGGTTTAGATGTATTTTTGAGGGGATTGTAGGATTTGGGTCAGCTCACTGAAAGGCTGCCCTGGTCAGCAACAGCCTCACACCAGAATGAAGCTGCGAGTGCTTTGTGCCAGGCAGGGACTGCCTTTCATACAGGATAGCTTGTGTTCATTTTGGGAGGGGGGAGGGAAATAAAGCTATTGAGAAAATAGCAGTGTGGAGGGAGACAAGATTAATTCTGAGTGAGTCACACATTTCAGGGATTCAGGGTCTGCACACAGAGCAAAAATAAAAAGCTTCAGACCTAGTATCTGAAAATCAGCTCAGCAAAGCATTTGAATTTGGCTGTTTATGTGGGACTGGTGTTTTCAGGAACCAGAGTTATCTCTGAACATTACCTCAAATAGTTGGGGATACCAGAATGGCCAGCATGCAACAAATTGGTGAGAAAATCCTGTTTCCTAATATGAAAATGTTTTATTTGAATTCTGTGATCATTGTTAATAGAAGTTCAGGTTTAACACACCATTTCCTCTAAATGCATGTGTTCAGATACATAAATGTTAATTCTGACCTTTGTCTACTAAGTACATCTAATTTTCCTCACATATTTCAGTCACCTATAACAAATTACCCATGCCTTCCAATTCTCTGTATTCAATGTCCTTCTAAAGATGCCCAGAAGAGGGAAAAAAAAAAAGCTGAGGAGCAAAGATATGCCAAATTGATTTCAGATTTGGGAGCAATGCCACATTGTCTAGGTTGTTCCTTCAGGAAAAAAAAAAAATTAAAAATCTCCAAACAAGAAAATAATAAAACACCCCAAAACCAAAGTTTGATCCTTTTTTATTGGCAGGGAAGACTTTTCTAGAAGCTTTCAGGTTTACTATTTGCTGGCCCACAGAAGTATCCCTTTTTCTAGGTCTTGCTCAGCATTGAGAAATCACTAAATCCCATGGAGCTCAAACATCCCAAGTCTTACCAGCAGTAACTCTTAATAAAACTGCTGGCAGAGCTGAAGCTCAAGGCTCCAGTCAGAGCTGAGAGAGCAAAGCTCTGCAGTGCTCCAGGTCCCTTCTCCTCCACACCTTCCCAGCCTCTCTCCAGGGCATGCTGGATCCTGGGCTGGCTGCCCTGGGACACTCCGTGCCTTCCTTTGGGATTTGGGGCTCTGCTGGGTGGCTCCAGCTCAACATTCCTGTGGCTGAGCCCTCCCAGCTCTGGGAGCATCTCCTCAGCTCCCCAGAGGCCACCCAGCCTTGGGTAACACACGACAAACAAAGCAAATTCACGTTCTCTTGTCCCCAGCTGATTTCCAGTCTAAATCCTAAAGAATCTCTTTTCTTTCTCAGCACAGCCTAGTGGTTGTTAGAGCTTTGCTCAGGCTGGGACCAGAGCAAGCATTTCCCAGCTCTCCTAGCTGGGGTGCAAACAGCATTCATTCTAAATATGATTTTGGGTTCAAGACTTGGAGAGTTTTCTTCATATGCTTCGAATCAAGATTCTCAGCCTATATGAAGACAATGGTTGAGTTAAGGGATCATGAATGACAAGAGAGACAGAGCAGATGGAATCATTAGCAATGACAAAACCATTTCCAGCTATCTTATGTGATGTTTGATTAATAACTACAGACAACTTCGGTTAAAGAAACCCTGTGCTTAAAGATTAACAGATTTTTATCCTAAAATAGTTTTATTTATACATGTGAGTGCCAGTGGTTTTGAACGGGGCTCGTTTTTTCTGACACACCCCCTACAAACTGAGCCCCCAGAGAACCAAGCGGGATCTCCTGACTCTTGGTGTTCCCAGGGCCATTTCAAGTGCCAAAACATCATTGTGAGGGTTTAAAGATAAAAACAAAAAACCTCGAGGAATGTGGAGTTTAAAGCCACAATCCTGTGAAAGTCTTACTTTGAATTTCTTTTACTAACACAGATGATAGATCTATTAAATAATTTCCTCCTTGTAAATGCTAATAATAGTTTAGTCCCAAAATGGCATCTTTGGCTTATTTAAACATTTCTCTCTTTCTATCTAAGTGCTGGGGATGTACATTTTCTAAAAGAAAAAATTGAAAAAAGAGGAAATGGTAGGCTATTTCAGCAGCTAGAAAAATTATTATCTGGGTTTAAAAGTAATTCTGAAAGACAAATTTAACCAAAGTGACTTAAGAGGTGGAATCAGAGGTCGGTTTGAAAGCCCATGATGAACATCTGAGAGCTGTGCCAAAGACTGCTTTCCATCAGCTCAGTGTGGATCCAAATCCCTTGGGCACTCCAGAAGAAAAATGATCTGTTCGATCAGCAAAAGCAATGGAGAAATCCTGCTTGTTATTTGTTGGTGTCTCTTGGATGACCTTTTAAATAAAAAAAACTCCTGTCAACTAAATCACACTGAGGTTTTAACTGTCATAAAATTCATTAGGCTGGGGAGGATATGAGGGGATCATTAAGTCCATGCCAAAGCAGAGTTCAGAAGTTATTAAAACTATTACTGGGAAAAATCCAACAATAGTCTCTTGTATCTGATTATTTTCAGGAAAACATACAGGATTTTAATTATCTTTTTCTTTTAGGACTTCTAACCTGTGATAGACTGAGTTTAAGTCTGTCAATAGGCTCAGAGATTTCTAGTGGAGGAAAACACACACACACACAGACTGAGAAATCTACAGAAAGTAAGGAAGAATTCCTACAGAAAACTGGACTGTAAAACTCCCAGTATTTGTCAGAAGCAGTCAGACATTTTTTTAGAGTGAACCAAAAGGCTCTTGAAAGGTTTCCAAAGACTCAGTTCCCCGTATTTGGTAATAGTTAGGCTTCTTTAGTCCTGTCCCCAAAATCCCTGGCCACTGAGAGCAGGAATGTCACCAGGAGAGCTGAGCACTGCCTGTAGTTAATGCACTGTACCCCTGCTGCCAGCAGTGCTGAGGGAGGGCACCAGCAAAGCAAGACTAGGAAAGTCAGCTCTAAATACAAATATCTGCGTTAATAGAGGCAGTTATCTTCTCTCCATTCTGCCTTCAGAGAAAATCAGCATTACTGGACTCTGCAAGCCAGTCAGGAATTACAAGAAATGCACTGTACTGCCTTGCAGCACACCTGAAAAGCTGTTCCTGGGCACAAAGCCATGACATAGCTTCACATCCCTTGGCCGGAATAATACTGAAATTAAAATAGGTGACATGAGTGAGATATTTAATTTTTCAAAAGCTCTGTCATTCCCCAAATTAATGAAACACTCATCGGGTTTGGCTAAGGTAAATACAGAATCAAACACAGCCATCAGCGTTAGTAAAGCAGAAATATCTCTCCAACTCTCAACACATGCTGCAACAGAGCACACATTTATTCATACCCTGTTAGAGACTCAAGCAAGAGACTCAGATTTTCTGGAACTTGTGATTTATTTGTGAACTGAAGGCTAATATATTCTTTAGAATAAAGAAAAAAAGTATCCAACCCCCTCAAGGTTTTATTTGCTTTTCAGCAATCCTGGTCTTACAAATCAATGTGTTCAAGCCAACTTAAAATATCTCCCAGACAAACAAACCACAAAGCAGCATTCCTCCAGCTGGACCAGCAGTCTTTCCCTATTTTTTTGAATTTGACAATAAACCCATCGTCAACTGCAGTGGATAGCAGAGAGAACAGGTAAAGGACCAAGCACAGAAATTCTGTTATTAGCTTTCTTAGCTGTAAGACCTAAGAGGGACAACAATATATTTTTGCTCCAGATGGTTCCTCAGAGGAAATCTGGGAATCCAAAAACTAAGAACAAAAGCATGGAATAGAAAGAAAAGAGCCTCACAAACTAAGCCAGTAAAATACAAATAGACTACCAGGAAAAAGATGTATAGAAAGAAGATAGAAATCTGTAGGATGTCCTGTAAAGAGGTGAAAAATCTCAGTGTTACAGACACATAAAGCTGGACCTGGGTGAGACAATACCCTTGAAATTCTCACTGTAGGAAAGGCTCATGCTTGTTTTTCTCTGCTGTGCTAGTGCCACTCTGAGAGAGTGCCACAGAGGCAAGGAGGATGCAGGTCTACAAGAAATGAGATAATAGTCCTCACATTTGAATGGTGAAAATGCTAAAGCCTCAAGATCTCTCTTGTTCAGAAAATTTTTATTATTATTGGTAATGAAGCATGAGCCAGAAAAAGCACAGCTTGACAGAGACCAAGCTGAGCTTGTGGATAGGCAGGGAAATCCCCCCTCCTTACGCTTAAACCAACAAAAAACATCTCCACTAAAAATTTCTGGGAGAAATAAAACACTGTGGTGAGGAATGCCACTTTTGGAAAGCCCCTTTTCCAAGGGGAGCTGTGTTTCAGCAGCCCAAGGGCAGCAGGAGCTCGGCAATGCTCCTGAACAGCTCCAGCCCTTGCTCAGCTGCAGGGATGTCCTGGAGGCTGGGGCTGCTGGCTGTGCAGGGTGCCCAGTGCTGCTGCTGCACAGAGGGGTGCTCCCAGGGCACCCAGCCATCCCACAGGCCAGGCCTGCAGGTACCAGCACCCAGGGAAAGCCACTGCAGAGCCTGTGCTGACCCCCTAAGGCACCTCCATGGCAGTGGCAGCATCCTGCTGCAGGACTCACACCATGCCATAGTGAAATGGATGGGGAAATACGAGGAAAATTAGCTAGATTTGCAGCAACGGACTCACTCTTTATATGAGAGATGTTTCTTTCCTGGTAATAAAAGTTACTCCTACAGAATTCCACTCTTAGTTTTTAATTTTTAGGTTTTTTTTTCTTTTCAGTACAGCTACAGCTTCTTAATGGGGCGACAGACGATGCTGTCTGTATTAGAAAGCAGTGGAGCTAAGAGAGCTGCTTTGCCTGGTGATGCCAAGCCTCAGTGTAATTTCTGCAGACATCCTCATCTGAAAACACCTCGGGTGACAGTTTGGCAGGCACGCTGGCATTTCCAGCTGAGTCCCTGCTCCTCCTCATTGAACTCCAGCACTGCCTAAAGCCACTAAATGAGATAGAAACCCCTCCACAGTAGGAAGGGTAAAAACTACGTGAGAACTATTCTGTGTCTCTATGCCTTGATAAAGCAAATAAACTAAACGTGGAAGGGGAAAAGGAGGTACAGAGAGCATGACCATCTCTGGTCCTTGGCAGGACACAACTTTCTGGCACCCTCTGGTCAGGACTGAAGGGATGCTGGAGTTGGAGCTGCTCTCCCAGCCCTGCGTGTGTGCTCACGGCTGCTCTGCAGTGGCACCCACAGCCCGAGGGTCACATCTGTGCTGGGCTGAGCCCTTGCCTCATCTGGTTGCTCACTGCACCTGCTGATCTCACAGGTGAGAAAACACTGTTCTCACACACTCCTATGATTGCTGCATTTTTGGCCCCACCAAGCGTGGATTTTGCTTTAGAGACCTGACAGCCCAAGTCAGGCCTCTCTCTAATCTTCCTACTCCCCTTGAAAAGCAAATGCATTTCTTTCTTTAGAGACCACAGACTGCACTCACTTCTGCCTCTTGGCTCTCACTTGCTGCAGATACTTTGAAAGACTAACTCCTGTTAATTAGAAAAAGATAAAAAATATTCAGACTGCACTGCACCTTGCAAGTGCAGGTCTTGCCCTGGCCACTTCCAAAGGGGGAGAGGCTTTGGAAGTTGATTTATCAGACATGTTCCCTAACTGTCACTTGAGTTAAACCAGAGCCCATTTATTTTCCATGCCTTCTGCAAGCTACATTCCCAGTGAAAAGAAAGTAACATATTGATA